>NC_047040.1:112032416-112332416 GCF_011762595.2 Tursiops truncatus | reverse complement strand
ATACTTTATATGTCTAAAACCTAAGAAAATCAAAGTGAATCTAAAATAGAGATATGGAGTTGATGTACTATCAGATAGGAAACAGAGCTCCACCAACATGAGAACCAACAAAATACAGATAAATACGGCATTTCCAATCAGGCATGTGTGACAGGCTCTTCATTAGTACGGCAAATGGAAAGCAGGGAAAATATTGCAAAGTTAAATTCCTAATTTACAACGCAAATAAAATTCAGTTCTACACGAGTGAACAGTTTTAAAATACAAGGGAGTCATAACAGCACTAAAAGACAATAAGATATTCTTCTTATCTTGTAGTGAAAAAAAGTAGCAAGAATAAAAACGACAGAGGGGAAATAAATATAGGACCACGTGAAATGTTTAAATTTGGGAAGACCTAGACACCGTAAATAAAATCACTACGCAAGTTGTAAAATCTGGATACTGCAGCATAAATGACAAGTAATTCACACCATCATGCAAGCGACATTTGCAACCCATCAGGAAGATCCAACAGGAAAGGAAAATGACCAGTAAATACTTGAAAAGACACTCACCATACTAACACAAGTAAATGCTAATTAAAAGCGTTTGACACCACTGGCCTTTTTCCCGTTGGGTTTTAACAGGAAAGCCCAAGGGTCTTTACCGTGACTGGGGGGCGGGGACAGACTTACCCTCGAGCGCACGCCGAACCTTGTCCTTCCTCTCCTGGGCTGTTCGCCGAGCCTCCTCACAGGCCTTGCGATACAGGTACTCGCGGCGAAGGCGGGCCTCGCGGCGCAGCTGGGAAACAGCAGGTCCGCTCAGGCAAACCTTTTTCGCCGCGCAAGACCGGGCCCGGGAAACACCCGCCCCGAGCCCACAGGCCACATCCCCAGCCACCGCGAGCCCCCGACCTCCAAAACAGGAGCTTAAACGTCCCTCCTACCATCCTGGGCGCAACTTCCACGTGAGTCCAGGAGTTCCCTTCTGGCGCCGCCGGCACCACGCAGTCGTCCCTTCCGCCCTCAACCGAGAAGGCCGCTAGAGGCCTCACTAGACTCTGCTGCTGCCGAGAATGCCCAAAGTTAAAATGGCTGGGAGTCGCAAGGCGATTGGCCAGCCCGAAGCTGGAGCAACCACTAGGCGTGGGGGGGGGGGGGGTGTCAAGGTGCTGTCACGTGGCTTAGAACGGCCGTTAATAAAGGCGTCGGTCATGGTTTCACTACCTAACGTGCGGAACGGGATGTTAATTAGAAGACGACGAACAGCTAAAATAATCATAATTGTAGGCTCGAAATAGTGCAGCAACTGTAAAAGCTGCACAGCGATTGACCGGATGATCGCCTAGCGGCCGGTTCTAGAATTGAATTTAAAGCCGCTCCTCCCTTAAAATGGTTGCCGAACAGCTATGCCTCCTTCCATCGCCACTGCGACAGACGTACTTTAAAAAACGGCCGATTCCAAAAGCGATTCGGAGACACCCACAGCTCTCGCCGACTGTCCGGGTGGCTGATCCCCTTCCGGTGCTCGCGTGACGAGGCGCTAATCACCTCCCCGGGCCGCTGCTCTGAGGGTGCTTATCCTGAAAGGAACTCAGCGAGTCGCCTCCACCCAGTGGGCGTCTCGGCCCAAGGTTGGGAACGCCCCCTCGGGGGACGGACCTCACGCGCCTATTGGCTGTCCTTCTGGCACGGCGGACGCTGATTGGGCGACCTGGGGAGCCGGCTACTGACTCTGTGTGGAGCCCATGGCGGCGCGGGACCCGCGAGCCGAGTTGGACTCCCTTCTCCTGCAGCTGCTCGGGGACCTGGAGGAACTGGAGGCGAAGCGGGCGGCGCTGAACGCCCGGGTGGAGGAGGTGGGAGCCTGGGGCGGGCGGGCCGGCACGTGAAGGTTACTGAGTTTCACCGCTCTCCTCTCTCTTCCCAGGGCTGGCTCTCGCTCTCCAAAGCTCGCTACGCCATGGGTGCGAAGTCGGTAGGGCCTCTGCAGTATGCCTCCCGCATGGAGCCCCAGGTCCACGTCTGCACCAGGTGAGGTCCCTTTCACGCTGCAGCGGGTGGGCAGGCAGGGGCCAGGTCGGGGCCGCCAAAGGTCTAGCCTCCCTTCTCGTTCTTTAGCGAGGCCCAGGACGGACCCCAGAAGTTCTGGATGGTGAGAGGCGGCACCCAGACTCCAGAGGAGGTGGGACCCCGCGAGGCAGGTGAGTCCCCCCGCCCCTTCTTCCCGTAGGGCCCCTTCCGATGTCAAAGACAAAAGGCATAGGACAACAGGGGAGATGATTTTATTTAGGCTGTTAACGATAGAGAGAGCACCCCAGACCTGAAGATCAGAATGTAGAATGTCTCAGCAGAGTGGTTTTTTGCTTTAGACTTTTACAGGCAGAGAGAGAAAGTTATAGGTGAGGTCCTTTACAGTTGGGATTGTTTTGCAATCAGAGGAAGTCTCAGCTGCGCAGAAGATATTTTTGTCTAGCTAGTTTCAGCGGGACAAGCTTCTAATCTCAGTTAATCATTCGTGAGACAAAGAACAGGGAGTTGAAGGGTCTGTCTGGCCTTTCAGCATGTTCAGGCGAAATGGGAAAAGTCAGTGTGTGGCTTTTTCACGGATAAACAAGGGGTGTCATTTGCTGGTTTTATGATAGTCAAGAGAAAGAGTGGACAGATTCACATGAACCACAAGGGGAAGGGTGGTTCTTTGTAGTAAGCTGTTTTCCAGAACATAAAAGGTTGAGAGGATTTTCCAACTATCGGTATTTTCTAGGATCATGAGCTCAAATGAAGTTTAACATTGTGTCACTGAGAAAACAAAGGCCAGGTAACAATCCCCCCAACCTCCAGCCTTTCTTTTTACAGTTCTTCGCAGGCGCAAGGGTCTCACGAGGACCCCGGAGCCAGACCCCTCCCCAGCTCCCCAGGACCCTCTGAACTGGTTTGGAATCCTGGTTCCTCACAGTCTACGGCAAGCTCAAGCCAGCTTCCGGGAGGGTGAGTGGACCCCCTATCTACAGGGAGCACTTGAGCACTAATGCCAAGGCTGGGATTAGTCTGCAAAGGGCTTTGCAGGTTTTCTCCATTGCAGACTTTTGTTGCACACCTTCTGTTTTTTCAAAAAGCGTTTATTCGCTGTTGGCAGAGTTCCAGGTTCATATTAGGTGCTGGCAGTAAACAAAAGGGACAGACAGCTTCATGGGATGTTTATTTTATTGAGGGCAGAAAAACAACATGCAAACAAATAAGTAGGCCCTAAATATAATACCAGGTAATGAGACTTGCTATGAAAAAATAAGGTAGAGTATGGAGTGGGCTGGGGAAGCTGTTTTTTGAATGGTAGCCTGGAAAGGCCTCTGAAGAGATGAAGGAGAGAGCTTTGGTGATCTGGGGGGACAGTGTTCTAGGTGCAGGGACCAGCCAGGGCAGAGCTCTGAGGCAAGGTTGTATCTGGAATAGCAGAGAGGAGGCCAGTGGTCTAGTGGAGGGGGGCGGGGGGGAGGGCAGTGGAGGATCGGGTAAGTGGTGGAAAGCTGCATGTTTTTTCAAGTAAAAGCCACAGGATTTGCTGACAGATCAACTGGGCAGTAAGGGAAGGAGTGGAGTGAAGGATGAGCCCACAGTTTCTAGCCAGAATGCTTAAAAGGGTGGATACCCTCACCTGAGTGGGAGGGCTGCGGAGCAGCAACAGCCGAGGGGAAGTCAGGAGTGGTGTGGGGGTGTTCCTGGTACTGTGTGGTGGAGATTCTGATCAGATGGTTGGCCACATGCATCTGGAGTTTGGAAGAGGACTGGGCTGGAGAGAGAGATTTGGGAACCCACTGCATAACACTGGTTTTAAATTCCCAAGTTGCTAACAGACACAGCATTAAGGTTGAAATGAGATAAGATCAGCAGAGGTCCTGGGAATGTGGACAGGAAGTAAGAGAAAAAAGAAGGGAAGAAACCAGTCGAGGAGACTTAGAAGCAACAGTGAGGCAGGAGCAACACCAAGAGGGTAAGATGTGCCCTGGAGGGAGGTGATCAGGTGTGTGGCCAGCTCTGCTGCCAGGCAGTTAGGCTGAAGACAGGACTGGCCAGTGGACTGGGTGGTGTGGATGGCCCAGAGGACTTGACAGCAGCTGCTCCAGGAGAAGCATCAGGTGAAAGCAACGTAGAGGTGGATCCAGAGTGTGGACCAATCTTGGGGGCAGAGAAAACAGGTAGAAGGAGAGAGGACAAGAGCAGTGAGGGGCTATGATAATGGAGAAAACAAGGAAGGAAATAAGGGCATGAGACTATATTATGATCTGTGAATTTTTAGTTCTTGGTGGGTGATATAAGGGGGTCAAGGAAGTATCCTGAGGAGGTGACATTTTAGCAACGACCTGAAGGACATGAGGGTATGGGTCCAGTGAGGTTCTCGAGGAGCCAATGCAAGGCTATACCTGGAATGTTTTAGGAAGAGTGTGAAGGCCAGAGAGGCCTGGGGATGTCCAGAGCCCCCTGAGTCATTTGTCACCACAGATACCATGGTGACAGTCTCTCCTCTTCTTCTAGGTCTGCAGCTGGCTGCAGACATGGCCAACCTTCAGATCCGCATCGACTGGGGTCGAAGCCAGCTCCAGGGGCTGCAGGAGAAACTCAAGCAGCTGGAGCCCGGGGCTCCCTGACCTGCCACCACAAAAGCAAGGCAGTGAGCACAGCTGTTCTTCGATGTGGCTGCATTATCTCAGGCCTTCTTCCTTCACAGATTGCCCCCCACCCCAGCTATTCCTCCCTCCTTAATACTTCTCTGGTCTGCATGTTTCCAACTTTGTTAGGTGGGGAAGTTTGAAGGGACAAAGTGAGTAATGTTGAAAGCCACTACTCTGAAACCACTTCTAGACTTCTGTTGTCTCAGGATGTATTCATGTGGGGCAAGCACAAACACCTGTTAGGTTAGTTCGTATCACTGAACAACTGTAACAACCTGATGCATAAATCAGCTGTGGTTTTTCATTAAAGGATGAAATATTGAACAGTTAATGGCAGGGAAGGACAAGAAGTAGGTGCTTCGGTTTCACTAGATCCTTAAAAGTGATTCTGGTGGAGGAATAAAGCATACACAGCCAGCAGATGAGGACAGAATGATTCCTCATCGATAAAACACACACACGCCCAAGTAGATGGGCAGCGCTTGGCAGGTTTTAAGCCAGAAAGTAAAAAGGATCGGACCTAGATTTTCAAGGGAAATCTTTCAAGAGACCATTCAGGTTTTTAAAAACTTGCCTTTATCTTTCCAAGAGTGAGTCTTTTAATTTGTTGAAGGGCCAGGAACTCTGTGTCAATTCATATTCCTACTGGCTTGTTGATATTTTTAGCAGTTTCTAGGAGCTAATTGTTATGTTTGGTGGATGTTAGTTTTTTGTTCATAATATGAGATGTAAATTTTTTTTCCCAGTTTGTCTTTTAATTTTGCTTATGGTGGTTTTAAAAAAAAAACAAAGCAAACTTTTTATTATAAAATAAAACACATTACATTAAACTGCACAGACCAAATGAATAGCTCAAAGAGCAAGGTGAAAACTATCATGAGCATCTCTCAGCTCTTGTGTTTTTAAGTCAGTTTTCTTAGTACAGTTGAATTTATCACTCAGCTATTTTATGATTTCCTGCTTTGGGATTGTAGTTGATGTGACGGTAAGGGAATTCGCCAGTGTTTTCCTCAAGAACTTTTGTGTTTTCAGGTGAGGTACAGGGTGAGTCCTGCACTCAACTTCCTATTTTCTACCACAGATCCACATACAGGGGACCACCCTTATCGCTGATTTGTGATGCCACCTTTTTCTTTCGATTAATCCCAATGTTGTATACCTGTACCATGTTCTGGCGGTTCCATTCTGTTTCATTGATCTTAATGTCAGACACAGGAACCACACCGTTTTAATTCTTGAGCCTTTAATACATACTTTAACCGCTGTAAGCGCACATTTTCTGGTTGGAGGGAATTTTTTTTTTTTGGCCGGGCCGGGGCTGGGCGGGGCACTACGTTGAGCTTGAGTTGTCTGTGAAACAGCCTAATCAAAGCACTGAAAAGGAAACGATGTGACCGGAGGAAAAAAGGGCATCCCTCCATCCACACAAAAGGTTGAATTTCAGGCCAAAAGCTGTTACCAACGAAGTGCCAACCTGTGAGATCTTCAAGCTTAAATGAGTTAAAGATAACACCCCGTTTTTGCTTTTTGAGGAAAAGATTTTTCACGGGGAACCCGGTATTGGGGCGGGGGGAGAAGAGGTGTCTTTTGTTTTAGATGTCAGTTGACATCGAAGGACAAGCACTAGCCCTCCGTTATTTACTGTTGCAGTTGGGTTTCGGTGGCGGCACGGCCAGGGTCCCAGCGAGGTGTGCTAGTGCGGACGGTGACTACGACTAGCGCCACCCTCGCTTCGGTTCTTGGGAACACTTCCGGGAGGAGGAGTTCCCGCTCCTGGGAGGGGCCCGGATGTGCCGGCCGGCGCTGCGTAGGCGGGCGGGTCCGTGAAGTCCGGGCTCGCGCAGCCGCAGTCAACACAGATTTCTACCAGCCGGGGCAAGGCCTGAGGTGCGCAGATGTGGTGTGGTAGTGCTGACGACAAGCTGACGCAAATAATATATGTCGCATCGAGGAAGCTAGCCTTTCGGAAGTTCCCATATGGTCTAGCGGTTAGGATTCCTGGTTTTCACCCAGGCGGCCCGGGTTCGACTCCCGGTATGGGAACGTTGAGTTGTTTTTCTTACTTACTCTTTCAACTTGCCACAGTTTGGTTTTTTTCCACTAGCACACGTCACGTCAAATTAAATGTCTCTCTGCATTTAAACCTGGAGAAATTGAGGCCCGGGAAGCTCTGGGCCCCATCCGTCAGCGTATGAATCGGAAGTGTCGATTTTGCATCACGTCATTGACTAGTTCTACCAGTGAGTTACATGCGGTACCATATCCACTACAGGTGTGAGTAATAGTAGTAGTTACAGGTTAAATGTTTACTCCAGTATGTATTAGACCACCGCCGTGAAGGGCGCCCCGGGCCCGGCCCCTCCCTCGAGGGCGGCGCCGCCGCAGCCTGGCTCCCGGGCCTGCGGGGAGGGTGGGGCCGCCGCTGCGGAGCTGTGTCCGCGGAGGGGCGAGCGGCAGGCTGCGGAGGGGACCGGAGCGTTCCCCGACAGTTTTAGCTCTCTTTGTCCCGGCGGCCGCTGTGTTTGCCCTGTGGTCCAGTGGTTAGGGGTCCTGGGTTCTCACGGGGGCAACGCGGGCTTGCGGGCCGCGCCCGCACGCCACGCCCTCTGCATCCCAGCCCGGGCACACTTCCCTTCGAAAGGGGAGCCAAAGCCACAAACATGAGTCAGAAAACGCCTTCCTCCGTTTTCCATCCCTTTACCCTGTCGGATCAGTTAATCCAGGGAGCTTACGCGCAGGCCCGAGGCCTTGTCCCCAGTAGCGCACCACCACACGCGTGTATTCATTCACACTTCTGCGCGGGGGGGGGGGGGGGCGGGGATTATCCTATAATCATATTAATTTTAAGCGTGGAAGTTACAGTAGGTTACAGTGGTTTCTGATCTGGCATGCAGAGAGCTTGGAAGCCATTTCTGTCCTCACAATAAGGAAAAAGCTGAGAAAACAACAGTTTAGCCACTCGTCTTGGATCATGAGGAAATTGAGGTCGCGGGGCCAACTGCTGCCTCGAAAACTGGAGAGAAGAGTGAGGACAGAGAGCCAGGCCTCACCAGCCTCAGAAGCGGCTGCCAGAGTCAGCAACTTGTAGGAAAACTTGGAGGCTCACTGAGCGTCACACTTGTGGGTTTTACTCCAGGAGCCCTACCAGGTGCTCCGGGTCAGGACTGGAGAAAAAGCCCCCGGTGCTTCAGGCAAGGGGAGGGGGAAAGGAACCGTTCGGAAACGAACCAGCGCAGCCTGTCCTCCTTAACAAAGGCCCATCCTCAGGGAAACTGTTACCAGAGCATACCCAACTTGGGGGAAGGGAGATACTGAACTCCAGCCCTCTCTCGTCGTAAAGGGAGGAACAGAAGCTCAGAAACACTTGTGAAGGTCACAGCCCAGGGGCAGATGCTCAGTAAAAGACTAAGCCCTAACCATAGGATTCTAGACACTTCCCCTCCGCCCAGCTCTTACCACCACATAACTAAAGCTTCTGCGTTACAATAATAGGGGACTATAGCCGAAGGAACTGCTAGGCTCAGAATCTGTGTAAGAGGTCTAATGGGAAAGCCAAAGACAACACAAGACACAAAAATAAGAACACTGGAGGAAATTTTAGCCTCTGACACCTACAACTAGAGCAAACAATAAATACAGCCTGGTTCCTAGCCAGAAAAATACAAAAGCTCACACTAAAAGCCTATTTACCTCAGTTCTTTCTACCTGATACATCATGTGTAGCTCTTAACAAAAATTTAAAAGACAGATGATAAAACAGGGACCGTTTCTATGCCCTTGAGCCCCTGAAATTATTCAGACTAGCCAATCCTATATCCCGTTGCCCTGCCTCTGCCTCTTGACTTCCCCTTGGTCATTCTCTGTGTCCCATGCCTCCACATGCGTCCCTACTCCCTCTCTTGGGAATGTTGAGCACAAGAAACTATGTTTTCAGTGGCAATTGTCTCCTGATCTGTTGGCCTTACAATACCTAAGTAATAATAATAAAACATTGAAACAATTGGTCCAGCAAGCAGAATGGCTTGATCTCAGACCGAATGACTGATCTTAACTTTCTAACAGGTCTTCCAGATAGCAGCAGCACGCACGCTGCTGGCTGGCATGTTGTTGCTGTAGCCAAAGCTGCTTTTTTTTTTTTTTTTTTTTTTTTTTTTGCGGTACGCGGGCCTCTCACTGTTGCGGCCTCTCTCGTTGCAGAGCACAGGCTCCGGACGCGCAGGCTCAGCGTCCATGGCTCGCGGAGCGCCGTGGCTCACGGGCCCAGCCGCTCCGCGGCATGTGGGGTCTTCCCAGTCCAGGGCACGAACCCGTGCCCCCTGCATCGGCAGGCGGACTCCCAACCACTGTGCCCTAAAAAATTTTTTTATTGAGATAAAATATACTTCATAAAATTTACCATCATAACCATTTTTTTTTCTGTTTTAAAAAATTTATTGAGGGGCTTCCCTGGTGGCACAGTGGTTGGGAGTCCGCCTGCCGATGCAGGGGGCACGGGTTCGTGCCCTGGACTGGGAAGACCCCACATGCCGCGGAGCGGCTGGGCCCGTGAGCCATGGCCGCTGGGCCTGCGCATCCAGAGCCTGCGCTCCGCAACGGGAGAGGCGCAGCGGCGAGAGCACCGCGTACCGCAAAAAAAAAAAAAAATTTACTGAAATATAGTTGATTTTAAATGTTGTGTTAGTTTCTGGTGTACAGCAAAGTGATTCAGTTATACATATATAAAATATTTTTAAATATATTTTATTTGGCCGTGTGAGGTTTTAGTTGTGGCATGCGGGATCTTCGTTGTGGCGTGCAGGATCTTTAGCTGCGGCATGCTAACTCTTAGTTGCGGCAGGTGGGATCTAGTTCCCTGATTAGGGATTGAACCTGGGCCCCCTGCATTGGGAGTGCAGAGTCTTAGACATTGGACCACCAGGGAAGTCCCTAGTTATACATATACATATTATAATAGTTTGCATCTGCTAATCCCAAATTCCCAATCCATCCCTCCCCCACCCCCCTTCTGCTTGGCAAACATAAGTCTGTTCTGAGTCTATTTCTGTTTTGTAGACAAGTTCATTTATGTCATATTTTAGATTCCATATATAAGTGATATCACATGGTATTTGTCTTTCTCTTTCTGACTTACTTCACTTAGTATGATAATCTCTGGGTCCATCCATGTTGCTGCAAATGGCCTTATTTCATTCTTTTTTATGGCTGAGTAGTATTCCATTGTGTGTGTGTGTGTGTGTGTGTGTGTGTGTGTGTGTGTATGTGTATGCCACATCTTCTTTATCCATTCATCTGTCAATGAACGGTTAGGTTGTTTCCATGTCTTGGCTATTGTAAATAGTGCTGCTATGAACATAGGGGTGCATGTATCTTTTCAAATTAGAGTTTGGACTTGTCCAGATATATGCCCAAGAGTGGGATTGCTGGATCACATGGTAACTCTATTTTTAGTTTTTTGAGGAACCTCCATACTGTTTTCCATAGGGGCTGTACCAGTTTACATTCCCATCAACAGTGCAGGAGGGTTCACTTTTCTCCAACACCCTCTCCAGCATTTGTTATTTGTAGACTTTTTAATGATGGCCGTGCTGACCAGTGTGAGGTGGTACCTCATGGTAGTTTTGATTTGCATGTCTCTAATAATTAGCGATGTTGAGCATCTTTTCATGTGCCTGTTGGCCATCTGTATGTCTTCTTTGGAGAAATGTCTAGTTAGGTCTTCTGCCCATTTTTTGATTGAGTTGTTTGGTTTTATGTTATTGAGTTGTATGAGCTGTTTGTATATTTTGGAAATTAAGCCCTTGTCAGTCACATTGTTTGCAAATATTTTTCTCCCAATCTGTAGGTTGTCTTTTCATTTTGTTTATGGTTTCCTTTGCTGTGCAAAAACTTATAAGTTTGATTAGGTCCCATTTGTTTATTTCTGCTTTTATTTCTACTGCCTTCATAGACTGACCTAAGAAAACATTGGTATGATTTATGTCAAAGAGTGTTTTGCCTGTGTTCAGTTCCCTCAGCTTGGGTCTTTGCTTGAGTGGAAAGGACAGATGCCAGGACCCTAATGATCTTTCTAGCCCTAACAGCCTGTAATTCCAGTTAAATAAAAAAGGAAGGAAATCATTTTGGCCCCCCTCTCAATGTTAATTTTTTTTAATAATTAGCAGGAAATCTTCAGGACCAGTCCCCAGAACTGGTGGGCTTGTCTTCTGTGGAGGTTTGGCGCTGTTCTGGGTGGGCCAGAACTTTCAGCCCAGCCTATGCTCCTAGAGAATGTATGCCGGGCTCAAGAGAATGAGATTAAGTGGGCAGTGAAGTTAGCTGGATCCTCTATAGAGGCATAGCAAACTCCTGGAGGGTGGCCCTTGGCACCTCAAAATCCTTACCAGACCTTGGTCCAGCATCTGGAAACTCTTGTTTCCAATTTTTTTCAAAATTCAAAACTTTTTCTCCCTGTTTTCTACTAGCCTCTGAAATTTCTAAAGTAGAATTTGGACCCAGCTGGGGGGAAAATTTTTTTTTTTAAGGTACATCTACATCTTGCTTACCCAGAAATAACTTTTCACTTTCATTTCTACTCATCAGAAATATGGTTAAAAAAGAAAGTTCTGAATATGTTTGGAGAGGAGTGAGCAGTTTGGAGTGGAGGCATATTTTGGGTCAGCATGACCCAGGGGTCCCTGCATCTGAGAGTCCTACTTCATTACTGGAGAGACCAGCCAAATACTCATAGAACAATTAGAGAATGACCAAGTGCTAAACAGGCTTCCAGAGCAAGAGAAAGGCCTGGACTGGACAGAGTTCACAGAGCTCCTTAGGTTTCAATAAGCCTCAAAGGGGAGTGAGAGTTCAGGCAGAGAAGGTTCTTGAAGAACAGCCTCTCAGAACACTGTGCAAGGACAGGTCGACAAGATAACCCAGGTTATGTAAGGTCTGGGGTTGCTCATTCCTTCATCATTCAGTTCTGCCTGTTCTGGTGGAAAGAGAAGAAGGGAATGAAAAAGAAAAGTGGGGAAGGGCCCTAGAGCTGGGCAGTGCCCTCTGCGCCCTGCTGGCTCCAGGTGGGTTGGGGCAAGTGGCGCCCTGCAGTAGAGGTTGTCAGGGCTCTGGCTGGGCTGCATGATGGCCCGGCGGATGCTCATACGACCAAGGGCCCAAGGCCCTGAAGTCCCTACCCCCTCAGCCCCAGCAGCTGGACCTCGTGAGCTCTCGGAACCCAGCAGGGCTGGATCTGGAGTATCCCATGATGGGAGGGCACGGAGAACACCAGGACCTCGAAATGCTTGAGGCCCTGGTCTCAGGCACACAGCAGGCTGGCCTGCCTGCTAGTTTCCAGACACAGCTAGTAGGAGGCATGGGCAGCAGAAGCGAGGCCTAGCGCCTGGGCCGGCTGGTGGTGCGCCCAGACCTGGCAAGCAGGGACCTCGCTGTGCCTGGTCCAGAGCCACGTGGGGAGCCAGAGTGGCCAGAGCAGGCCGTGGGCTTCTGGGGCCCTGGCGTCAGAACATATCACCTGGAACCTGCCCAATCTCCCCTGACCTCAGGAGCAGGGTTACTGACCTGGTTATTACTTGGTTTGCAGACCTCCTGGGGACACCAGCTGCTGAAGGCTTTAGCCTTCCACCCCCTCCCTCTCCCGCAGCTCTTTCCAAAGACCCCCCCCCCCCCACCGGCCGTCCTCCCTCCCCGCCCTCCAGCCACTGCTCTCCCCATCCTAAAATCCCACCTGCCCGCTACATCCCAGTGGCCTTCGGTGGCCCCCTACGGCAACACTGGCAGGAGGCAGCATTCCAGCCCCTCAACCTCACAGCCCCACCCAGACTCAGGGCAATGGGGTGGGCGGGGGCATTGACTGAGGGGACCCCTAACGTGCGGGCAGCAGGCTCCCTACGTCCTTGAGTTCTTCCTATACTGGGAGCTCCAAGAAATTCACAAGGCAGGGGCTGCAGGCCACAGCCAACTCCAACACAGTCATTCCCTTTCCCAAGGGAAAGACGTTCCCTTGGCAAGACAGGGACAAGCCAAGAGAACGAATGTCCTTTTGCACCTGGACCCCATAGTACAAACTTTGTGTGCCCTTAGGTCCCAAGGACATAAGACCTATCTGAGGCCTCAGGCCCCGCTGGCGTGCTCATGGATATCGCTCTTACAGAGCAGCGGGTGGGGCTGGCAGGCACCCTGTGAGGGGCAGCCTCAACACTTCCTGGCCCAGCTAGAGCAGACAGCCCTCCCTCGGGGAGCTGCCCTCTCCCCCACAGGCTGCCCTCTCTCCCTCTCTCTCTCTCCCCTCCTCTCTCCTCTTTTGGCCACCTGTGGGCAGGGTTCTGGTCTGGGTGGGTTGCATGGTGGGTTTGCAGGAAAGGCTGGGCTACTGCCCTCTGGACTTCCTGGCTGGCTTCCATTGGGTGGAGCAAGTCTGAGCTGAACTGGAACACAGTACTCAATGCTAGCAAACTGTATGCTCAAAATGAACCAATGGCTGACGTGAAATTTGGAATACTTCTTACAACTACCATTAAATATGTAGTTTCCATGTGCTGAAAGTGACCTCCATCCCACATCTTCAAATTAAGGGGAATAAAATGGTTCATATGTGACTCATATAATTGCAGTGATAAGTGCAGGCAATTTAGTCATGAAGGAGAATGACCCTGTGTGATTCTCTTTGTTTCAGTTCCATGAGTCTCTGAGGACTTTGTGAAGAGTCACACTTTAAGTATCATTACTGCAGTTCAAGAGATCATTTGAACTGCAATTTATAGATAAGTAAATGAAAGTGTGAGAGATGAGTCCAAGGTCAACAGATCCAGAATAAGAAACCAGCTAGTTATGGTTTTTTCAAAGGCATGCATCAGCCACTTGGATACTTGGTATGCTAACACTGTCCACCTAGACTTTAAATCCAACCTCACTGACCCATATATGAGGTGGTCGAGAAACATTCGGGTGCTTACTTGAATTCTTATTTAAAAAGTACCCTAGGGCTTTCCAGGGATTCCCTGGTGGCGCAGTGGTTGAGAGTCCGCTTGCCGATGCAGGGGACACGGGTTCGTGCCCCGGTCCGGGAACATTCCGCGGCCTGCGTGCCGCGGAGCGGCTGGGCCCATGGGCCATGGCCGCTGGGCCTGCGCGTCCGGAGCCTGTGCTCTGCAGCGGGAGAGGCCGCGACATTGAGAGGCCTGCGTACCACAAAAAGTACCCTTTACTGCTGCAACAGTGAAGTACAGTTCCTTAGTACATAACACTCCTTTTTTTTCTGGTCTACATTCTGGTTCCTTGTCACTATCCTGGGTTCCAAGTGAATATGAAAACACAAGGGGAAATAGTTTCCTTAAAATCACTAGTTCAACTGGTTTAACCTATTTACAAAAACAGGAAGGTCTGTCAGAATGAGAAAGTTCTTAGAGACCAAGGAGTTGGTACATGGGCACTCCAGCAGGTGACCACTACACCAACCATTCTTTTTTCAGATCATTATTCCTAGGGGTTTATTGATTTTATAAATCAAGTTTGGGCTTTGTTAATTTTCTCTATGGTTATTCATTTTCTATTTAACTAATTTCTGCTCTTTTTATTTACTTCACTTACTTGGGTTTGATTTGCTCTTTTTTTTTTCTAGCTTCTTAAGAGGAAACTTGGATAACTGGTTTTAAACTTACCTTTTTTCTTTTTCTAATGTAAGTATTTAAAGCTACACATTTCCCTCTAAGCACCACTGTAGCTACATCTTACCAAATTTGATATGTTACCTTTTTATTATCATTATTTGAAATATTATATAATTTCTTTGTTATTTCTTCTCTAAAGCACGGAGTTTTATGAAGTGTATTGTTCAATTTCCAAATATTTAGGGCTTTTCTAGACATCTTATTATTACTGTTTTCTAATTTAATTCCAGTGTGGTCAGAGAACATAATTTGTAATATTTTAATATATTGGTATACATTGACCCAGAATATCTCAGTGAATTTTCCATGTTTACTATGAAAAAATGTTATTTTTTTCTACAGTAGTTAGGTGGAATAGCCGATAAAAGTCAATTGTGTCAAGATTAATAGTGTCATTCAGAAACCTTCTATGTACATATTGATTTTTTGTGTAGATGTTCTATCAGCAAACTTTAATTATATATTTTATTCTTCCAACTTCTTTTCCAATATACACTTTTATATTCCATGTTAGTAGTTCACTAAAATTATATAACTCATCTTTGGAATTTCATAAACAATTTTAAACTGTAAACAATACTTATTAAAATTCAATAAATACATATAGGTGGTAGCCAAACCAACTTAATTATTAATTAACTAATTCATAGTGATCATTAAATAGGTAATGTTTTAACATTACAATTCCCTTCTAAGTGTTTTTATTTCCAGGTAACCCAAGTCTTTATAATAAGTTTATGAAATTTCAGTTTCTCATTTGGTCAGTCAGTGTTTCTAACAGGGCATTTTTAATTACTATTAAGAAATAACAATAATAAAGTAATGAAGTTGCAAAGAAAAGAAATAACATAGCATAAATTGTTCACCAACTACTGTTTTACATCCAAAATATTGACCTTCCTTCAATCCAAAATATTGATAGCCTTTACTTTGTTTTTTCCCCTTTGCTTACTGATATATCTGAAAATTAGATTGAAGGATAGCTGAGTCCCTTACATTTGATCTCTTTTAGAACACTAAAGATAAAGCTTAAAAAGTCAACACTTAGGGCTTCCCTGGTGGCGCAGTGGTTGAGAGTCCACCTGCCGATGCAGGCGACACGGGTTCGTACCCTGGTCCAGGAAGACCCCACACGCCGCGGAGCAGCCGGGCCCGTGAGTCATGGCCACGGAGCCTGTGCTCCGCAACGGGAGAGGCCACAACAGTGAGAGGCCCACGTACCACAAAAAAAAAAAAAAAGAAAATCAACACTCACATTTTCACTGAGTTCAGGTTTTCCTCTATGTCTATAGGGACTAATTTTCCAACAGAATGTCCATGTCTTTTATCCATTCAACTAACATCAGTCGAGCACCTAAACTGTGTCAGGCACTGAGGTGGAGGGAGGACCTGCACAGCTACCAGCTAAAAGGTCAGAGGCCATCCTGACTTCTCCATTTAAATTAGCCTCCTTTCCACATAAGGGGTGTGTAGAAGTTCTCTTTGAGGGAATGATAACACCTGCGGGATGTGCAGGTGATGAGCAGGAAAAAGAGTATTCTAAGCAGAGAGGATAGTACCAGAGATAGGAAAGAACTTGGTGTGTTCAAGAAGCTGCAAGAAAGTTGGCATGATCAGAGGATAGTGAACAATGGAGAGAGGGTCAAAAGGTGAGATGCAGAGACAGGATACAAATCAGGCAGGGTATTGATCAAGGATTTGTGGATAATGCATTCTCTTATCCCATGATATTCTTCTCATGCATTGGTTTGAAAAGAGACATTTATTTTCTACTGCTGAAAGACAGAGAGAAAACATAAACAGGGAAGAGAATATATATCTGTATGTATGCAAGAGAGATCATAGCATCTCTGTGCCTGAAACTAAGGGATGTGTTAAGAGTGAACCAGAAAATGAGAACATATCTCTGCCATCCCATCACAGAGAAAAAACAACTAGCAAGACCCTGCAAATAGACAGTTCAATAATTCAGTGCAACAAATATTTATGATTTCGTCTGGGCAGGTCCCTTTGTTAGACACTGTGTGAAATCCTGAAAAGAGTGGCCACAGACCCTGTGCTCTGGTAAACATTTGTGAGGGGGGTTCAGTGGGAAAAGTCTAACAAGAGATGGATGGGAGAGACAAGAGAGGAAAACCCATTAGAATCTAGCATTGCTGATTGGAATACAGCCATTCAAATATAATGAAGTCTAGAGGAAGGATTCTTGGTGAGGATAGGAGAGGTTTGTGTTTGTGTGTTTATGTTTTGGAGACAGAAGGGACAAAGTAGAGATAACAAACATAGTTTTAAAAGTTGAGATCAGCTACACTTTTCTTATCCTCTCGCTCCGAGTTTAGTGGTTCTCATCCCTGTCTTCCCATTAGAATCACCCAGGGGAAACTAACAAAAACAGACAAACAAACAAATAAAGCTTAATATAAGACTCCATCCCATCCCATCCCATCACATCCCATCAAATCACATCACATCACATTACAATTAGAGCAGTCTCCAGCAGTGTGGCTGGATAGCAGCATATTTAAATATTTACCCTGAGTATTTTAAATTGCAGCCAGAGTAGAGAACCACGAGCCTAGCCTCTACTTTGGAAGAAAGTCTAAAACGATGAAAGCCTCAATATTTGAATTACTTTCTGGATATTTTTTATTGTTTCTGGAATTTCAATAAATGGTCTCAAAATACACGATGTGACCAACTGAATGATTGCCTTAGAGACTAAACGGCTTTCAATGCATGTACACTTTACTAATGCTTTTCCCTTAATTTACAAAACTACTTTCTAATGGAAATAAAATCAATGTAGTTCAGATTAAAGTAGACACAAATCTTTCAGTTATGGTATGTATAAAAGTTTTTTACAGTTAAAAAACCCTCCGGATTTTTTTTAAAAAACAGGATACTACAGAAGGAAATAAATTGCATAACACAACTTCATCAATTCTTTTCTTTTTCTCCCCTAAGAACTGGACAGTAATGGTAATAATCTGAAACCAGAAAGGAAAAGATAATTTACTTCTCTTAGACCTCTCAGAGCAAAACTCCATCCCATTAAGGTAATAAAACCAATTGAGATAATCACTAAAATAGTAATGATTATGATAATAGTTATGGATTGAACACTTTGGGCCTCAAATTTACTTTTTTAAGTTAGTTTATCCCTTCACAAAACTATTAGTAACCTCCAATGTACATGAGTGTATGTGTATGAGTTGGAAGGGGGCAGGATCAGAGCTGGAGGATGAATAATGTATGCACAACCACAGGGAGCCTTTTCACACATGTAGATCTAAACATTGGATTACCCGGGGTGGGTGGGGAGTGGGGTCTTCTGCACTTTAAAAAGTTAGCTTATTAATTCTGGTACATTTTCCTTCTGTACGGTTGAAAACTACCATTTAAAACTACGAGCCATTCAAGATGAATAAAAATCAAATAACATAAAAATATTTTAAAGTTTTCATTTTAATAGTAAAACTGGGAAAGTCCCAAGCAAAGTGGAATGATCAGTCACTCTAGTATAATCATCTATGGTACATTTTAACCCATATGCACCTTGAGAAATTTCTACTGTGGAGTGATGTCAGCATCATGGGAGAATAAAATGTCTCATTTTTGTGCCCCTCTCAACAAGAATTATTTGGCATCTGTCCATGGATGCAAGTGCCTTTGAGGGAGCTGTGGAATTCAGCACCATATATCAAGAGACCTGGGAAGAATCTCACCCACCCATGAATCGGGTAATAGGCATACAGACCTCGGTCCTAGCTGTGGTCCTAGCCCATGGATCAGCTCTGACCGCTCTTGGCCATGGTCCAGTACCCTCTGGAAAACAATATTTTAGACAATGACCCAAGAATGAGAGAGCTTTTGTGGAAATCCAGGTTTCCAGAAGAGAAGTTCCAGCACACCACTGGAACAAAAACAAAAACATATGAGTTTGGGTGCAATGGAGAGGAGTACTGAGTCATGAGCTGCAAGAATGGACGGTGGGAAAAGACTAGGAGAGTGGCAGATGGCACTCTCTGAGAGAATTAAAGGGCCACCGATCCTACTAACTGCATCACAAGTTCTATCAAGAAGCCTGCCCACAAGCTTCTGGGAGCACCTTACCTGAAGATACTCTGGATGGCCCACAGGCATCCCAGCACTCAGTATGCCTCACTTTTCCTCTACCTTCACCCCTCCGCCCCTGGGGCTAGCTCCCAACACAGGCACACTCCAGACAGCAGCAGCAAGAGTGAGATTTGGCAGACAGCTGGTGGGCATGCACAGATAATGGAACCAGATCAGGCCAGGAAGAGACCACAAACTTGAGTTTTAGTGCCACCTTATGGAAAACAAAGACTGTCAAAATCCAGGCTGGTGCATTGCAGGATTGAGGGCAGGCATACAATCTTAAGAATTTTACACTCCCTCTACCACCAAGAGGGAACAAGAGGGGTGGTGAAGATGTAACCACAAAAGGCTGGAGAAAGCCTCAGAATCACTAGCAGCACTGATAGAAGGTATTTCTCTCCTGAAGGCAGTAAAGACTGAAGGAGGTGACTGCTATTTCAAATGCAAAGACAGCAATGAAAAACTTCAAGGAACATGAAAAATCAAAGAAACATGACACCAGGACTTCCCTGGTGGCGCAGTGTTTAAGAATCCACCTGCCGCTGCAGGGGACACGGGTCAAGCCCTGGTCTGGGAAGATCCCACATGCCACAGAGCAACTAAGCCCATGTGCCACAACTACTGAGCCTGCACTCTAGAGCCTGCAAGCCACAATTACTGAGCCCATGTGCCACAACTACTGAAGACCGCGCGCGTAGAACCTGTGCACCACAACAAGAGAAACCACCACAATGAGAAGCCTGAGCACCACAACAAAGAGTAGCTCCTGCTCACCACAACTAGAGAAAGACTGCATGCAGCAGCAAAGACCCAATGCAGCCATAAATAAATAAATAAATTTATTTAAAAAAAACAAAGAAACATGACACCACCAAAGGAACACAATAATCTTCCAGTAACCAGCACCAAAGACATGGAGATCTGCAATTTACCAAATACAATTTCAAAATAGTTATTTTAAGGAAATTCAGTGAGCTACAAGAAAACACAGAAGACAATTCAACAAAAGAGGGAAAATAATACATTAACAAAATGAGAAGTTTAACAAAGAGATAGAAATCATAAAAAAACACAAATTCTGGACCTGAAGAATAAAATGAATGACATGAAAAATGCCATAGAGAACATTAACATCAGAATGGATCAAGCAGAAGATAGAATCTGTGAGATAGAAGACTAGAACTTAGGAATTATCCAGTCAGAGGAGAAATAAGAAAAAAAGACTGAAAACGAGTGAGGAAAGCCTATTTGATCTACGGAATGACATCAATAGAGCCAATTTGCAAATTATCAGAGTTCCAAGGGGAGAGGAGAGGGAAAAGGAGACAGAAAGTTTATTTAAAGAAATAATAGCTGAGAATGTCCCAAATCTGGGGAGAGATTTGGATAACCAAGCTTATGAAGCTCACAGGTCACCAAACAAAATCAACTTAAAGAGTTCCTCTCAGTGACACATTATAATATAACTCAAAAAACAAAGACAAAGAGAGAATCTTAAAGCAGCAAGACCAAAGAAATTGTAATTTATCAGAGATGAAGAGAACTTAAAGAGATGAAAAAAAGATATTCCATGCAAATGGTAAACAAAAGAGAGAAGCAGCAGCTACATGTAGACAAAAATAGATCTTAAACTAAAAACAGTAACAAGAGAAAGACAAATTCTTGATGAATTGACCTCTTTATCATTATATATATAAAACATTCGTAAATATATGTGCACCCAACATCAGAGCACCCAAATACATTAAACAAATACTAACAGAGCTGAAGGGAGAAATAGACAACAACAGTAGGGGATTTCAATTCCTCACTTTTAACAATGGATAGGTCATCCAGGCAGAAAATCAATAAGTAAACATTGAATGTGATCTATACTTTATACCAAATGAACCTAACAGACATGTACAGAACATTCCATCCAACAGCACCAGAATACACATTCTTCTTAATGCACATGGAGCCTTCTTTATGATAGGTCATGTGATAGGTCACAAAAGAAGTCTCAGAAAATTTAAGAAGATTGAAATCATACAATGTATCTTTTCCAACCACAATGGCATAAAACTAGAAATCAATAACAGAACAAAAGCTGGAAAGTTCTGAAATACTTGGAAATTAAACAACACACCCCTGAATGGGTCAAAGAACAAATCCAAGGGAAAAGTCAAATATCGTGAAAAAATGAAAAATAGAAACAAAAAATATCACAGCCTATAGAATGCCACAAAAGCAGTTCTAAGAGGGAAGTTTATAGTGATTAATACCTACATTAATGAAGCAACTGACAAAGATTAATCTCTAAAATTTACAACCAGCTCATGCAGCTCAATGTCAAAAAGCAAATAACCCAATCCAAAAATGGGCAGAAGGCCTAAATAGACATTTCTCCAAAGACGATATACAGATTGCCAACAAATACATGAAAGGGTCAACATCACTAATCATTAGAGAAATGCAAATCAAAACTACAATGCGGTATCACCTCACACCAGTCAGAATGGCCATCATCAAAAAATCTACAAACAATAAATGCTGGAGGGACTTCCCTGGTGGTGCAGTGGTTAAGAATCCACCTGCCAATGCAGGGGACACGGGTTCAAGCCCTGGTTTGAGAAGATCCCACATGCCGTGGAGCAACTAAGCCCGTGTGCCACAACTACTGAGCCCATGTGCCACAACTACTGAAGCCCATGCACCTGGAGCCTGTGCTCCACAACAAGAGAAGCCACTGCAATGAGAAGCCCGTGCACCACAACGAAGAGTAGCCCCCGCTCGCCACAACTAGAGAAAGCCCGCGCGCGGCAACAAAGACCCAAATGCAGCCAAAAATAAATGAAATAAAATAATTAAAAAAAAATAAAAATAAAAAAATAAATGCTGGAGAGGGTGTGGAGAAAAGGGAACCGTCTTGCACTGTAGGTGGGAATGTAAATTGATACAGCCACTATGAAGAACAGTATGGAGGTTCCTTAAAAAACTAAAAATAGAACTACCATATGACGCAGCAATCCCACTATTGGGCATATACCCTGAAAAAACCATAATTCAAAAAGAGTCATGTACCACAATGTTCACTGCAGCACTATTTACAGTAGCTAGGACATGGAAGCAACCTAAGTGTCCATCGACAGATGAATGGATAAAGAAGATGTGGCACATATATACAATGGACTATTGCTCAGCCATAAAAAGAAATGAAATTGAGTTATTTGTAGTGAGGTAGATGGACCTAGAGTCTGTCATACAGAGTGAAGTAAGTCAGAAAGAGAAAAACAGATACCGGATGCTAACACATACATATGGAATCTAAAAATGGTTCTGACAAACCTAGGGGCAGGACAGGAATAAAGATGCAGATGTTGAGAATGGACTTGAGGGCACGGGGAGGGGGAAGGGTAAGCTGGGATGAAGTGAGAGAGTGGCATAGACATCTATACACTATCAAATGTAAAATAGCTAGTGGGAAGCAGCTGCATGCATCGCACAGGGAGATCAGCTCGGTGCTTTGTGACCACATAGAGGGGTGGGATAGGGAGGGTGGGAGGGAGATGCAAAAGGGAAGAGATATGGGGATATATGTATATGTATAGCTGTTTCACTTTGTTATACAGCAAAAACTAACACACCATTGTAGAGCAATTATACTCCAATAAAGATGTTAAAAAAATAATGCTAGAGAAACATAGGCCTGTTGCTCAGTGAAAAGGCTTGCTCTTATCTTGAAAGCTGGGGATTGTCACTGAAAGCTTTTAGCATGGGAGTGACATGATCTGTGTTGTAGAAAAATCACTTTTTCTAAATGTAAGACTGACTTGACAAGAGGAAGACTGGTTAGGAGATGGTTGCATCCAGGTGAGGATGGGAGTTAATGAAGTAAGTCAGGGCAGAGGTTTGAACAGGAGCTAATATGAGAGCCACTCAAATCTTCAGGTTCTGGCATTGGGTTGGGCAAAAGTGGTGAGAGGGAGGCACTGAGGACGACCCTGAGGTTTCTGGCATGGGCAAATGAGTAGTGTAGGATGGTGGGTGAGACCTCTAGCCTGGGAGTCAGAGACACTTGGTTCTGGATACAAAAATTAAAAAAAAAAAAAAGGATCCCTGTCCTGGTGGGGGATACAGACTAAAAAATACTCACTTTCAATACCAAGTAGTAACAGCAAAGATAAAGATAAGCACAGGACCCAGCCTGGGAGGGGGAGGCGTGGCAGGAGAGTGGTTTAAGGCATGCTTGCTAGAATTATACGGCATTGGAGTAAAGAAGGTGAGAAAGGTGCTCAGGATGGAGGGGGCTACATGCCTAAGACACAAAGGAACAAACAGGATGGTGGCCTGGGAGATGTCCCTGACTCTCTGGCGTGGGTTCCACTCACCTGCTAACAGCACCCAGATCCACATTTCAGGCAGACTGCTGCCTCTGTCCACTGGCCACCGCCACATCAAAGTTCCACCTCAAAGCAGTGCATCTGTGAGTCTTCCCTGCACATGCAGCGCCCCCTCCTGAAGTGCCCACTCAATCTGCTCCTCACCCGCCTGGCCCAATGCCACTCCCATCCACACAGGCTACCACTTCTGGGATCCTGAGAACCAGCCTCCACTCCTGTCTCCCCTGCCCCATACCCAACCTGTCACCAAATTCTATTCCACTGTTTCAAAAGTTCTAGGACCTGCTCCATCACCATTACTACCTTTATTCCAGTTTCCAGCAGCCGTAGGAGCACCTCTCTCTTTTCACATTATTTTAATTGAAATATAGTCTACATACCACAATATATCCTTTTAAAGTGGCCGATTCAGTGGTTTTTTAGTATTTTCACCATGTTGTGCAACCATCACTCTTATCTAATTCCAGAGCGTTTTCATCACCGCAAAAGAGAAGCTCTGTACCCATCAGCAGTCCCCATTCCCCCCTCCCCCTTCCCTCTATCAACCACTAATCTACTTAATGGCTCTATAAAGTCCCCTGTTATGGACATTTCACAAAACGGAAATCATACAATATGTAGCCTTTTGTGTGTTTGCTCAAGAATCCATCTCAGGAATTCCTCGGATTTCTTCACTATTAATGGCAGTGATTTCAAAGCCTGCTTCACTGTGAATTTCATATCAAAATGAATTAAGCATAATGTTTTTAAGTTTCATCTATGTTGTAGCATGTATTAAACATGTTTTTTATTTTCTGTTTTCTGATGCTTTGACATCTGGGGCCTTGCTGACTCTGGAGGGATGGCCTCCTCTCTCAGGGCTTGCTAATTCCTAGAGATAGTAAATGACTTCTCTGCAAAGTGTAACTTTCATTTGCAAACCAACCAACTCACCACTGCCCATCTACTTTATCTGGGTCAATACCAATATCCACCTGTTCTAATCACCCCAGGTCCAGGTACCAGACAACTAGGGACAGCCTCTATGCCCCAGAGCCCACTGAAATTATTCAAAGTAGTCAATCTTAACCCTGCTTCCCCTGCCTTGCCCATTACTTGCCATGGAAACCACAATAAGTGTTTTCTCCTCACTCCCTCTGCCTCTTGAAGCTGGTGCTTCCCCGTGTGACTCCCTGTGGCAGGGTGTGCCCCCTCCTTTTGGGAACTGTGAGTAACAAGTATCTTTTCAATGCTAATTGTCTCCTGATCTGTTGCCCTTACTAAAACCCTCAAATTTTCTACTAATACACTGTATTTTTTAACAGTTGGAAAACCACTTATCTTTATTATCAGTGTCAGGGGTCCACCTTCAAGAAGGTGCGGCTCACCTGCATCACATCAGGATCCCCAAGTGCACCTAGGTACCTAGATCTGACCTTCATTTGTTGAACTTGTTCCAGGAAAATCCTGTGGTTTCTTCTTTTGCTTCCTCAGCCCTGATTAACCTGGACAAGAGTGAGATTTTAGCCACTCTGGCTTATGATGGAATCCAAGATTGATTCAACATTCTTTGTTCTCACCTCTCCTGCACTGACTGACCCAATCAGTCACAATTTGTTTATTTTGTCTTCCAAGCTGGGCTCTAGCACCATCCTGGTGGAGGAAGCACCTTAGCAGACTGTCCAATCTGAGTACAAACATGGAGTAGTCTTTCCGTACTGTTGACACACAGCTTTCAATCCAGTATATAAATGCTGCTACTTTGCAGCCCGCTTTACCCTCTCTCCAGGGCAGCCAGGGAAGTGAGGGGTTCCAAAGCAGAGGTCCTAGGGACACTAAGTCAGCACACAGTTTTCAGGCTGACCTCCATCCACTCACACAGAAACACATTTCTCTCCTTCAACAATCATCATCCTTGTACCATTTCAATGGTGTGATCTAATCATGACTCAGCATGCTGTTTGTCTATTGTTATGTAACAAACCACCTCCAAATTTGGTGGCTTGAATTGAAAATAGAGTGTCAAATACATATTTCTGTACCCATATTCATAGCTGCATGATTCACAATAGCCAAAAATTAGAAGCAACCCAAGTGTCCATCGGCAGATGGATGGATAAACAAAATGTGGTATATCCATAAAATGGAGGCTTTACAAGGAAGGAAATTCTACACATGCTACAACATGGATGAACCTTGAGGACATTATGCTAAGTGAAATAAGCCAGTCACAAAAGAACAAATACAGGGCTTCCCTGGTGGCACAGCAGTTGAGAGTCCGCCTGCCGATGCAGGGGACACGGGTTCGTGCCCCCGTCCGGGAGGATCCCATGTGCCGCGGAGCGGCTGGGCCCGTGAGCCACAGCCGCTGAGCCTGCGCGTCCGGAGCCTGTGCCCCGCAGCGGGAGAGGTCACAGCGGTGAGAGGCCCGCGCACCGCAAAAAAAAAAAAAGAAAAAAAAGGACAAATACAGTGATTCCAGAAGACCTAGAAGAGTCAAATTCATAGAAACAGAAAGGAGAACAGTGATTGCCAGAGCCTTGCGGGAGGGAGGATGGGAAATTATTGCTGAATGGGTCTAAAGTTTCAGTTTTGCAAGCTGAAAGAGTTCGGAGATGGATGGGTGATGGCTGCACAACATTATGAATGTACTTAATGCCACTGAACTGTACACTTTAAAATGGTTAGGATAGTACATTTTATGTTATGCATATTTTACCACAATTTTAAATTTTTACTGGCTTAAAATTATGCTCTGTTATTATTTCTCAGAGTTGTGTGGACTGACCGGGCAGGGAGACATATTTGGAGACTAGCTACCACAATCCATCTCAGGGATTTCTCAAGTTTATTCTCTTTTTTTTTGGCTGCATCAGATCTTATTTGCATCACGCGGGCTCTTCCTTGTGGTGTGCGGGCTTCTCTCTAGTGTGGCGTGCAGGTTTTCTCTCTCTAGTTGTGGTGCACAGGCTCCAGGGTGCATGGGCTCTGTAGTTTGCGGCAGTCAGGCTCTCTAGTTGAGGCACAATCTCAGTAGTTGTGGTGCATGGGCTTAGTTGCCCCGCGGCATGTGGAAACTTAGTTCCCTGACCAGGGATCGAACCCGTGTCCCCTGCATCGGAAGGTGGATTCTTTACCAATGTACCAATGGACCACCAGGGAAGTCCTTCAAGTTTATTCAGTATTACAGCAGTGACTTCAAAGCCTGCTTCATTGTGAATTTCATAGCAACAACCAAGTTCCCAGAGAGCTTGTTTCAACTTATAGAGCACTGGAAAAGTTGTGAGCTCTTCTTGGCATATCTGCTACCAACCTCCTTTCCCATTCTAGAAAAAAAAAATCTTAATTTCTTATGAAACTATGTGTCCTTTGAGATTAGGTTAGAAGTCAACTTCTAATTGGTAATTCATGAGGGCGTATTTTAGATAGGGTAACCACTCATATTTCAGAGTATATTTTGTGTTTCTATTATCAATGCCTAGCCCTTTCTCAGTTAGCATCGAATTTCCTGCAACCCAGGAAACCCATCAGCCTTAGGCAAACCAGGATGGGTGATCACTCTACTTTTAGACCTTCTCAATTTTATGAACTCACCTAATGTTACATAAGGCTGATATTCTCAAACCATGTATATGTCTTAAAATTGTGATTCCAATCTTGAGATCTCTACAAAATCCTTTGTCTTTCTGGTGGTTGTCCCAATCCATGATGCTTTGTGTCTGGTGCACTTGACTCCAGAGCTCTATAAATCCAACGATCTGGCAATAAAGATGCATTTTTAGATTGGGCCTATGGTGATTATTTTAATCCAAGATACACTTGGACACCATATCTTAGATCCACATTCTCATATGATAAGCCAGTGTTAAAATGCAACACATATAAACCAGGGAGTTCACACAACCCAGACTTGATGGGGTTGTCGTAGTCAAAGAACCAGCAGTTTGGCAGGAAAATATAACAAAAAGCAATTCAAATTTTATTTGGCTTGTGAATACTAATAAACTACTAGTTTCCTCCTTGTTATAATAGCATCAAACATCACAAAGTAGAAAGATTTCTGAGTAGACTAGAATCCTGCTGAGCGGCTCTGTGCCCCGGGTGCAGACAGTGAGGAAGGATACCCAGCTCTGCTCCCTGAGGTCCTCATTAGAATTAGAAGACCCCTCAGAAATCAGTCAGCGTCAGTCCCTTTAAGTAGTTTTCTACGATGTCTCTGTTCAATGAATTCTGGGTGATAATGTTCTTGGATAAATTTAATCTCTTAGCCTCAATGCCTAACATATTTCATATTTTGGTAAAGTTATGAGCATCTGTATTCTAAGATTTAAAAAATATAGATAATATATTAAAATTTTAATGACAAATAATGATGATCCTATGGAAACTTTTCCATATGATCACTCTTTTTCATGACTACATTGGCTTCAGCAATATTATGTTTGGAGATAGGCTCTACTTTGACTCTTTGTGTTTCCATTATCAGTACATTGTCTTATCCATAACTGACCCCTACGTCGCCTCATCATTTTTGATTCAAGGAGGCAGACAGCAGCCCACAGGAGGGTAGGTAGAGCTGAATAGTATGAACCTCAAAGGAGGGAGGCTATTGCTTAATGCAAGGTAAATGATGGCTTGAAAGTAAAAAGTGGAAAGGAAAGAAAGACAACAGCCCTGCTGGGCTCATGGAACTTGGGAATACGCAGAAAAATTATCAGGACTTGTTCCAGAGGGCTTCAAGGGAACAATACCCTCAGGGAAAACCAGGAGGTAGAGCAGGACTTTAGGAAATTGGGAAGGAAGTTGAGGACGAGGAGAATTTCAATTGCAGGGAAAGAAAGATTTAAGAGGGCTCATTGGAGCATTGGGAGGAAGAGCATAGAGAGGTGGTGGTGATCCCACAGGCCTGATGTTCCCCAGCACTACAGGCTTTCTCCTCCCCCCATGGTCCAAGGATAGCTGCATCACTGGAGAAGCCGCTTCCTTCTCTTCAGAGACAACCTGAAGCTCCCACCAACCCCATGCTGAGACTGAGGCACTGCCAAGTGAAGACCCAGCCCCCAGGACCTTGAGCTTCCCACCTAGGTAGGCCATTGAATATGATGTGCTGTTCCAAGTCCTCTTTGCATCCTTCCACCCTCACAAAAACAGCCCCTGGCCACAGAGAACAGTAACTCAGATCAGAGGCTTTAGAATTGGTAAGACCTGACACATAGCAGCCACAGAACCTACAACAGGTGAGTTATTAGCCATTCTAACCCTCAGTTTCCTCATCTGAACCATAGGGATAATCATAACTCCTTATAATAGTACTGGCCTCTCACTGAGAACTTAATTTGGTTTGGGCAGTGACGCTCTTGTAGAAGGTTGAGGTTTGGGCCTTCTAGCACAGGTATGCAAACTCTGCATTCACAGCCCTGCACCCTCAGGAGCCTCTTCTCCTACTCATTCTTGCTGTCCATCATGCCTGCCCACTTCAGTTCTGAAGAGGCGAGCACTCGTTTTGGGACTTACTCCCATTGGCTGCTTCCATTTTACTAATGCCTTTTTTTTTTTCTCTTTCAGTCATTTCTTTTTTTTTTGCGGTACGCGGGCCTCTCACTGTTGTGGCCTCTCCCGTTGCAGAGCACAGGCTCCGGATGCGCAGGCTCAGCGGCCATGGCTCACGGGCCCAGCCGCTCCGCGGCATGTGGGATCTTCCCGGACCAGGGCACGAACCCGTGTCCCCTGCATCAGCAGGCGGACTCTCAACCACTGCATCACCAGGGAAGCCCTCTTTCAGTCATTTCTAATGGAGAAACATATGCTACAGCTGCTGCCACTTGATGTTACAGAGCCAAAGGAACTGAAAACCATATTATGATTATGTGTGATATGAAGACAGGCAAGATATTTCTACTTATTTTGGTGCTTCCATAGTACTCACTGGTAGATATAAAATAGTTAAGCAGTCATCCTCTTGGAGCCCTTGCAGAAGACGGTGGGTGGGGATTTTTTAAATGGTACTAAACAGAAAATGTTGTGATGTCCTTCTTTTTGACGGGTTTTCACGTTCAGCTCCTACCCCGAATTGGGAAATTCTTTTTCCTACCAAAGAGTGAACCAGATAAATCCTTTCCTTCACCACAGTACAATAAGAGTTTCACAAAAAGCAGGAATGGCTGGCTATAGGGTCAAACCTCTGACTTCAGCCTCAGGGTCAACAATACAGGGGAGGTGGTGGACACAGAGAGATAGAGGAGGAGAGAGAGGAGGAGACATAGGAGAGAGAGAGACAGAGACAGAAAGCGACAGAGACAGAAAGAGAAAAAGAGAGGCCACTCCCTGGAGAATAAGTAGCAATAAACCTTTGAAAGAACTAGTAGAAGCAGATTTCTCTGTAACACCACAGGTTAGGACTCTGTTCTTAAATTTTGAGCAAACATATAAGCAGAGGCACAATACAGAAACATTCATTAGGAAATTGGAATTGAAACCAGAATCTCTGGGAAAATTGTTTATAGTATGTCTAATATCGTTTCCAAGTTAACTGTACGGACAGTTGCATGTAGCTCCTGTTCTGTTTGAAGACTCTCAGCCACTTTCAACTAATCCTTTTGTTGTCTCCATAAAATCCCAAGTTAAGTCCCCACTCCCTGAATATGCCTTAAGCAGACTAAATGTGGCCTCATTATCCCACCACAAATTCTGATAATAATCTCTGTGCTCTACTGACTTGTCACTAAAAGAAAATTACTAAAGTGGCTATTCACATACGGCATGTATTCTGTTTTCTAGTCTAGTTAACTTCTTACCTTAACCCAGGAACTAAAGCCAGGATGGCTCTGACCTCACAGCTGTGGTTGGTCATCACTGAATCCCAGACTGAGTGTCTCTGCAGGAGAGAGGGAGGTGGTGGGAAAGGAGGGAAAATAATCAGTATTTACCACGTGACTGCCTCGTGCCTGGCCCTGTGCTACCATGGATGTTCTGATTAATTGTCCCAACCACTTTATATCTGCCTTCCAGATGGGGAAACAGGCTTAAAACGTTTGAGTAATTTGCTCAAGATCCCAGGTTAAGGACAGAGGAAAGCCAGAATTCCAACAGAACTCTGTCCTATTCCAGTGCCTATGGTCTCTTCACGGGAGGTTTGTGCAAATATCACCTAATCTCGAGCCTTTACTCTCAGTCTCAAATCACACAGAGCATTTCCAAATACACTTCTGATAATAGCATTATTCTAAGGCATGCTAAGGAGTCATGGGAATGATGTTTCATTATGGGAAGAGACATAGAGTTGGAAAAAGAGTAGACAAAGGCAGACAAGAACTGAAGCGGTTTTACCGGGATAAAGCCAGTGTACCTAAGATTGCCTCAGACCTGTGTATCCTGTACTGCCTGGCCATCCCTCAAGCTTTGGCTCAAAGGCTGCCTGACCCCTGTGCTGTCCCCACTGCATACTCCCCACCCCTGAATCCCTTTGGCTCAATTAAAAGGCATTCATGTACCTGACTGCCATCCCAGGGTGAATCTATTCCACCATGCCTTCCTTCGCCCCACCCCACAATGCCCCAGGCAGAAATAGCTTCTAAGTGGGTAGAAAGGATCCTGAGCTACTAGGCCTCTGTCCCCATGCCAAAATGAACTCAGAGGTTCAGCCTGTGGCTTCAGTTCAAGGGAGCAGGAAGGACAGGACCAAAGGGGACCTACTAAAATGTAACTTTGAAACAGGCAAAAACCGTGCGCATCTTGCCGGATAAACCTATCAGTGTTACTCCCAGACTGGTGGTTCTTAAACTCTTTGAACCTCTAGTAGTAATAGTAGTGGTAGTAAATACTCCAAAGAGGTTTATGTGAGTACAAGAGTTTAGCCAACTCTGAAATTAGAGGGAACACAGTACACAAGATTTCCCTTACTTCTGTCAACAACTGCAAGTTTAGGGGTCCCTAAGATCACCCTTGGGTGTGATATTTCCCTAGAAAGACTCACAGAATTCACTGAAAGCAGTTATACTCATGATTATAGCTTATTACAAGAATACAGATTGAAATCATCTTACTGAAGAGTGCAAAGAGCAGAGTCCAGGAAAAATACCACACCTGGAGCTTCTACAGTCTTCTCGCCATGGGGTCAGGATGCCTCACCCTCCTGGCATGTGTGACAGCATGCACAGAGTGCTACCTACCAGGTGGGCTCACTCAGGTGTCAGTGTTCAGCGTCTTTACTGGGGCTGTATTAAATAGGCATGGGTGATCTTAGGCTCCAGCCCCGCTGAGGGTGACACAAAGAAAGACCCCACTCACACATTGATAGTCTTTCTGGTGTAGCCAGCGCCCGGTCTAAATCATATTGTTAGACTATCCAGTGGGACCCAAGGTTTGCAAGCAAACAAAGGTTATCTCCCGGAAGCTAAGGGCAAAGGGCAGAACTCTCTTTGGGCAAAGTTAAATTTTTGACTATGCAGTGGGATATATCTATGGATGTTTACTAAATTAGAAATTAAAACAAAAGTTTTAAAATATTTACTGATTTGTGTAAAAATTATATATACCAATTACATGTTAACAAAAAATAGTAATTTAATGAAAAGCTATTTTCCCAAAACAAAAAAGAAATCAGTAAGAAGAGTTGCAATGTTTTAAATTTTTGCATATCTCTTTAATGATTGGCTTACTTTAACTTATCTTTTCAGGTAACTGTGGATACTCTTCTTTGATATGACACTAAAACAAAACTAGCTGTAGTTTCTTAAAGGTTAATTACAGTGTGGAATCTGAAGCCTTAACAATGAACTTTGTGGATTCTGTTATATTACGGTTTGGCTTATCTTGCACTTTAGATGGATTTTTTACCCATAAATGATTGTAAAACATCACTGTGATGGTTAATTTTATGTATCAACTTGACTGGGCCACAGGGTGCCCAGATATAAGGTTAAACATTACTCTGGGTATGTCTGGATGAAACTAACATTTGAAGCAGTAGACTGAGTAAAGCAGATTGTCCTTACAATGTGGGCAGGCCTCATCCAATTCACTGAAGGTCTGAATAGAACAAAAATTTGAGCAACAGAGAATTGCTCTCTCTGCTTATAGTCTTTGAGCTGGGACAGTTCCTCTGGTCAGACTCGGACTCAGACTAGAATTTACACCATCCACTCTCCTGGTTTTCAGGTCTTTCGACTTAGACTAGAATGATACATAACTCTCCTGGGTCTCTCTAGCCTGCAGATTTTGGGACTTCTCAGCCTCCATAATCATGTGAGCCAATTTCTTCATAAACATTCTGTTTCTCTGGGGAACCCCAACTAATATAACCATGCATTGATCATTTGAAAAATATGGGTTCACTGAGTTATGCAGCTATTCCAAGTATTAATATACTTCCTTATCCAATATCAAAAATTACATTTGCTTCACTGTTGAATAGAAAATCCTTTAAGGACTGGGAAGCCGTCAAGCTCATGGTGAATACAAGTATTTCAAAATTATAATTTTTCCTTCCAAGCCCAGATTTTAACACTGGCAACACATTCTTTCAGTTGTTTTCCTTGAAGTCAGAGACTCACTTTGATTATTTTTAAAAAATAACTACCAAACACCCAAGTCTGAATATTCATAGTGTTACTGAGTCTAAGCTCATACTACTCACCACACGACAGGCCAATAATCAAGAGACGAGGTTTTGGGACAAGGAATAAGACTTTATTTGGAAAGCCAGCAAACCGAGAAGATGGTGGGCCCGTGCCCCAAAGAACCATCTTGCCTGAGTTAGAATTGAGGCTCCTTTTATACTAGAACGGGAGGAAATAAAGTGAAACACTTCTGGGGCTTCCCTGGTGGCGCAGTGGTTGGGAGTCCGCCTGCCGATGCAGCGGACGCGGGTTCGTGCCCGGAACCGGGAAGATCCCACACACCGCGGAGCGGCTGGGCCCGTGAGCCATGGCCGCTGAGCCTGCGCGTCTGGAGCCTGTTCTCAGCAATGGGAGAGGCCACAACAGTGAGAGGCCCGCGTACCGCAAAAAAAAAAAAAAAAAAAGTCAAACACTTCCTGGTTCCCATCAGCCTCCAGAGGGAGAGTTTAATTTCTTCCTCTCTGCAGTCATTCACAGGTTGGCCTGGTCAGGATGTTTCCTGTAAGCTAAACAAAGGTATTTGAGCCTAATGCTCATTACCTGGGAAGATTCCCGGAGATGGACCATTATGTATTATTTAAGCTTATAGGCAACATCCCTGTAGTGATTAGCTTGTAATAGAATACAAAATGTTCTTCCCTATTACAATACTTTATCATAGTTGTTCTTCTGAGTAAAAATGGTGTTTCATTAAAAAAAAAAAAACAGTACAAATCACAACTCAACAATCACCCCAGTGTGTGCCTCAAGAGCCCATCTGGTCTGGGACAGAAGTAACAGGCACAAGGCTGGCAACATGGAGCCCCTGACCTCAACAGCACTGCACTGCCTAAGCACAGGTAACGTGAACTCACCTAGCAACTGGTACCTGAGCACTTAGGGATTAGGGGCCCATGGTGAGTGCCCCGTTCTCACAAGGGAGCAGAGTGGGGCTGCCCACTTCATGCCATTGAAGGGCTTGATCAGATCACTGAGCCACCAGCAAGCAGCTGGGCATATCTGAGTCAAATTCTAGCTCCCTGTTGCCTGTTCTGATAGAGCACTGGAAGACTGCCCACAGAGCATCTGGAAGCCCTGAGTGGTCCACAGGGGCACCTTTTCCCTGGGATTTGATAGGGCACCTTGGGAAAGAAAACAATGTTGTTGAGGCCAGCAGTTCCTTTGCTGTGTTTACAACAGTGGAAACTCAGGGAAAACTCAGCTTACAAGAGCTACAGTTAGGGTGCAGGTCATGGCAAAACCTCAGACAAATAGCAAACGGTGGCAGTGGTCAAAGCACAAGCACTCCAGCGGGGAGTGATGCCTTCCAGGCTGCCTCCACCATTCAGCAAATCCTGTTAGTAAGGCAAGAGCAATCAGGTGTCATCTGTCTCTGGGGACAAACCACCCTGCTCACTGCAGATTGTTTTAACCATAAAACCTTGGGTGAGGTGTGGTAAGGTCAAGGGCAGATCAAGGGAGGGAAAATGGGAAGAATTTTACAGTTTGTTATACTCAGAGTCCTCTGAGAGAACGTGCATGCCACACAGGCCCATTCAGGGGAAGTATCGGGTTCAGTCGGGAGGCAGAGGGAGATAGGGGAACTGTGGGCACTTTACTGTGGTTTCCACAGGAAGGAACAGGCAGGGCAGAATAAGCAGGCTCATTAGCTAGTTTGAATACTTTCACCAGCTCTGGGGCATAGGGGCTGTCCCCGGTTATCTGGTACCTCACCCTGGGTGATTAGGGCATGTCGATAGTCAGAGTGTGAGAGTCAGATAAGGTAGGTAGTTGGGGGTGTGGAATTCATTGGCTGCTCAAGAAGGGAAACTGACCAGCCTCTAGCCAGGGTCTCAAAACTAGGTCAAGAAGACATTTATAAAAACTTTATTACAAGTGGCATTGAGTATATTCACAATGTTGTGTAACCATCACCACCATCTTTTTCCAGGACATTTTAATCATCCTAAACAATAACTCTGCACCCATTAAACAATAACCCTCCACTCTTCACTACACACACACCCCCAGTTAACCCCTATTCTACAATACTTCTGGCTCTATGAATCCGCCTATCTTAGATGCCTCATATAAGTGGAATCATACAATATTTGTTCTTTTTAATGTTCGAGGTTCATCCATGTTGTAGCATTCTCTTCGGTTCCTTTATGATTTTTATCTCTTTACTGATATTCTCTATTTGGTGAGAAATGTTTCTCCTGGTTTCCTTCATTTCTTTGTGGATGGTTTCCTTTCATTCTTTGAGCATATATAAGACAGTTGGTTTAAAGTCTTTGTCTATTATGTCCAATGTTTGAGCTTCCTTGGGGACAGTTTCTGTTAATTTCTTTTTTCCTATTAACGGACCATACTTTCTTGTTTCTTTACATGCTTCACAATTTTTTTGTTAAAAACTGGACATTTTGAATATTATAATGTGGCAAATCTAGAAATCAGATATTCCCTCCTCTCCAGAGTTTCTTTTTTTTTTTTTTTTTTGCGGTACGCGGGCCTCTCACCGTTGTGGCCTCTCCCGTTGCGGAGCACAGGCTCCGGATGCGCAGGCCCAGTGGCCATGGCTCACGGGCCCAGCCGCTCCGTGGCATGTGGGATCCTCCCAGACCGGGGCACGAACCCGTGTCCCCTGCATTGGCAGGTGGACTCTCAACCACTGCGCCACCAGGGAAGCCCCTCCAGAGTTTCTTGTTGCTACTCACTGTAGAGTGTTTGCTTAGTGACTTTTCTAAACTATATTTGTAAAGACTATATTCTTTGTTATGTGAAATGCCTGAAAAGAAGAAAGAAAAAAGAAAAGCCTCTTTACGAACTTTTAAGATTCTGGCAGGCAGAGATCTACACTTGTCTTATGGGCTCCAAGACAAGCCTGGTATGTAAGTTCCCTTGCTTATGAAACCTGTCACTTACCAGTCTGGAGTGGTCTGCCTCTTGCTTCAGTTTCTCTCTGCCCTCCATCCAAGGGGGCAGGTTTCAGATTTTACCCAGGAAGCCCTTGAGTGTGTGAACCAACGAAATGCTAGCAAACATAATTTAACAGACTATTAAAAGGATTATATAATGGTGTTGGGAAAACTGGATATCCGCATGTAAAAGAATGAGGCTGAGGGCTTCCCTGGTGGCGCAGTGGTTGAGAGTCCGCTTGCCGATGCAGGGGACACGGGTTCGTGCCCCGGTCCGGGAAGATCCGACATGCCGCGGAGCGGCTGGGCCCGGGAGCCATGGCCGCTGAGCCTGTGCCTCCGGAGCCTGTGCTGCGCAACGGGAGAGGCCACAACAGTGAGAGGCCCACGGACCGCAAAAAAATAAAAATAAAAAAAAAATAAAAAGAATGAGGCTGAAATCTTACCTTACACTACATACAAAAATCAACTCAAAATGGGTCAAAGAACTCAACATAGAGCTAAATGTATAAAACTCAGAAGAAGACACAGGGGAAAACCTCATGGCATTGAATATGACACCAAGAGCATAGGCAACAAAAGGAAAAAATAGACAAATTGGACCCCATAAAAATTAAAAACTTCAAAGTTTTTATTTATTTTTTTATTTTTAAATAAATGTATTTATTTTATTTATTTATTTTTGGCTGAGTTGGATCTTCGTTGCTGTGCACAGGCTTTCTCTAGTTGGTGTGAGCAGGGGCTACTCTTCATTGTGGTGTGTGGGCTTCTCATTGCAGTGGCTTCTCTTGTTGCGGAGTACGGGCTCTAGGTGCGTGGGCTTCAGTAGTTGTGGCTCACGGGCTCAGTAGTTGTGGCGCACAGGTTTTGTTGCTCCGCGGCATGTGGGATCTTCCCGGACCAGGGATCAAACCCATATCCCCTGCATTGACAGGCAGACTTTTAACCACTGTGCCACCAAGGAAGTCTCAAAGGAAAGTTCTTATGAGACACTGTTTCTTTGTGAGAGGCTCTACCTGGAAAAGCATTGTGCTAGGAGGTATTGCTCTATGGGGATGTATTGTGTTTCTGCCCCCTTCCAGAGCTGAGACCTCTCTGGAGGCCTAAGGGGTACTCTCTCCTTTGGTTGTGTCTGCCCCAGTGCCCAACACATACCTTCCAGAGTCACAGATACATCTAATTCAAGTGGTACCCCTGACTGGGAGGTGCTTAGAGCTTTAATCTGCTTCACTAACATCTTTCCCTTGTCAAAGGTGGCTTGTTGCCCTGATACCCAGTCCTATATGTGCCTTTCTTTACCAGATGGTGAGAGATGGAGGCATTGTGCCAGATGGGGAATGAAAGTCCTCCAAACCCCAAAATTCCTACAAAAGCTTGCACTTCTTTTACATTCTTAGGGATTGGATAGGTTTGTACCTTACCAATCACAGCTTCTGAGACAATGTACATCTTATCCAACAAAACAACTCCCCAAAACTTTATCATGTTGCCTGGGCCTTGAATTTTCTGTGGGCTCACCACCCATCTTCTCCCTTGCCGATGTTAGCAAAGTCTGCAGAGTGTCCTGCAGCACAGGCAAGTCTTTACATTCAACATAATATCATCAATGTAAGGGGCCTGTTTTACTGATGTGCGAAGGAGAACAGGGGCAGGTCTCAGGCTACTATCCATGATATATGGTGGGGCTGTGCAGGCAGCCTTGGGGAATCACTTGAAAGGCCCACTATTGTCCCTCTCACATGAAGGCAAATTGATCTTAGTTACAGAAACCTGTATTTGTCAGAGTCTTTTCCATGAATCTCCTTGAAGATGAAGCACTTTTGCAGGAACTTTTGCAAACAGCAAAATAAACAATAACTGTCTATAAATGAGAAAAGACTTTAAAAATAGCCATGGTTAAAGATCTGATGAGAGTTCATTATAATGCAATTGACAAGGAAACTTCGTTATCTCTGTGACATACAATTAAAAATTATGAATGATAACATCATACCAGGATATATCAGATTTTTAGGAATTTCATACCAATATACCCTAAAGAAAGTTTAGCATCTGCTTCCCAGGTAATTTAACATATAAAATAAGCCCAATTAGTTTAATATCTCTCTTTTATAAGGAAAAAGAACATATCTTTTGAGATAGTTCAGGGACCCTCTGGAAAATCCCAAAGTTAGTTCAAGGTCAACAAGACCTCATTTAGAATTTGATTTTGGGGAAGCTTGTCAAAAATATCAAAAGGTTTTAAAACACTTGATTAAATAGGATCATCGTTCACTGTGAAACAATACTTAGTTATCCATTTAACTAGGCAAATATAGAAAGTTACATAGTTGTAAAAAAAAGTAACTCTTTTAACAGTTTTCTTAAGTAATCAAAAACCTGATAAAGACAACATGAAGCACAGGATATTTTACTAGAAATTAGAGACCTTTTACAAATTAATTTTGGCAATACCCTCTGAAGGTTAAAAAAAAATCACATATACATAACATATATCCATAGATATACATAAACGTAGAGACAGACACAGAGACCCCATAGCATTTGTTCCAAAACCTTAGCCATACATCAGGTATAACAATACAAAACTCATTAGTTTATAAATAACGGTTGAATCCAAATTGTGTCCCTAGCAGGCAGAATAAGTTAAGGTTACCCATTCATACAGCTAAAGATTTTACTAATATTTATAGAGAAGACTTAATATTTGTATTTGCTCATGACAAATAACCTTATGGAGGCTGTGGACTAAATCTGGGATGAGAAAGCTTCTGTATTTTAAAAAGTCTCTTTATCCCCTTTTTCCCTGAGAATCTGTGAGCAGTGTTTGAGTTATCTCCTGGCATGTTTACATTTCAAAGACATGATAAGATTTACAACTGCAAAGGACAGAGAAACAATGAGGTTTTCTCCCAAGAATTTTGGGGTATATTCCTCTACTATCAGAAGTCTAGGGAAATTACTATTTAAATTTTTCCTTTGTATTAGGGCACAGGGCGCTCCAACCATTTCACTGTTAATATAACAATTCACCCTCCTCACTTTCCCAGGGATTTCACTTCTTAGTGTCCCAATCAGGATTTATCACAAATGCTTGGATTTTCATCCATAGCAGCTTGCACCCTCCTAGCTTTGCAAAACAACACACTAAGGTCTGCAACTTATTATCCTGCTTTCCCACCTAGTCTGCTAACCCTGAAGCCAGCAGAGCAGTGGACACCACAAGTCATTCTCTAACCTCAGCTCTTCTTCCAACATTCTAACTTGACCTTCAGCTTCTAGCTGGGCATTGGTGGTCAGCCCACTGTGCAGCCATGCATTCCACTTCTCTGCCACAGTGAGCTCTGCACAGTTCCTCAAACAAGTGAATTAGACCAGCCAGCATTTTGTGCATCCCCTTATTCACGTGGCAGTTCACAAGCACCTAACATACGGATCACCCTCCCCACATAGAGACTGATGGCCAACTCAGGATTTCCCCTGAGTATGCCTCTCTCCCAAGGCCCATTTCTTTGGTCGCCTGGCTGGCTCACCAATTGTTCGTTCACACACTCAGGAGTTTCCTGGGTGAAATCTGAAATGGGCCCCCATATACAGATGGTACGGAGAGACTAAAGAAAGAGGCAGACACTCTAAATTGGTAGGTAGCAGGTTTAATAAGGAAGGGAACTTGCATACAAGGCTTGTCTTGGGCAGCCACAAGTAGACCTCCATACTCACCCACTAGAATCTTAAAAGTTTATATAGATGTCTTAACTGAGTTCCGTCAGACGTATGCCATCAGATGGTCTCAACAGCACTTTATTATCTGAAAGTTGTGTCCCTGTGGCAACTTTTAGTATGGGGAAGGCAAGTGAATAAACAATCCAAGGACTGGGTAGAAGATGAGGAGCCTCAGATTGCCTGGGTCTAGCTCATGGGTCAATCAGCAGTGACGTCTTCTCAATGACTTCCTCCAGCACATTTTGTGGCGAGTCTTTGCATCAATAGTCATAAGGCATATTGGTCTGTAGTTTTCTTTTCTTATGGTTTCTTTGTCCAGTGTTAGTATAAAAGAAATTCTGGCTTCAGAATAAGTTTGGAAGTATCCCCACCTCTTCAATTTTTTAAAGAGTTTGAGAAGGATTAGTGTTTATTCTTCTTTACAAGTTGGGTAGAATTCTGCCAGTGAAGTTATCTGGTCCAGGCCTTTTCTTTGTTGGGAGGTTTTGTGATTGTTTAAAAAATTGTGGTAAAATACATTCTTTGTTGGGAAGTTTTTGATTACTGTTTCAATCTCTTTGCTAGTAATAGGTCTATTTAGATTTTCCATTTCTTCGTGATTCAGTTTTGGTAGATTGTTTTTCTAGAAATTTGTCCATTTCGTCTAGGTTATCTAATTTTTGGCATACAACTGTCCATGGTACAGTTGTATACCTCTCTAATAACCCTTTTCATTTCTGTAAAATCCATATTAATATCCCCACTTTCATTTTAGTTATTTGAATTTTTGTTATCTGAGTCTTCTTTTTTCATAATCTAGCTAAAAAATGTTTATCACTTTTGTTGATCTGTTCAAATAACTAAACTTTGGTTGTATTGATCTCTCTACTGTTTTCCTATTTTCTATTTCATTTATCTCTGCACTAATTTTTATTATTTCCTTCCCTCTACTATCTTTGAGTTTGGTTTGTTCTTCTTTTTCTAGTTCCTTAATGTGTGAAATTAAGTTGTTGATTTGAGATCTTCCTTCTTTTTTAATGTAAGCATTTACAGCTATGAATTTCCCACTGAGCACTGTTTTTGCTGCATTCCATAAGGTTTTTTTTAATATAAAATTTATTTATTTATTTTTGGCTGCATTGGGTCTTTGTTGCTGCGTGCGGGCTTTTCTCTAGTAGCGGTGAGGAGGGGCTACTCTTTGTTGTGGTGCACGGGTTTCTCATTGCAGTGGCTTCTCTTGTTGTAGAGCATGGGCTCTAGGCACGTGGGCTTCAGTAGTTGTAGCACATGGGTTTAGTTGCTCTGTGACATGTGGGATCTTCCCGGACCAGGGCTCAAACCCGTGTCCCCTGCATTGGCAGGTGGATTCTTATCCACTGTGCCACCAGGAAAGCCCCTTCCATAAGGTTTTGTATGCGCTGTTTTTGTTTTATTTTGTCTCAAGATATTTTCTAATTTCCCTTGTGATTTTTTTCTTTGACTCATGGGTTATTTGGAGTATGTTGTTCAATTTCCACATATTGTGAAATTTTCAGTTTTCCTTTTGCTATTGATTTCTAGTTTCATTCCACTGCAATCAGAAAATATACTTTGTATGGTTTCAATTTTTTTAATTTTTAAGATTTGTGTATCCTAATATATGGTCTATCCTGGAGAGTGTTTCATGTGCACCTGAGAAGAATGTGTATGCTGCTTTTCTTGGGCAGAGCGTTCTGTATATACCTGTTATGTTCTAACTATTATTGAAAGTAGGGTATTGCAGTATCCAACTACTGTTGTAGAACTATTTCTCCTTTCAATTCTGTTAATGTTTGCTTCACATATTTAGGAGCTCTGATGTTTGGTGCACATATATTTATAATTGTTAATATCTTCTTGGTGATTTGACCCTTTTATCAATATATTATGTCCTTTTTTGTCTCAAATAACAGTTTTTGACTTAAAGTCTATTTTGTCTGATATTAGATAGCCACCTCTGCTCTCTTTTGATTACTGTTTGCACAGAATACCTTTTCTATCCTTTCACTTTCTACCTATACATGTCTTTTAAACACAGGTATGCAGGTCTAATTCAACAAGTAATTGATATTTGAAATATCAATGTAATTCATCACATCAACAGGCAAAAGATAAAATCATATGATTATATCAATAGATGCAGAAAAAACATTTGACAAAATCCAACACCAATTCTTTTTTTTTGGCCATGCTGCGTGGCTTGTGGGATCTTAGTTCCATGACCAGGGATTGAACCCAGGCTCTCGGCAGTGAAAGTGCAGAGTCTTAACCACTGGACCGCCAGGGAATTCCCTAACACCAATTCATATTAAAAACTCTCAGTAAAATAAGAATAGAGGGGAATTCCTTAACTTGATAATAAACATCTACAAAAAAACCTACAGCTAACATTATACTTAATGGTGAGAAACCAGATACAAAGAACTCTTAAAACTCAACAATAAGAAAACAAAAACTCAATAAAAATGGGCAAAAGATCTGAACAGAACCTCACCAAAGAAAATATATAGATGGCAAATAAGCATGTGAAAAGATGCTCAACATGATAACTGCCAAAAATGGAAACAGGTGAATATCCTAGGTGAATGGATTAAAAAAACTATGATACATACAAACAATGGAATATTATTCAGCAATAAAAAGAAATGAACTATTAAGCCATGAAAAGACATGGGGGAAACTTGAATGCATATTACTAAGTGAAAGGAACCAATCTGAAAAGGCTACATACTGTGTGATTCCAACTATATGATATTCATGAAGACACAAAACTATAAAGACAGTAAAAGTACCAGTGCTTGCCAAAGGTTTCCGGGAAGGGAGGGGTGAATAGTTGGAGCACAGGGGATTTTTAGGGCAGTGAAACTATTCTGTAAGATACTATAATGGTGGACAAGTGACATACACATTTGTCAGAATCCATAAACTATTTAATGCAAAGAACGAACCCTAATGTAAATGATGGACTTTAGTTAATAATAATGTATAAATATCATTTCTTCAATTGTAACAAATGTGCCACACTAATACAAAGTGTCAATAAGAGGGAAACTGTATGGGGGTGAGGAGAGATGGGGTACACTTTCTGTACTTTCCCTCAATAATCCAGAAATTCCACTCCTAGGCATATACCCAAGAGAAATGAAAACATACAGCCACACAAAAACTTGTACACAATTATGCATAGCAAGATTATTCATAAGAGCCAGTAAGTGGAAACAACTCACATGTTTATCAACTGATGAATGGGTAAATAAAAAGTGGTATCATAGGGCTTCCCTGGTGGCTCAGTGGTTGAGAGTCCGCCTGCCGATGCAGGGGACGCGGGTTCGTGCTCTGGTCCGGGAGGATCCCACATGCCACGGAGAGGCTGGGCCTGTGAGCCATGGCCACTGGGCCTGTGCGTCCGGAGCCTGTGCTCCGCAACGGGAGAGGCCACAACAGTGAGAGACCCGCGTACTGCAAAAAAAAAAAAAGTGGTATCATAAAATTATTTGGAAAAAAAGAAATTAAGTATTGATAGTTAATATATGCTATGTGGATAAACCTAAAAACATTATGCCAAGTGAAAAAAGCCAGTCATCAAGGACAATTTATTGCATGAATCCATTTATATGAAGTGTCCAGAATAAGCAAACAAAAAAGTAGATTGGTGGCTGCCTAAAGCTGGAGGGAATGGAGGTTGCGAGATAATAGCTAAGAGATCCAGGATTTCCTTTAGAAAATTAAATTTTCTAAAACTTTATGGTGAGGATGCACAACTCTATACTAAAATAGCCATTGAATCATATGGTTTAAATGGGTGAAGTATATGTAGATGAGTTAATATCTTACTATAACTGTTTAAAAAACCAGAATGGCAGATGAACTTATGAATACAAAAATAGGTTTAAAACTGACAGATGAACAGAAAGATAGCTGAAAGATGTCAGATAAACAAATAGTGTAAAGGTAGACAAAGACAGATGGACAAGTGGCCACATAGAAACACATACAGAAAGAGAGTATGTAGATACTCCCTACATACTTGCATAGGGAGTTAGATAGATAGAGAGACAGGCAGATGGCTAGATAGAGGGATAGATAGATGGACATTCAAGCATTCACACAGACAGACAGGTAGGTAAATAGGAAGAAAGAAACAAAAACAGAGATGATAGAAAGTAGGCATAAATATAGACAAAAAGATAGGTAGAAAGCCAAAATGACAGACATACAGAGACCTGTAGATAGACAGTTACTAGGATTGACAGACAGAAAGACAGATCTAGACAAACAGAATGACAGAGATACAGACACACAGAAAGATACAGAAACAGAAAAAAAATCAGGAAAAAAAGAGACAGAAGGACAGATCAATATTATGATAGTGATAGATGATGAAATGGATAAATAGACATATTGACAGATGGACAGAGAGACATATTGACAGCTATATAGATAGGGAGCAGAGAGAGACTTAGAAATAGAGAAACAGAAAAATAGGCAGACAGAGAATCAGACAGAAAACCAACAGAGTAAACAGACGGTCAGATAGGTGAACAGAGATTGAGACATCTAGACAGACAGAAGACAGACACATTGAAGGGATATAGACAAATAGATGTATAAATGGATGGACAGAGAAACAGAATACAGACGCAGATAAATAGAAAATAACTAAGCATTCAGACACACAGACAAGTAGATAAATCAGAAAGAAAGATGGACAAGGGTTCCACTTACGTGATGCTGGCATGAGAGGCTCTGTGGGCCATCAAAACAAGCGGAGCTGTGAAAACATTTAAAATATCTGAAAATAGTCCTAAGGACATACTGTACAGGAAATGAAGAAACTTTTGTTTTTTTAATTTTTGGCTGTGCCGTGTGGCTTGCAGGATCTTAGTTCCCTGACCAGGGATCGAACCTATGCCCTTGGCAGTAAAAGCTCAGAGTCCTAACCACCGCCAGGAAATTCCCAACATTTATTTTTTAAATCAATTAACACTCAATAAAAACAGCAACAGTCTACAGCATTTGAGGCACAACCAGCTCTCTTCCTCCCCAGCCTTCTCAGTGTGCTGAAAGCTCCTCTCCAGGTCGTGGCCAAGAAGGCAGGGCTCCTCTCCCCTCAGCCCCCCACTGACCAGCATTTCACTGGGAGAATCAGCATTTCTCATCCCCTGCAACTCCAAGTAAAGAAGGTAACTTCCTGGTTTGTGCAGCTGAGCAGTTGGGGGATCCCTTTGTCCACCCATCACCCAGAGAAGTGACCAAGGATACTTGAAAACAATCACCCTCTTAATTAAGAGCAAGGAGCAAACTATGGCCAGCTGGCTCACCACCCAAAGCAGGGTGGAGACAGCTAAAAGAGCCCTCCTGGGGTCGAAACACAGTGATCACAAATACACAAACCACTCAACACAGTGTCTCTCTCTTTCTCACACACACACCCCACTCCAATAAGCTTCGAGCCCTCATACTCACAGTGTCTCACACACAAAGCCCACCCAACACAGTGTCTGCCACAAACACACAACACTAAATACAGTTTCATATACATGTGTTTCTAAACAGTGAGTTGGAAACATCTGCTGAAGGTGGTTCAATAAAAAGGGCCACGTGGACACTTCTCGGCCCGTCTTGGCTGGCTTCATCTCCCCTCTGAAGCAACACAGAAAACCTTCTGGAGGTGCATCCTGCAACAGGGTCCCATATCCTCCTACACCTGACACAAGCTGACTTTGGTGGAGTCCCTACCACCCTCCCCAGGACTTCCTGGCCCCCCTCCAGAGAGAGACAGAGACATCTTCATGGTGTGCAACCACTTGCACCCTGTGAGGGTTGTGGTGGGACTGGGGCACCTCCTTGGCCCAGTCCTGGCCCTCTCTGAACAGTCCTGGTCCTCCCCCCGCCCCGCCATTTGGACATTTTTTGGTGGAGGCTGCTCATTACTGAGACTCCACAGGACTGAGGCATGACCAGGTGTGCAACCTCTAGGACCCCTGGCCAACCCAGACTGCTGTCCTCACTCCAGGGGGTGGCCTGGAAATGGTAAGGGAGAATCATACGCTCACCAGGGCCCAGGTGGAACCGTGCCCAGCCCCTCACCTCACCTTGGTGCCCCCAGGGCCTGCCTGTCCATCCTGGGTTGTCCCCATCACCAGAGGGGGACAGAAAACATTGGGAAACGCACTGACCAAGCAGAGTCAGCCAGGCCCGGGTGCCCCCTGTCAAAGATAAACACAGCGAGACATTAGTTAAAGCCAGAAAACAGGTTTTACTCAGTAACTTCTGACAGTAGGGGATAGAGCTGAGCTCTGTTCCAATAAGTGCAGAGCTGATTTGGGCATTTTAGGGGAGAATGATGGAGGGGCGTGTGACGGCTGGGCACAGTCAGAGAGCTGAAGAAGTACACAGTGTTGCTCAGTGCAGATGCAACGTGTTCATCTGTGTTTGTTCACTGGCAGTTTTGGAAGTTAGGACAGAGACTGGGAGACAGAGGCCTTATCTTAGTGATTACATTTCCAAGGAATGGCTCTCAGGTCCTTGAGAGAGATGCTTCTGAGTTGCAAGAGATAGATACAATTACAGACTCCTTTCAGTAAGTCCTCTAAGAAAGGGAGGGCAGGGGCCAATCGTCAGGTGTCGGCTGGAACACTTCATGTCAGCACTGGGCGTTCCCAAGCAGGTATTTTGTTTGGGGTGGGTGGTGGGTGGGACCTGGGGTCATCCTAGAGACACATGCTGCCAAAAGACAAGCCACAGTTTGCTCAAGTCTTTTAGTGGAAGGGTTTGGATGGAGTTGTTCTGTGCCATGAGTTCTTGCAGTTCTTACTCTCTGGGCCTCAGAGGGTGGGCCCTGTGCAGCGGTGTGGTGTGTGCATGGACAGCTTCCACAGTCGCCCCTCTCTGCCTGAATCATTCCAGGACTGTACAAAACATTGTGTGAGGTGCTCCCAATGCTGGGGAAGCCAGTCCCAGACTTCCTCTCCAAGCCTCCCTAGGTCCAGAAGTGGACATGGAAACATTTTCTAAAGGGGCGTGTGATGACAGGGGCCCATGCGGGACTGTGGCTGGACCATCTGCCCCTCCACAGGCATCTCTGGCTGGCCACTCCAGAGACACACATCTCTGTGTGTCTCTGGAGGCACATCTGACCACCGAGCCACACCTAGGACTGTGGTCAGGACGGTGCTATCACTGGGCCTCCCTGTCCAACCCAGATCAGTCTCTGACTCCAAAAGGGACTTGGTAAAAATTTCAACAGACACATGTGGTAACCAGGCCCCACGCAGGACTGTGTCTAGGCCCCAGTACCACCCCATGGCATCCCTACCCAGTGCTACGCACAGAGAAGACTTGGAGACATTTTCCACAGTTGACCAGGGCCCATGCCTGACCATGCTCAGGACACTCCGTGGGGCTCCCTGGCCATCCCAGGCCGGTCTCCACCACTGATGAGAGATTAGGAAAGTGGTTGGGTGCCGCCTCCAGTGACCTGCCCTACAGAGGACCTCATGGAGTCTCGGTGGGATCTCAGGGTGCATCTGACCTGCCTGCAGTGCCCCCTTCTCTGGTCGGGACATGAAAACATTTGGGGGGCTGCATGAAACGACCAGGCCCACATGGGATACCACCAGGCCTGGGCACGTCCTTCTTGATTCTCACTGGCTCTCCATCATTGGAATGGGTCTTAGGAATGTTTTAGGAGTGCCTTCTACGACTGGGCCCCATAAGGCACCCTTCCAGGGGCCTCTCTGGCCAGCTCAGACCAATCCCCATTTGTAAGGGGGATACAGAAACAACAGCTGAGATGAAGACTCCCTCTTGGAGCCTCCATGTCAGTCACAGGCTGGTGTTCACCACCAAAGTGGGACATAAAATTTTCTGGGGGCACATCAAAAACTGGACCTCACACATTACTCTCCCTGGGCAGCCCTTGCTGACCTGGGCCAGTGCCCACGTCCTTCAGAGGTGAACATCCAGAGGCCATCCAATGACCAGACCCACACAGGCAGGGCCTGACCCTTAGTGCCCTCTCAGACCTCCCTGGCAGGCTCATGGTGGCACACACCCACCCTTTGAGGGGAACTTGGAAATGTTTCTGGAGGCACACCGATGACTTGGGCCCATGCAGGACCAGAGCTGTGTCCACGCTGCCCTCCCCTGCTTCCCATCTGGCTCGGCCAGTCTCGGCCAGAGCGGGGCTAGGAACACTCAGGTGGGTGCTGCTGACAGCCGGGCCTTTGTGGGACTGTGGCAGAGCCCAGAGCCCTCCCCAGGCCTCCCTGGCAGGCCGTTCACATCTCAGCCACTGGAGGGGGATTGAGAAACGTTTTGGGGAGGCACCCTTTTCATTCAGAGTCAGGTACCAGCCCAGGTCAACAGGGAGGCCACAGGGGGCACCCCAGTTCTGGCCACGGTCCCACTTGGAGACTAAAAGGTGGGTGCACATTCTGAAGATATTGATGTCTCCCTCTTGAGGGGGGTCATCACCAAGACAAGCCTGGAGGCTGCAGAGGCACCTTGGCCCTGGCTGTGCTCCTGCCTGGTGACCGGTCCTTTGAGATACCTCAAAACATTTCTAAGCCTCTCTCTGGTGTGGAAAGGCCTGGGCAGGCCAGGGAAGCCTGAAGAAGGAGCCTGGATAGGTCCTGGTATTGGGATTCCCACCCCCAAAGTTTCTAATTGCCCTTCCAAGGCCAGGACCAGCCCCATTAGTACAGACAGGCCTGGGGAGGGCACTCTGACCACAATCCTGCATCAGTCCTGGTCACTGGCTATATCTCCCCCAAACATTTTCAATTTCACCTCCAGAGGTGGGCATCACCTCAGGTTGGCCATGGATGAAGGGAAGGGCATTGGACCTCCCCCAAATTTTTGTAAGTTCCCTCTAAAAGCCAGTCCAACTTGGCTGGGCATGTAGATCTGTGGTAGGCATCCCTAGACTGGCACAGTCCCATATATGGCACATTCGACAGAAACACCCCTTAAATATCTCTAAGTCCCTCCAAAGGGGACATTGGGACAGGCTGGACAGGAGGATGGGGATGGCACCCTTAGCCAGGCTGCCACTGCCTGGGGCCTATTCTTTGCATGCACTTCCAGAAAATTTATCCAAGGGCCATTCTGGAGGGCTGCACTGGCCTAGGCCAGCAAGGGACACATGGCAGTGCATCCAGCCTGTTTGCTATCCTGTCTTTGTATGTTCTTTCCAAAATTGTTTCCATATCCCCTGCAGAGTGGGTGACCAGCCTTTGAGGTCCACAGAGGATATCTGGGAGCCAACTGTATTTTGAATGGGGCTCAGTCATCAGAGGCACCTCTAGAAAAAATTTCCAATTCCCCTTCCAGAATGGGAACATTGGCCCAGGCCAGCCAGGGAGGTCTGGGAGAGTAGCTCAGTCCCTACTGGGTCCAAGTCATTGGGAGCGCCCTGTGGAAAGTTTTCTAAGTATCCCTCCGAGGTCAAAACCAACCAGCTACATAGGGAGGCAGGAAAGACACATGTAAGTGTGTATGTATACTTTGATTTTGGAGATGTACAATAAGCAATTATAGATTTGGAGTGCTAAGGAAAATGTGAGCTGCATACACAAATTTGAGAGTTATAAACACACAGATGATAGTTGAGACTGGAGTAGAAAAGACTGCCTAGGGAGAGAGTATAAATTCCATTTCACAGAATCATTTCTACTGCTATGATTTTCGCCTTCTTGTGGGATTTATGCAGTTGTGTGCAGCCTATGTTTTAGGTAGTTGTTTGTGTCCCCTCAAAATTCATAATTTGAAATCCTAATGCCCAATATGCTGGTATTCGGGAGGTGATTAGAAAAGGAGGGTGGAGCCCTCAAGAATGGAATTAGTGCCCTTATAAAAGAGGCCCCAGTGAGCTCCCTTACCCCTTTCACCATGTGAGGACACAACCAGAAGTCAGCTTACAGCAAGCGGGCCCTCACCCAATCATGCTGGCACCCTGATCTCAAAATCCAGCCTCCAGAACTATGAGAAATAAGTTTCTGTTGTTTATAAGCCACCCAGTATGTGGTACTTTGTTACAGCAGCCCAAACAGACTGAGACAGTGGTGTATCAGCCATCTTTTACTACGGTAATGCAATGTAATAAACCACATGAAAACCCAGTAGATCCCTGAAAGAAAAAATTAAAGAGTTCTATGTAACAAGTCTTGGAATGGTTACGAGCAATTCTTAACGGAAACAGTTTTAAAGTACAGTTTTAATTACGAACAACAGCAAAGACATTACTCTACCTCTGGCCAACGAGGTTTACCAAATTCTCCTTTGGCCACTAGGAGTCACTGGCAAGAGCAGGAGGTGTAGCACTCAGCCTGTGTGGGGGACAACGCACTTTCCTTACACCTGCCGGAGCGTGGGCCATGTACTGTGGCCCTTGTAGGCAGAGAGGGACCGAAAGATCACTGGAGATCACCTCTAGGAGAAACTGAAGCTTAGAGAACAATGGGCAACTAACGGATCATGGTACCTGAAAGTTCAGGTGCAAACAGATACACCGAATGAGAAGTGGCTGCTCTCAAAACATTAGGAGTTAAACCATCAACCAAGGTTAGCCAGAGACTATTATTAATAAAACTACTAATAACGTCTACCCCTTTTAAAACGTTCCTAAACTTAACCACGTGAGACCCAAGCCACCAACAAATATCAGAGCCAGGGCTCAACGCGATTGCAGCGCGAACTCTCGCGAGAGAGGCCGCAGCCTCGCTCAACTAGGCGGTAGCTCGAACACTCGCGAGAGCGGGCGCGACCGGGCGAAGGACTGCGGGAGCGCCGGAGGTATGGCGTCTCCGGCGCCGTCTTGGAGCCGGCTGGACCGACGGCAAGAACGCGACGTGCGCGAGCTCGTCCGCCTTGTGACGGGCGTCCAGGACGAGGCGGACCCCAACTTCCAGCTCGCCTTGCACTTCGCTTGGTCCAACTTCAGGTGCGGGCGCGGCACCGGAGCCGGGGACGCAAGGGGTCTGGCGAGGTGTGCGGCGCGTGGCGCGACCGGCAGAGCCCCAGCGCGCCTTGCTGCTCCAGCTGCTTGGTGACCTCGCGCCTTCTGGGTCCCTGACGCAGTGACACACGCAAGCTCGAACAGTGGGTTGTGGGTTGCTGGGGGTCGTCCTCCAGTCTTAGAAGTGCGCCCCTAGGGAAGGGTTCTGTCTATCCAGTTCCCTGCCCCGCCCACTGCGCTTAGCGCGGGCCACTGCCCATCAAATAATTTTTTGAATGGATGGGTGAGTAAAGTTTTAGAGCAAAATGATGGCCATACCCAATTTAAAACTGTATTCTCGCTGACTCTCCCTCCCTGCTTGGGCCACTCCAGATCTCTTTTACCCTGCTCTTTTTCTTTTTCCAAAACGCGTAGCATGACACATGCGATAACTTACCTGTTGTTACTGTTTGTCGTCTCCTCCCCCACCTTCATGCAGAATACAGCTTCCACCAGGGTAGGGATCTTCGTCTGTTTTGTTCAGTTCTTATTCCAGCACCTAGAACAGTTCTTGGCATAGAGTACACCAGGCCACCTAATGCAACTTCTAATACAGTTTTTCATGTAATTAATTTTTAAAGATTTATTCAGTTTAGGTACTTAGGTGAAGTCAGAGCTCCCATTTTTCTTTATGGAACATGTAAATTAGACGATACTGTTTTGATCATTACCTGTAATTAAATTATTATTTTTAAAAAATTATCAAAAGAATGTTAGTCATTGTTAATATTCTACCTGTTTAATTTCAATAGAAATCTTCTTGAATAGTAAACAGTTTTGCAAAATCTGTAATCTTGATTATCAACCTTAATGATCATAAAGTGCCTACCTGGTTTATAATAAGAATAGATGAGTCTAACAGCCCCCCCAAGTTTCTGAAATAAAATACTCAGTTCTTAAATGTAACTTATAAATATAACAATGCCTGAATAGGTGATATAAATAGAGAAATTTAAATGCTGTATCTCAAATAATTTTTTATGTTATTATTTCTAAATGACAGTAGGTAAGTAGACATTATTTTAGTGTTGAGAGAGACATTAGCAGTTATTACCTACTTTTGCACACTGAGAAACTAAATTATTATAAGTAAAGTGGTATTCCACTCAGCCATTTACTGGGTTCAAATTTGATATGTTATTTAGTAGTATAATTTACTTCAAGTACAGATTATGTGGCTTTGATACTAAAAGATGAAAAACAAGAGTTGAGTGAGTTATACTATAATTTCATGATGCTTTAATCCATCAGAAAAATGAACAATTCATGTTTGTTTTTTAAAAAACTGACCACATTCTAGGCCTTAGAAATTCATAGATAGGCAAAATAAAGCTTCTGTCCTTCGGTAAGACAGACAAAAATTAATTACATATGATGTAGAATAGGACTTCTTAACCTGAGGGCCTGAAGATAGAATTCAGATGTTATGGATTTGGACAAGAAAAAAATTACACTAATCTCTAACTAAAAAGTAGCATTTCCTTCAACTATGAATGAAAGCAACAGGCCGTTACTTATTATATGACTGTATCACCAGCAGAAATCACATATTTCACTGCCATATTGTAGTTATTGCAGATATTTTTAAATGTCATTTACTGTTACATAGTTATGAACCCACTGCTAGATTTTGTTATTTAATGCTGTAACAAAGATATATGTCTCTTACTGCATCACAAACTTTAAAAAAATATTTCACAAATAAATAAATAAATAAATAAATAAAAATATAGGGCTTCCCTGGGGGTTCGTGCCCCAGTCCGGGAAGATCCCACATGCCGCGGAGCGACTGGGCCCGTGAGCCATGGCTGCTGAGCCTGCACGTCCGGAGCCTGTGCTCCGCAGTGGGAGAGGCCACAACAGTGAGAGGCCCGCATACCGCAAAAAAAATAAAAAGTAAAAAAAATATTTCACAACTGTATTTCACTATGCTTGGCTTCTTTTGTATTTCATTTTATGATTAAAAGCATTAATCATACCCCATAATTAATTAACCCCTGAGAAGGGGTCCCTAGGATTCACTGGGCTTCGCTGGCATAAAAAGGTTAGGAACCCCTGCTATAGAATGTATTGTGCTGGACTTAGACACATGGCATTATGAAAAGACAGAGGAGCCAGAGGACAGGGTTGGGTAGCTCAGGACAGCCTGTGTCCTATGGAAAGAATGCTTGAGCAGTCTCTCAGATTCAGTGGTGGTTTGCATGAATGATAGAGGTGATACAGGGAGAGAGGTGCACTCACTGGAAACATATAGCTGAGGATAGGGTGTCGGGGAGATGTGCATGGTTGTGAGACTAATCTGCATAGCTATATGACAAGATTGTTATAAGAATTACATTTTCTCATTTAGATTTCATCGTTTCTTAGATGTCAACAGCCACAAGGTAGAAAAGACAATAGAAGGGTAAGTTTATATGTGTGTATATATATGTGCATGTTCAGATATATATGAATTTTCTTATAGACCTTTTTGTTAATATAGTTTTACAGTTACCGGTTGATATTTTTTTAACGTTTTAGGATTTATGAAAAATTCATCATTCATTCTGATCTCAGCAAAGCTGCTAGTTGGAAGAGATTAACTGAGGAATTTCTAAATGCATCACTTCCAAGCATAAAGGAAATCAAGGTATGCTATATTGTGAGATCTCTGTTGTATTTTACTGTTTCTAATCTGATCATTGTCAGCCTGTTTCTATTAACATTTAAACATTCATTCTGTTTTAGTATTGTCTACTAACTAGAACCAAAATCTCCTGGAAATTGACTTAAGTGTTGCCATCAAATCCAGTGTGTCTCAAGCTTGTGATGAAAGAAGTATGTTCTTGTATAATCATCTTAGCCCCAACCTACTATGGAAATTGAGATCAGAGATTGGCAGAAATAATAGCACTCTCTGGCTATCCTTAAACTTTTAAATGACTTCTCTGCACTTGGCAATAATAATTATCCATATATTGCTCACTAGATGCCAGGTGCTTTTCTAAGGACTTCCATATTCTGTCATGGGTCCCCAAGACCACCTTTAGGCTCAATGATTCACTGGAAGCATTCGCAGAGCTCCCCCCCAAAAAATTGCTCTCCTTTTTGTTATGGTTTATTACAGTGAAAGGATACAGATTTAAAATGAGCAAAGGGAAAAGGCATGGGGTGAAGTCCGGGAGAAACCAGGCACAAGCTTCCAGATGTCGCTTCCCAGTGAACTTGCATGGGGATGCACTTAACTCTCCCAGTGACAAAATGTTGCAAACTAGGGAAACTCTCCTGAGTCTTGGTGTCCAGGATTTTCTTGGTGTCCAGGATTTTCTTGCCCATGTGGCTGACCTTAGCTACTCAATCTCCAGCACTCCCAGAGGTCAAACCAAGGACTTCAGGCCTACAAAATCGTTCACCATAAGTCACATTGTTATCATAAACTGTCTGGTCAGGCTGATAACAGTGTGGCCCAAAGAATGGCATATAAATATACTGTACTAGCAGGGTATTCCAAGGGCTCAGAGGATATCTCAGGAGCCGGTCAAGGGCCAGTCCTGAAGATCTTTGAGATGTTCAGGGTTTGGGCAACCCAGGCCTCCTGAGTTAACCCTTTAGTGCGTACATATATTAACTCAATCTTCACAATAACCTCTGTGGAGTATTCTGTTATTGATAGACTTTCCCTTTGTCTGCACTGAGTTTGTGGCCTAAGAAAGAAAGCTTGAGATAATTTTTAAAACTGTCCATAAATTTAAGGAAGGGCTATAAAGGTATTTCTGGAGGAGAGAACTGCAGTGCTATGAACCCATGCCCTAAGGATTAGAAATACACTTCTGTGTACTGTTCCTGCAAGGATCATTTTGAAAGAGAAGGAGGCAAATCTTTTTTTATATCTCTTCTTGATTCATTTTGTATAGCTTTCTGGATAGACTATAGAACTTAATAATTTAGGCACTATGACACCATAATATTAATAATAAACATAAAGGCAAGCATTTTTAGGGCATTTACTATGTGCCAAGCACTGTTAGTCCAATAAAGACCATCTTTAGTGCATACTGTTACTATCATTTTGCCAGGCAAATGCCCTAATCTCAGTTTCATCTGTACCAATGAAAATACCTATGTGGTGCAGAATAATTAAATGAAACATTGAGTGTCACTTCTGATTCCTACTTTGACCTTTTTGTTGCCATCTTTGGTTATTTTTCTGTACACCCCCAGTCACAGGGCTCACTGAACACAGTGAAACCACATACCCTAGTTCTTCTGTGGCACATCCTATGTCCTGTACCTGCCCTTCCCCTTGTGCCTGAGGAATCTCATCATTTAATGTTAAATTCAAATATTGTCTATACATACTTTTAACTTGTTTATCATGTTTGTTATTGTTTATTTCCTATCTTCCCATTAACATAGGAGTTTTACAGGTGTAGACTTTGCTTCTGATGTGTTCTCAGGCACCTAGAACAGAGTAGACAATAGATATTCGTTGAGGAAATAAATCTGTGTATTCCTTTCTGCCTTGCTGTTCCTCTCTGTCCTTGGCTTCTTCCCCACTTACACAGGCAAAGTTGGTTGGTTGCCCTTTTCTCCTTTGCTGTGGTGTCTTTGACACATCTCTTGTAGTGCAGCAATAACGTCACATTTTTTCAGCTTTATTGATATATAACTTACTATAAAGTTCCTCCATTTTGAATGTACAGTTCACTGATGTTTAGTAGATACGTAGTTATGCAACCACAGTCCAGTTTTAAAACATTTCCGTCACCCCAGAAGCTCTCCTCAAGCCCAGTTTTTTTGCAGTCAATGCCTGCTCTCACCCCAACCCCACACAACTACTGATCTACTTACTGTATGTATAAATTTGCCCTTCTGGATATTTCATATAAATGAGATTGTACAATATCCAGTTTTTGTGTCTGCTTTACTTTCATGATGTTTTTGAGGTTCATCCATGTGTAGCATGTGGCCATATTCTATTCCTTTTAATTACTAAATGGTATTCCATTGTATGGATATGGCCACATTTTGCTTAATCACCAGTGGATGACATTTGGATTGTTGCCAGTTTTTGGTTAGTATGAGTAATGAACTGCTGTGTATATTCTCATATGAGCTTTCTTCACGCTTCTTGGTAGATTTCTAGGAGTGGAAGGGCTGGTTTAAATGGTAAGCTTAGGTTTAACCTTTAAAAAAACTGCAAAATTATTTCCCAAAGTGGCTGTATCATTTTATATTCCCACTAACAGTGTTTAAGTGTTCCAGTTTCTCCACATCCTTTCCAACACTTGTTATAGTTTGTCTTTTTGATTGTAGACATCCTAGAGAGTAGGTAGTAATGTCTCCTATGGTTTGATTTACATTTCCTGAGTGACTAACGATGTTGAGCATTTTTTCATGTGCTTTTTAGCCATTTGTATGCCTCTGTGATATTCATTCGAGTCTTTTAACCATTTTTAAATTGGATTGTCTTCTTATTAAATCCTCAGAGTTGTTTGTGTATTTCTCATGCAACTTCTTCATCAGGAAAATGATTTACAAACATTTCCCTCTAGACCCTACCTTATCTTTTCATTTTCTGAGTGATGTTTTTTTGAAACTCAAAAAATGTTTTCATTTTAATGAAGTCCGTTTTAGCTATTTGTTTCTTTCATGACTCATGCTTTTGATGTCATATCTAAGAACTCTTTGCCTAACCCAAAGATATACTTTTCTCCTCTGTTTTCTTCTAGCACTTTTAGTACTTGCACGTAGATTCGTGACCCACTTTGAGTAAATTGTTGTATATGTTGTGAGGAAAGGATCTAAGTTTGTTTTTTTGTTTTTGCCTACGAATATATTCTTCTGTCCTATCACCATTTGTTGAAAAGATTATTCTTTTCCTATTGAATTGTCGTGGCAACTTTGTCAAAAACAAATTTACCATATAAGGATTTACGGGCTTTCAATTATTTCATTAATCTTGTATGCCTGTCCTTACACAAATACTACATACTACACTGTCTTTATTACTGTAGCTTTATAGTAAGTTTTGGAATTAGGTGATATAAATCCTCCAACTTGTTTCTTTTTCAAAACTGTTTTGTCTATTCTAGACCCTTTGAATTTCCATACACATTTTAGGGTCAACTAAACTTCTGCAAAAGCCAGCTGGGGTTTTGGCAGGGATTGCATTGAATCCATAAATCAGTTTGGGAAGTATTGCCATTTGTTAGGTTGAATTGTGTCCCCCAGATAGATATGTTCAAATCCTATCCCCTGATAATCTGTGCATGTGACCTTACTATAGGGTCTTTGACAATGTAAGCAAGTTAAAATGAAGTCAAACTGGATTAATTCATTGATTGGTGTCCTTATAAGAAAATAGAAATTTTAATACAGAGATACACATGGGGCAACACCATGGAGGGAAAGAGGCAGAGATTGGAACAATGCAGCTATGAGCCAAGGAACACCAAAGATGGACAGCAACCATGAGAAGCTAGGAAGAGTCAAGGAAGAATTCTTCCCTTGAGCCTTCAGAGGAAGCATAGATTGCCAGCACCTTGATTTCAGACTTCTAGCCTCCAGAACTGAGAGAATAAATTCCTTTTGTTTTAAATCACATGGTTTGTAGTATTTTAAGGAAACCCTAGGAAACTAACACACAATCTTAACAATATTAAATCTTTTTTTTCTTTAATAATGCAGTGTATTTATTTTATTTATTTATTTATTTATTTATTTTTGGCTGTGTTGGGTCTTCGTTTCTGTGCGAGGGCTTTCTCTAGTTGCAGCAAGCGGGGGCCACTTTTCATCACGGTATGTGGGCCTCTCACTATCGTGGCCTCTCTCGTTGCGGGGCACAGGCTCCAGACGCGCAGGCTCAGTAGTTGTGGCTCAAGGGCCTAGTTGCTCCGCGGCATGTGGGATCTTCCCAGACCAGGGCTTGAACCCGTGTCCCCTGCATTAGCAGGCAGATGCTCAACCACTGCGCCACCAGGGAAGCCCCCAATATTAAATCTTTTAATCCACAAATATGAACCCTCCATTTACTTAGACCATTTTTAATTTTTTCACCAATTACCTCATTTCTTTTACATTTATTCCTAAATATTTTATTCTGTTTGGTGCTATTATGAATGGAATTGTCTTAATTTCATTTGTGGTTTGCTTATTGCTAGCATGTAAAAAATAGAACTCATTTTTATATTGATTTTTTTTATGCCTAGCCTTGCTAAACTCATTTATTCCAGTAATTTTCTTCTGGATTTCCTTAGTATTTTCTACACTTAGGATTGTGTCATCTCTGAATAAAGACAGTTTGACTTCCTCCATTCCAATGGGAGGTGTCTTTTTGTTTTTTTGTCTTATTGCACTGGTATCAATACAATGCTGAACAGAAGCCAAAGTTCACATCTTTGCCTTGTTCCCAGTCTTAAAGGGAAAGCTTTAGTTTCAACCATTTATTATGATGTTAGTTTTAGGATTTTCACAGATGCCCTTTATCTGAAGGAGGATGTTCCTTTGTATTCCTAGTTTGGTGAAAGTTTTTACCATGAATGAGTGTTGGATTTTGTCACAGTTTTTTCTGTGTCTTTGAGATATCATATCTTTTTTTGCCTTGAATCCTATTCATGTGTCTTAGTCAGCTCAGGTTGCCGTAACAAAATACCACACGCTGGTATTTTGGTGACTTAAAAAACAAATTTATTTTCTCACACTTCTGGAGACTGGGAGTCTAGGTCAAGGTGCTGGCCAATTCAGTTCCTGGTAAGGACTGTTCCTGGCTTGTAGGTGGCTGCCTTCTCACATGGTGGAGAGAGAGAGAGCTCTCTGGTCTTATCCCATTGGACCAGTTGCTCCACCCTCATGACTTGATTACCTCCCAAAGGCCCCATCTCCAAATACCATCACAATAGGAGTTCGATTTTCAACATATAAATTTGAGGGGGACATAGTTCAGTTCATAAGGTATAGTGTATTACATTAAATGATTTTTGGTTGTTAATCTGATTTACTTGTGTGTGGACTGAGAAGTACATTCCTACTTAAGCTCTTTTCAAGACTGTCTTGGCTTATACTTTGTGTGGGCTCTCTCATCTCTGCACATGAACTCAGTCTCCATCGGCCAAAGATGTGGGTGGCTTGGGTCCACTCCAGTCTCTGCTGTGCACATCACAGCTTCTAGTCAACCCAAGACATGTGGAGAGCTTAGCAAGCCCCCTTTCATTGTCTTGCATCCAGGAGCTCCCTGATAAACCCTCAACTGTTCTGCTGGTCCACTGCTTGCCCGACACTCAGGTCTGCAACTGCTGGTTTCCCCACTCACTTGCCACTGCGATCACCACTAAGACAATGGCAGCAAAGCTGCTAGTGTTCACTTGCTGTCCAGCCCTGGCTGAAGTACCACTCTGATGGAGCTGGTGGGAGAAGGGAGATAGCTTTAGGCATACATGCCTCAAACTCACACTGTTCTTACCTGAGGTTATTTTCATGGATAAACACTGCATTTGTATACCTATGCTTGATCCAGAGCGCTGAAATGGTTGTCTTTGGCAATCTTGTCCAGACTTACAGTTACTTTTTGGGGAGAAGATCTGAAGGCCATCTTCCTCCATCATGCCAGAAGCGAATCTCTAACCCCACTTTACTTAAATTTACAAATAGATAGACATAGTTTCCATAGGAGTTACTCAGTAAAGGACACCTTACCTCCAGGCTTGAAACGATGTTTGGCAAAGGAGAATTTAGGGTTATTTGTTATTCCAGAAGAAATAAGCAAAGACTTTGGCATATCTGTAAAACGCCACTGGAACTAGGAATTCTGGCTCTTTGTAGCTTTGGACTTCAGAGGATGTGGAAGTAGAAAATTATTTCTAACTTTGAGATTCAAGGCCACCTCTGATATAATGAATGTATAGCACATGGAATTGCTCTTTCAATATATATGTACATGTATTTCTTGACTTTCCATAAAGTAGCAGGGATTGTGCAGGTCTTCATAAGACAGACTATGAAGGGACACGTGACTGATTTAGAGATGAAGCTCTAACTCTTTACTTTCATCTCTTTGCGAACAGGTAGCATAAAAGAGCAAATTAACCCGTGTTTTAAAGGTTAATTGAAGTATAATTGACCTACAACACTATGTTAGCTCCATGTGCACAGTACAGTGGTTTGATATTTCTAGTTACCGTATGTCACCATACAAAGTTATTACAATATTATTCCTATGTTCCCAATAGGGTACATTTCTTCCCCATGACTCATTTATTTTGTAACTGGAAGTTTGTACCTCTTGATCTCCCTCACCTATGTCACTTATTCCCCATCCCTCTTCCCTCTGGTGACCACCTGTTGTTCTCTGTATCTGTGACTCAGTTTCTGTTTTGTATGTTTGTTTTGGTTTTCATTTGTTTTGCTTTTTGATTCCACATGTAAGTGAAATCATACAGTCTTTGTCTTTCTCTGTCTGACTTACTTCACTTAAGCGTAGTATCCTCTGGATCCATCCCTGTTGTCGAAAAAGGCAAGATTTCATTCTTTTTAATGGCTGAGTAATAGTCCATTAATACCACCACCACATCTTTTTTATCCATTCATCTGTCAATGAACACTTAAATTTCTTCCATATCTTGGCTATTGTAAATAATGCTGCAATAAACACAGGGGTGCATATATTCTTTGAATTTAGTGTTTCTGTTTAGTGGAATTGCTGGATCTTATGGTAGTTTTTGTTTTGTTTTGTTTTTTCTTTTTTGGTTGTGCTGCACAGCTGCAGGATCTCAGTTCCCCGACCAGGGATTGAACCTGGGCCATGGCAGTGAAAACCCAGAATCCTAACCACTAGGCCACCAGGGAACTCCCTATTTTTTATTTTTTGAGGAAGCTTCATACTGTTTTCCATAGTGACTATACCAATTTACATTCCCACCACCAGTATACAAGAATTCGTTTTTCCACATCCTCGCCAACACGTCTTATTTGTTTTCTTTTTCATAATAGCCAGTCTGACAAGTGTGAGGTGACATCTTGTGGTTTTAATTTGTATATCCCTGATGATGACTGACGTTGGGCATGTTTTCCTGTGTCTGGCCGTTTCTTTGTCTTCTTTGGAAAAATGTGTATTCAGATCCTCTGCCCATTTTTTAATCTGATTTTTTTTTTAATATTGGCTGTATGAGTTCTTTGTGTATTTTGGATATAAACCCATATTGGATATATGGTTTGTAAATATCTTCTCCCATTCAGTAGGTGGCGTTTTCATTTTGTTGATATTATCTTTCATTGTATAAAAGCTTTTTATTTTCTGCAGTCCCATTTGTTTATTTTTGCTTTTGTTTCCCTTGCCTGAGGAAACATATCCAAAAAATATTGCTAAGACTGATGTCAAAGAGTATACTACCTATTTTTTTTTAGGGATTTTATGGTTTCAGGTCTTATATTTAGTCTTTAATCCATTTTGAATTTATTTTTGTTCATGATGTAAGAAAGTTGTCCACTTTGATTCTTTTGCATGTAACTGTCCAGTTTTCCCAACACCATTTATTGAAGAGACTGTCTTTCCCCATTGTATATTCTTGCTTTCTTTGTCATAGAATAATAGCCCATATAAATGTGGATTTATTTCTGGGCTGTCTGTTCTGTAACACTGATCTGTGTGTCTGTTTTTGTGCCAGTACCATACTGTTTTGATTACTATCACTTTGTAATATAGTTTGAAATCAGGGCATGTGATACCTCAAGCTTTGTTTTTCTTTTTCAAGATTCTTTTGGCTATTTAGAGTCTGTTGTGTTGCTGTACAAATTTCAGAATTATTTGTGCTAGTTCTGTGAAAAATGCCTTGGTATTTTCATAGGGATTACATTGAATCTGCAGATTGCTGGGTAGTGTGGCCATTTTAACAGTATTAATTCTTCTAGTACATGACCACTGTAGATCTTTGCATTTCTTTGTGTCATCTTCAATTTCGTTCACCAGTGTGTTATAGTTTTCCAAGTATAGGTCTTTTACCTTCTTAGTTAGATTCATTCCTAAGTATTTTATTCTCCTTGATGCAACTGTAAATGGGATTGAGTTCCTAATTTTTCCTTCATTAGTTCATTGTTAGTGTATAGAAATGCAACAGATTTCTGTATATTAATTTTGTATCCTGCAACTTTAGTGATTTCATGAAATAGTTTTAACAGTGTTTTGGTGGCATCTTTAGGATTTTCTTATATATATTACCATGTCATCTGCAAACAGTGACAGTTTTACTTCTTCCTTTCCAATTTAGATTCCTTTTATTTCTTTTCCTTCTCTGATTGATGTGGCTAGGACTACATTGTATGAAAGTGACAAAAGTGGGCATCCTTGTCTTGTGTCTGATGTTAGAGGAAATGCTTTTGCCTTTTTTTTTTAACTTTTTTTTTTAATTCAAACAAAGTCACAAAAATTATAATCATCCTCATCAGTTCACTCAGTCCCATTAATTAATTTTTTTTTCATCTTGATCTTTTGTTAGCACTTTTATGAATTCATCAGTTTTCCATTAGAGTTCTGAAAATGCTTATTCATTCAGCACTATATTTCAGCAGTATAGTCAGTTGCCAGAAACCTGTACTTGTCAGAGTCTTTTCCATGAATTCCTTGAAGATGAAACCCTTTTACAGGAACATTTTTGCAAAAGCATCAGAGTATACCCAGAACTGTCTGTAAATGACAAAACACTTAAAAATGACCACGGTTAAAGATTTGATGAAAGTTCATAATAATACAGTTGACAAGGAAATTTAGTTATTTCTGAGATATACATTTTAAAGTAATAACTAGAATTATGATTTATAACATTATACCAGAATATATAAGATTTTTAGGAATTTCATGTAACGGCTGAAACATTTATATTGATATATTTCCATACAAATAACCCAAAGAAAGTTTAGTATTAGTTTTTTGTTTTTTTGTTTGTTTTATACAGCAGGTTCTTATTAGTCATCAGTTTTATACCCATCAGTGTATACATGTCAATCCCAATCGCCCAATTCACACCACCATCAACACCCCCCCACAGTTTTCCCCACTTGGTGTCCATACGTTTGTTCTCTCCATCTCTGTCTCAACTTCTGCCCTGCAGCCCGGCTCATCTGTACCATTTTTCTAGATTCCACATACACGTGTTAATATACGATATTTGTTTTTCTCTTTTTGACTTACTTCATTATGTATGACAGTCTCTAGATCCATTGACATCTCAACAAATGACTCAATTTCGTTCCTTTTTATGGCTGAGTAATATTCCATTGTATATATGTACCACAACTTCTTTATCCATTCGTCTGTCGATGGGCATTTAGGTTGCTTCCATGACCTGGCTATTGTAAATAGTGCTGCAGTGAACATTGCGGTGCATGTGTCTTTTTGAATTATGGTTTTCTCTGGGTATATGCCCAGTAGTGGGATTGCTGGATCATATGGTAATTCTATTTTTAGTTTTTTAAGGAACCTCCATTCTGTTCTCCATAGTGGCTGTATCAGTTTACATTCCCACCAACAGTGCAAGAGGGTTCCCTTTTCTCCACACCCTCTCCAGCATTTGTTGTTTGTAGATTTTCTGATGATGCCCATTCTAACTGGTGTGAGATGATACCTCATTGTAATTTTGGTTTGCATTTCTCTGATAATTAGTGATGTTGAGCAGCTTTCCATATGCTTCTTGGCCATCTGTATGTCTTCTTTGGAGAAATGTCTATTTAGGTCCTCTGCCCATTTTTGGATTGGGTTGTTTGTTTCTTTAATATTGAGCTGCATGAGCTGTTTATATATTTTGCGGATTAATCCTTTGTCCATTGATTCGTTTGCAAATATTTTCTCCCATTCTGAGGGTTGCCTTTTGGTCTTTTTTATGGTGTCCTTTGATGTGCAAAAGCTTTGACGTTTCATTAGGTCTCATTTGTTTATTTTTGTTTTTATTTCCATTACTCTAGGAGGTGGATCAAAAAAGATCTTGCTATGATTTATGTCAAAGAGTGTTCTTCCTATGTTTTCCTCTAAGAGTTTTATAGTGTCCGGTCTTACATTTAGGTCTCGAGTCCATTTTGAGCTTATTTTTGTGTATGGTGTTAGGGAGTGTTCTAATTTCATTCTTTTACATGTAACTGTCCAGTTTTCCCAGCACCACTTATTGAAGAGACTGTCTTTTCTCCATTATATATCTTTGCCTCCTTTGTCATAGATTAGTTGACCATATGTGCGTGGGTTTACCTCTGGGCTTTCTATCTTGTTCCATTGATCTATGTTTCTGTTTTTGTGTCAATACCATATTCTCTTGATTACTGTAGCTTTGTAGTATAGTCTGAAGTCATGGAGTCTGATTCCTCTAGCTCTGTTTTTTTCCCTCAAGACTGCTTTGGCTATTTGGGGTCTTTTGTATCTCCATACAAATTTTAAGATTATTTGTTCTAGTTCCATAAAAAATGCCATTGGTAATGTCATAGGAATTGCACTGAATCTGTAGATTTCTTTGGGTAGTATAGTCATTTTCACATTATTGATTCTTCCAATCCAAGAACATGGTATATCTCTCCATCTGTTGGTATCATCTTTAATTTCTTTAGTCAGTGTCGTATAGTTTTCTGCATACAGGTCTTTTGTCTCCCTAGTTAGGTTTATTCCTAGATATTTTATTCTTTTTGTTGCAATGGTAAATGGGAGTGTTTCCTTAATTTCTCTTTCAGATTTTTCATCATTAGTGTATAGGAATGCCAGAAATTTCTGTGCATTAATTTTGTATCCTGCAACTTTACCAAATTCATTGATTAGCTCTAGTAGTTTTCTGGTGGCATTTTTGGGATTCTCTATGTATATTATCATGTCATCTGCAAACAGGGACAGTTTTACTTCTTTTCCAATTTGGATTCCTTTTATTTCTTTTTCTTCTCTGATTGCCGTGGCTAGGACTTCCAAAACTGTGTTGAATAATAGTGGTGAGAGTGGACATCCTTGTCTTGTTCCTGATCTTAGAGGAAATGCTTTCAGTTTTTCACCATTGAGAATGATGTTTTCTGTGGGTTTGTCGTGTATGGCCTTTATTATGTTGAGGTAGGTTCCCTCTATGCCCACTTTCTGGAGAGTTTTTATCATAAAAGTGTGTGGAATTTTGTCAAAAGCTTTTTCTGCCTCTATTGAGATGATCATATGGTTTTTTCCTTCAATTTATTAATATGGTGTATCACATTGATTGATTTGCGTATATTGAAGAATCCTTGCATGCCTGGGATAAATCCCACCTGATCATGGTGTAGGATCCTTTTAATGTGTTGTTGGATTCTGTTTGCTAGTATTTTGCTGGGGATTTTTGCATCTATATTCATCAGTGATATAAGTCTGTAATTTTCCTTTTTTGTAGTATCTTTGTCTGGTTTTAGTTTCAGGGTGATGGTGGCCTCATAGAATGAGTTTGGGAGTGTTCCTTCCTCTGCAGTTTTTTGGAAGAGTTTGAGAAGGATGGGTGTTAGCTCTTCTCTAAATGTTTGATAGAGTTCACCTGTGAAGCCATCTGGTCCTGGACTTCTGTTTGTTGGAAGATTTTTAATCACAGTTTCAATTTCATTACTTATGATTGGTCTGTGCATATTTTCTATTTCTTCCTGGTTCAGTCTTGGAAGGTTATACCTTTCTAAGAATTTGTCCATTTCTTCCACATTGTCCATTTCATTGGCATAGAGTTGCTTGTAGTAGTCTCTTAGGATGCTTTGTATTTCTGCAGTGTCTGTTGTAACTTCTCCTTTTTCATTTCCAATTTTATTGATTTGAGTCCTCTCCCTCTTTTTCTTGATGAGTCTGGCTAATGGTTTATCAATTTTGTTTATCTTCTCAAAGAACCAGCTTTTAGTTTTATTGATCTTTGCTTTTGTTTTCTTTGTTTCTGTTTCGTTTATTTCTGCTCTGATCTTTATGATTTCTTTCCTTCTTCTAACTTTGGGTTTTGTTTGTTCTTCTTTCTCTAGTTCCTTTAGGTTTAAGGTTAGATTGTTTGTTTGCAATTTTTCTTATTTCTTGAGGGTGGCTTGTATAGATACAAACTTCCCTCTTAGAACTGCTTTTGCTGCATCCCATAGGTTTTGGATCGTCGTGTTTTCATTGTCATTTGTCTCTAGGTTTTTTTTTTTTTTCTGGGTTTAAACTCTTTTTTTTTTTTTTAAACATCTTTATTTGGGTATAATTGCTTTACAATGGTGTGTTAGTTTCTGCTTTATAACAAAGTGAATCAGTTATACATATACATATGTTCCCATATCTCTTCCCTCTTGTGTCTCCCTCCCTCCCACCCTCCCTAGCCCACCCCTCCAGGCGGTCACAAAGCACCGAGCCGATATCCCTGTGCCATGCGGCTGCTTCCCACTAGCTATCTACCTTACGTTTGTTAGTGTGTATATGTCCATGACTCTCTCTTGCCCTGTCACAGCTCACCCTTCCCCCTCCCCATAACCTCAAGTCCGTTCTCTAGGAGGTCTGCGTCTTTATTCCTGCTTTACCACTAGGTTCTTCATGACATTTTTTTTTCTTAAATTCCATATATATGTGTTAGCATATGGTATTTGTCTTTTTCTTTCTGACTTACTTCACTCTGTATGACAGACTCTAGGTCTATCCACCTCATTACAAATAGCTCAATTTCGTTTCTTTTTATGGCTGTGTAATATTCCATTGTATATATGTGCCACATCTTCTTTATCCATTCATCCGATGATGGGCACTTAGGTTGTTTCCATCTCTGGGCTATTGTAAATAGAGCTGCAATGAACATTTTGGTACATAACTCTTTTTGAATTTTGGTTTTCTCAGGGTATATGCCCAGTAGTGGGATTGCAGGGTCATATGGTAGTTCTATTTGTAGTTTTTTAAGGAACCTCCATACTGTTCTCCATAGTGGCTGAACCAATTCACATTCCCACCAGCAGTGCAAGAGTGTTCCCTTTTCTCCACACCCTCTCCAGCATTTATTGTTTCCAGATTTTTTGATGATGGCCATTCTGACTGGTGTGAGATGATATCTCATTGTAGTTTGGATTTGCATTTCTCTAATGATTAATGATGTTGAGCATTCTTTCATGTGTTTGTTGGCAGTCTGTATATCTTCTTTGGAGAAATGTCTATTTAGGTCTTCTGCCCATTTTTGGATTGGGTTGTTTGTTTTTTTGTTATTGAGCTGCATGAGCTGCTTGTAAATTTTGGAGATTAATCCTTTGTCAGTTGCTTCATTTGCAAATATTTTCTCCCATTCCGAGGGTTGTCTTTTGGTCTTGTTTATGGTTTCCTTTGCTGTGCAAAAGCTTTGAAGTTTCATTAGGTCCCATTTGTTTATTTTTGTTTTTATTTCCATTACTCTAGGAGGTGGGTCAGAAAGGATCTTGCTGTGATTTATGTCATAGAGTGTTCTGCCTATGTTATCCTCTAAGAGTTTGATAGTTTCTGGCCTTACATTTAGGTCTTTAATCCATTTTGAGCTTATTTTTGTGTATGGTGTTAGGGAGTGATCTAATCTCATACTTTTTTACATGTATCTGTCCAGTTTTCCCAGCACCACTTATTGAAGAGGCTGTCCTTTCTCCACTGTACATTCCTGCCTCCTTTATCAAAGATAAGGTGACCATATGTGCGTGGGTTTATCTCTGAGCTTTCTATCCTGTTCCATTGATCTGTCTTTCTGTTTTTGTGCCAGTACCATACTGTCTTGATTACTGTAGCTTTGTAGTATAGTCTGAAGTCAGGGAGCCTGATTCCTCCAGCTCCTTTTTTTCGTTCTCAAGATTGCTTTGGCTATTCGGGGTCTTTTGTGTTTCCATACAATCTGCGAAATTTTTTGTTCTAGTTCTGTGAAAAATGCCAGTGGTAGTTTGATAGGGATTGCATTGAATCTTTAGATTGCTTTGGGCAATAGAGTAATTTTCACAATGTGGATTCTTCCAATCCAAGAACATGGTATATCTCTCCAACTATTTGTATCATTTTTCATTTCTTTCATCAGTGTCTTATAATTTTCTGCATACAGGTCTTTTGTCTCCTTAGGTAGATTTATTCCTAGATATTTATTCTTTTTGTTGCAATGGTAAATGGGAGTGTTTTCTTGATTTCAATTTCAGATTTTTCATCATTAGTATATGGGAATGCCAGCGATTTCTGTGCATTAATTTTGTATCCTGCTACTTTACCAAATTCATTGATTAGCTCTAGTGATTTTCTGGTAGCACCTTTAGGGTTCTCTATGTATAGTATCATGTCATCTGCAAACAGTGACAGCTTTACTTCTTCTTTTCCGATTTGGATTCCTTTTATTTCCTTTTCTTCTCTGATTGCTGTGGCTAAAACTTCCAAAACTATGTTGAATAAGCGTGGTGAGAGTGAGCAACCTTGTGTTGTTCCTGATCTTAGTGGAAATGCTTTCAGTTTTTCACCATTGAGGATGATGTTGGCTGTGGGCTTGTCATATATGGCCTTTATTATGTTGAGGAAAGTTCCCTCTATGCCTACTTTCTGCAGGGTTTTCATCATAAATGGGTGTTGAATTTTGTCAAAAGCTTTCTCTGCATCTATTGAGATGATCATGTAATTTTTATTCTTCAATTTGTTAATATGGTTTATCACATTGATAGATTTGCGTATATTGAAGAATCCTTGCATCCCTGGAATAAACCCCACTTGATCGTGGTATATGATCCTTTTAATGTATTGTTCAAGTCAGTTTGCTAGTATTTTGCTGAGGACTTTTGCATCTGTGTTCATCAGTGATATTGGCCTGTAATTTTCTTTTTTTGTGTGATATCTTTGTCTGGTTTTGGTGTCAGGGTCATGGTGGCCTCGTAGAATGAGGTCAGAAGTGTTCCTTCCTCTGCAATTTTTTGGAATAGTTTCAGAAGGATACGTGTTAACACTTGTCTAAATGTTTGGTAGACTTCACCTGTGAAGCCATCTGGTCCTGGACTTTTGTTCATTGGGGCTTTTTTTGATTACTGATCCAATTTAATTATTGGAAATTGATCTGTTCATATTTTCTGTTTCTTCCTGATTCAGTCTTGGGAGATTGTACATTCCCAGGAATTTGTCCATTTCTTCTAGGTTGTTCATTTTATTAGGCGTACAGTTGCTCATAGTAGTCTCTTGTGACCCTTTGTATTTCTGTGGTGTCAGTTGTAACTTCTTATTCATTTCTGATTTTATTCATTTGGGCCTTCTCTCTTTTTTCATTTTTTTTTTGATGCGTCTGATAAACAAATTACCAAATTTGTTTATCTTTTCAAGGAACCAGCTCTTAGTTTCATTGATCTTTTCTATTATGTTTTTGTCTTTATTTCATTTACTTCTGCTGTAGAGCTTTATGATTTTCCTTTTATTAACTTTGGGTTTTATTTGTTCTTCTTTTTCTAGTTCCTTTTGGTGTGAGGTTAGGTTGTTTATTTGAGATTTTTCTTTTTTCCTGAGTTAGGTTTGTATAAACATCCCTCTTAGAACTGCTTTTGCCATGTCCAGTAGATTTGGATCATTGTGTTTCCACTTTCATTTGTCGCCAAGTATTCTTTTATTTCCTCTTTGATTTCATCAGTGAGCCATTGATTCTTTAGTGGCATGTTGTTTAGCCTTCATGTGGTTGTGGTTTTTGCAAATTTTTTTCTTGTAGTTGATTTCTAGTCTCTTAGCAGCATGTTTGGAAAAGATATTTGATATGATTTTAGTCCTCTTAATTTTACTGAGACTTGTTTTGTGGCCTAGTGTGTGATGTATCCTGCAGAATGTTCTATGTGCACTTGAAAGAATGTGTATTCTGCTTTTTTGGATGGAATGTCCTACATATATCTATTTAGTCCATCTGGTCTAACGTATCATTTATGCTACTGTTTCCTGATTGATTGCTGTCTGGATGATCTGTCCATTTATGTAAGTGGGCTGTTAATGTCCCCTACAATTATCATGTTATTGTCAGTTTTTCCCTCTATGTTTGTTATTATTTGCTTTCTGTATTTAGGTGCTCCTATGTTGGGTGCATATATATTTACAGGTATTGTATATTCTTCTTGGGTTGATCCCTTGATCATTATGTAATGTACTTTGTCTCCTTTTACAGTCTTCGTTTTAAAGTCTGTTTTTGTTTGATTTAAGTATTGCTACCCTAGCTTTCATTTCCATTTGCATGGAAAACCTTTTTCCATTTCCTCACTTTCAGTCTGCCTGTGTCTTTGGATCTGAAGTGAGACTCTTAGGAGTGGCATATATATGGGTATTTTTGTATCCCTTCAGCCACTCTGTATCCTTAGATTGGAGCATTTAGTCCACTTACATTTAAAGTAATTATTGATAGGTAAGTTCTCATTGCCATTTTGTTAATTGTTTTGGGATTATTTTTTTATTTCTTTTTTGTTCCTTCTTTTGTTCTCTTCTCTTGTGATTTGATGACTATCTTTAGTGTTATGTTTGGATTCCTTTCTCTTTTTGTGTGTGTGTATCTATTATAGGTTTTTGGTGTGTGATTACCATGAGGTTTGTATATAGCAAGCTAATATATACACGTGATTATTTTAAGTTGCTGATTTCTTAAGTTTGAACACATTTTCACAACCCTGCATTTTTCCTCTCCCCATAACATTTAATGTTTTTGACATCATGATATATCTTTTTGTTTTGTGTATCCCTTAATTTACTTATTGTGGATATAGATCATTTTACTACTTTTATCTTTTAACCTTCCTGCTAGCTTTATAAGTGGTTGATCTACTACCTTTACTGTATATTTGCCTTTACCACTGAGGCTTTTACTTTTGTAATTTTCTTATTTCTAGTTGTGGCCTTTTCTTTTCCAGTTAAAGAAGTCCCTTTAACAATTCTTGAAAAGCTGGTTTGGTGGTACTGAACTCTTTAAGCTTTTGCTTGTCTGTAAAACTTTTGCTCTCTCCTTCAAATCTGAATGATAGCCTTGCTGGGTAGAGTATTGGTTGTAGGTTTTTTTCCTTCCATCACTTTAAATGCATCATGCCACTCCCTTCTGGCCTGCAAAGTTTCTGCAGAAAAGTCAAATGATAGCCTTATGGGAATTCCTTTGTAAGTAACTTGTTTTTCCCTTGCTGCCTTTAAGATTCTCTTTTTAACTTTTTTTTTTTAATTTTATTTATTTTTGGCTGCATTGGGTCTTCATTGCTGTGCACAGGCTTTCTCTAGTTGTGGTGAGTCGGGGCTACTCTTCATTGCAGTGCACAGGCTTCTCATTGCGGTGGCTTCTCTTGTTGTGACGCACAGGCTCTAGGCACGTGGGCCTCAGTAGTTGTGGCTTGCGGGCTCTAGAGCACAGGCTCAGTAGTTGTGGCGAACAGGCTTAGTTGCTCTGCGGCATGTGGGATCTTCCCAGACCAGGGATTGAACCCATGTCCGCTGCATTGGCAGGCAGTTTCTTAACCACTGCGCCACCAGGGAAGTCCACCTGTCTTTAACTTTAATTTTTGCATTTTAATTACAATGTGTCTTGGTGTGGATCTCTTCGGGTTGATCTTGTTTAGAACTCTCTGTGCTTTCTGGACCTGGATGTCTGTTTCCTTTCTCCCAGGTTAAAGAATTTTGCAGCTATTATCCTTCAAATAAGTTCTCTGCCCCTTTCTCCTTCTTCTGGGGCCCCTATAATGTGAATATTAGTACTCTTGATACTGTCCCAGAAGTCTCTTAAACAGTCCTTATTTTTAATTTTTTTTGTTCAGTTTGCATGATTTCCACTGCAGTCAGTTCACTGATCCATTCCTCTGTATCATCTAATCTACTGTGAATTCCTTCTAGTATATTTTTTATTTCAGTTATTGTATTCTTCACCTATGTTTGGTTTTTCTTTGTATTTTTTAACTTTTTGTTATGCTTCTCATTGTGTTCAATCTTCTCCCAAGTTTGTTGAGCATCTTTACAGTCATTGCCTTGGAAACTTTACCAGGTAGATTACTTATCTCCACTTTGCTTCTTTCTTCTGGCCTTTTATTGTGTTCTATCATTTGGAACATGTTTCTCTGTCACCTCATTTTGCCTAATTCTCTGTTTTCACTTCTGTTCATTAGGTGGAATGCTTACGTTTCCCAAACTTGAACAAGTGGCCTTATATAAGAGATGCCCTGTGGGGCCCAGCAGACCACTCCCCTCTGGTCACCAGAGCTATTTGTTCTGTGGGTGCCCCCTCTATGGGCTGCATGGACCCTTCTGTTGTGGTGGGCTGACTACTGTGGGTGCAGTGGTACACAGGACGGTCCTCAGCACAGTTGGCTGCCAGACTCAGCCTCAGTTAGGTCTGCCTGGATGCTGGTGGGCAATGCCGGGTCCTGGCACAGCTGGCTGCAGGACCCAGGAGGTCCTGGGGCTGGGTCTGGCCCACTGGTGGGTGGGGTTGGTTCGTGGGCACACTGGTAGACAAGGCTGGGTCTCCACATGGCTGGCAGCTGGCCTGGGGGCCCTGGAATTGTTACAGACTGGCTGGTGGACAGGTAAGCCCCCTGTGCTAATAAGCTAGAGGAGGACTCCAAAATGGTGCTTGCCCACAGTAATGTCCTTGTGGTAGAACAAGCTCCCCACGATGGCTGCCAGGAGCATCTGTGTCCCCAGGATGAGACCCAGTTACCTCCTGCCTCTCTGGGAGGTTCTCCAAGATCAGCAGGTGGGTTTGACCCAGGCTCCCTTCAAATTAGTGCTTCTGCCCTGGGTCCCAGAGCATGTGAGATTTTGTGTGTGCCATTTAAGAATGGAGTCTATATTTCCCACAGCCTTCTGGGTCACTTGAATATAAGCCCTACTAGCCTTCAAAGCCAAACATTCTGGGGGCTTGTCTTCCCAATGCAGGACCCCCAGGCAGGGGAGCTCAGTAGGGGGCTCAGACCCCACACTCCTTGGGAAGAACTTTTGCAGTTATAATTATCCTCCTATTTGTGGGTCACTGACCTGGGATGGGAGCATGGGTCTTGACTATACCATGTCTCCACCCCTCTTAACCATCTCATTGTGGTTCCTTCTTTGTATCTTTAGCTTCAGAAAATCTGTTCTGCTAGTCTGCAGAGCATTCTCACTGATAGTTGCTCTGTAAATAGTTGTAATTTTGGTGTGCCCGTAGGAGGAGGTGAGTGCAGGTCTTCCCAATCTGCCATCTTGGACAGTCTCCTGTATCATCTAAATGTTAAGTTCCAGGGCCCTAACTTTTAGCAGCAGTCTTCTTTGTTCTTTAATGCTATTAGTGACTTCAGTTAAAACGTGATATTAGCTGATTGATAGGTTATGTTTTAGCCATTAATGCTAATTTTTAGTTCAGTGATTACCTCAATTAATCAGTCTTCTAGGTGTCAAGCTCCCTTACAGATGTTAGCAAAAAAAAATGAACAAGGGGTAGGGGAATGGCCTCATCCAGGTCCTCTTCCCAGGACCATGTGCTGCTTTTGTGCATCACCATGCAGCTACAGGGCGGTAGTTCTGGTCCTTGGCAAAGTAGGGAGGTCTGCAAGGGCACTGTGTGTGCTCTTGCTTTTACTGTACATAGTTCTCTCCTCTTTCACTGGTAACATTCACCTGTTTCAGGTGTACAGAATTCTTCCAAAATAAGCAATCTGATGTTAGCAATTATTACTAAATAATAGATTTATATATTGGGAGTTATTTTCTTCAAGTATTTACATTTTAGACTACTCTTCTCTATGGAATGAAAATTATTTTTTTTTTGTTAAAGGAATTTAACGCATTTCTAAGCAGAGAATTTGTGATATATTGCCTTATCATTCCCAGGAAAGTTTACCAAGTGTCTACTGTGTCCCTGTCATCACTGGGTGGTAGGAATACAGAATAAACAAGACATGATCATCACTACCCAAGTAGTTGTGAATAGCTATTTAATTATAATTACGATAAACACTATGAAGCTGTACATAAAGTACTATAGAACATATAATAGGGAGAGGTAACCTGAGACTTCCTTACCTTCCTTGATTTTAATTCACCTCCTCTCTCCTTTCCATGCATAGTTTATGACTATTTGCATATTTGGAGTATTTTTCATTTTTGGCAGCTTTTTTAAATGTGATTTTTAAAATACAATTTAAGTTTTAAAAAAACTTAGAAGTTGAAGAATACTAAAAGGAACTCCTGTGTACTTTTTGCTTGGGTTCACCAGTTGGTGTCCTTTGATCTGGAACATTCCTCACCCTTTCTTTTTTTGACCGTGACATTATTGAAGAGAGCAGGCTAATTATTTGGTAGCTTGTCCCTCAGTTTAGGTTTGTCTGAGATTCCTCATTATGATTCAGGTAGTGCATTATTTGACAGGTTCCTTGTCTGTACATGTTTGAACTATAAAAACAAGTTTAGAGTTTGAGATTTATTTAGGTATGATTTGTGTTTTCTTAAACCAGGAAAAAAAATTGAGGACATAACTGTCATGGGGTTATCTTTTCTTTACTCAAACTAGTTTAGAAAGCTCTTACCAACCTCAGTGATTCATATTTTTCATTTCTTGTTTTAAAGACAGATGCACATTATTCCATACTGTCACTTCTTCTATGTCTGTCTGATTCTCCTTCAAACAGCAATTATGTGGAAACACCAAGAGATAAAGAAGTGGGTATGTTACCAAATGCTTTTCATATATATAACAAATAAAAGAGAAATTGGTTTTATGACTTAATTACCAGACTTTGAGATTTTATAAAAAGTTGTAAAACAAATCTGAAACTAAAATATTTCTGTTGTCTTAAGTGCAATTATAGTTGTAAATTTTCTTTTAAAATATGAGTTCTGACTTTGTAAGTTAAACTTTCAGTTATATAAAGAGAAAAATCACTTTTGAAGATAAAGAAATTAAAATTTTTAATGTATTAGAATGTCAACTTATTGAATGTTTCAATATTTTTGAACTTTCATTTCCCAAGTGTATTTTATTATGAGTTTTGTTAGACTTTTTACTGTAATTTGGGTTTTTTTTCCCACATATTTTTGATCAAGCTGATGAAATTCTTCTGCTGTATTTTAGAAAAGAAAGACGATTTCGACTGGGGAAAATACTTGATGGAAGGTGAAGAAATTGACCTTGGCCCAAATGTAGACACACCAGTAAGTAGCAGTGGTTTTGCTACTGAAAATATAAATACATGCCAAGTTATTTAGATGATTTTTATGGGTCCTTCTGCCCTACAGCAACTTATCTAAAACAGGAACACTCTTCACTAAATTAGAGTGGTTTATTATGGAAGTTTTATTAAGATTTTGCACCCAAACATCGGTACTAGGAAGTTGATCAGAAAATATATGTATCCCTTAAGGAGCTGTAAATCTTGGGATTTTGCCACCAAAACTAATTCCATCCTATAATAGTAACTTTCAAGATATGTAGAAAAAGGTTTTATTTGATAAAGTTTTTGCTTTTCTTCTGAAATTTTCTTGATCTTTTAGTCTAAATAGCTCCAGTTGTTAGGTGCTCTAAGGGTAAGGTGTATTGCCTTCTTTTAATCAGAATTGGTCTGAAGAAAGTGAAGATGAAGATGATCAACAGCCTTTAAGCAGAGAGGACTCTGGGATTCAGGTGGACAGGACACCATTAGAAGAACAAGATCAAAACAAAAAGCTGGGACTTCAAGTCAGCTGGAAAGGTAGTGTGTGTTCTTAGATACTGGCATCATTTTCTGATAGAAGAATTCTCTAGAAGGAAAGGCAAGCTTTGAGAATCAGTTCCATGTGGTTTAAAATATTGGTAAGTTCTGCCGTCCTTAAAAACAAACCTTTTTAAACCATTAGTAGATCTTTCTTCTGTAGTGCCTAAGAAGTAGCTCTATAGAATTAATGTTGAAAGGGCATTTACAGTGCAATTTTGGTCTTTTTTTAATACAGTTCTGAGAACTTTGTTAGTCCTAAATGGTTGTTTCTTTTCTTTTCTTTTTCTTTTTTTTTTTTTTTGAGAAGGATTGGCTTTGCTAAAGTTAGTGACTAAATAAAAGGAAAAGATCCATACAATTTAATTTTAAATTTGAATGTCTGCTTTTTCAGTTTTTAGTAAAAAAAATATGAATTGGTAGAATCCAGAAAGAGCTGGAAACAACCTTAGAGATTAGAACATCTAATCCTACTTCTCATTTTGTAGATAAAAAACAGAGGCGTGGTTACAGTGTTTTTCCCACGGTCACAGCCGGGAAGCTAACCCCAGAAGCTGGGGTCTGTGACCTAGCCCTGTTCATTGTACCTGAACCTTGCCAAATGCACATAAAGTAGTTAAAGCTGATTTAGCATGCTAACGATCTTCTGCTTTCTTTTCTCTTCCCTTTCTTTTTTATTCTTGAATTGGACCTTTAGGGTAGAGTGTGGGTTAATCAGCTCAGAGCATGTGAGCAGCAGCAGCAGCCCGTGCAGGGCCTTTTGGTTTAGTTTATTTCTTCTCTTCTGCCCTTTCTGATTCTCACTCCCCTTTCCTTTTCTCTGCCAGCCCAGGGACAGGCTCCTGTTCTAATGTATTTGATATCTGTTCTCAAACATGTTGAGTTCTTGTAAAGTACATTGTTTTGGTTGGTTGTATTCCTTTTTTAAAATTACGTACTGGTATTATGCTATGTGTAAACTCTGTTCTGTTCTTCTTTTCATTTAACTCTGTTTTAATCTGTCCATGTCACTCTGTGCATATCTCTTCTGTTGCTCCTAATGGCTGAGTAGGATGCTGCAGTTTGCAGTACCTCATTTCTGTAATTGCTTCTCTCGTGGACAGGCCTGAACTGCCTTCAGCCATTCTCCCTAATGCCATGCCCAATTATGGACCTGGTCCACAATCTCATCCCTACTTGATTAGGACCCCGCCTCTGATTTGGTCTGCTGTTTTCATTTGCATTTGTCTGACTACACAGGATAAGTACTTGGGATCAGTCTTGCCCCTTCTACGATGTATCCATTGACATCCTTTGCTTGCTTTTCTTTGGAGTTTCATGTCATTCTTGCCCATCCCCACACTTCAGAGTTCTTTGTATATCTAGATAGTAATTCCTAGGTTTTAGACATTGCGATTTTCTTCCTCTAGTTAGTCACCTGTATGTTCATGGTATCCTTCAAACAGAATCTGTGATTTTTAAAAATACCTTATTGTACTCAAATCTGAATTTTTCATGGTATGGTTAGAATTTGGGCCTTGATATTTTTCTCTAAAAGAACATTCCCCTGTATTTTCCTTCTGTTTGCTTTTTTAGAGCTTGTGTTTAGCTCTTTAGTGACCACCAGATCCTCTTTTATGTATGAAGTGAGGTTAAAAGGTCCAGCTTATTTTTCTCCCATGTCATGAGCAGATTTCCCAACAGTCCATTCTTTCCACACTGCTTTGTGGTTCTAACATTATTATGTATCTGTACACTTATTTATTTCTGAACATTCAGTTCTCTTCCCTGAGTGTGAGTTGTGGAGGAACAGACTTTTTATTTATATGGCTTTGTACTGTGTTTCAACACATAGAAGGCAAGTTTCCCCCTCACCTCCTTTACTCTTTTTCAAAATAGGCTTAGCTATTTGTGGGCTTTTATTCTTCTAAAGACATTTTAAAAGTTCCTTTTTAAAAATTCAGCTGGAATTTTTATTGGGATTGCATTGAATTTATAGATTTAGCTTGGGGAGATCTGACATCTTTACTATGAAAATATCTGCATTTATTCTAATTTTTTAATGTCTTACCAGATTTTGGAAATTTTCTTTGTAAAGACCTTAAGTCTTTGTTAATTTCTATGTATGTTAATAGTTCTTATTGTGAATAGTGTCTTTTTTTGTTTTATTTATTGCTGGAGTAGGGGGACACTTGTTTTTTGTAAATTGTTCTTATATCCAGCATTCTTGCTGAACTCTCATACTGCTTATATATTGTTGATTCCATTAGGTTTTTTGCATAGACAATCAGTATTGTTTGCAAATATTGACAGTTTTATCTCCTGCCAGTTCTTCTTTTTTTTTAATAAATTTATTTATTTTATTTATTTATTTTTGGCTGTGTTGGGTCTTCGTTGCTTTGTGGGCTTTCTCTAGTTGCGACGAGCGGGGGCTACTCTTTGTTGTGGTGCTCAGGCTTCTCATTGCAGTGGCTTCTCTTGTTGCAGAGCACGGGCTGTAGGCTTGTGGCCTTCAGTAGTTGTGGCGCGTGGGCTCAGTAGTTGTGGAGCACAGGCTCAGTAGTTGTGGTACACGGGCTTAGTTGCTCTGTGGCATGTAGGATCTTCCCAGACCAGGGCTCAAACCCGTGTCCCCTGCATTGGCAGGCAGATTCTTAACTACTGTGCCACTAGGGAAGCCCCTCCTGCCAGTTCTTATACCTTATATCTTCTTAATGACATGTTAACCGTGTCTCTTTCCTGGCCAGCCCTCTAGTCTGCAGAGGAAGCAGTGACAATGAGCATGGGTTTCCTGGAGTGGTTTTTATCCCAAGAGGGTTGCCCCTGAAATTCCTTAATTAAGTGTGATAGTTTTTGGCATAGGTTCTGGATATGTGTCCTTTGTAAAATTAAGACTTTTATTCCTGTTTTTCTAGGAGTCTTTAATTATAAATAAGTATTGAACTTTATCAAGTGCTGTTCTTTATCTGTGAGATAATTCTATAATTCATCACTTTTACTCTAGTACTTTACTGATAGATTTTTTTGATAGTGAATCATCCTTGAATTCCTGAGCTAAACTTCCTTGATCATTCTGTTATTTTTTTACTATAGTATTGGATTGGGTTAGCCTGTTTTAATTGAGAATTTTTAATCTTTATTCTTTGATGAATTACTTTTTCTATCATGTCTTTATCTGGTTTTGGAAGCAGGGTTATATTGGCCTCATAAAATGTTAGACAGCTCTCCCTTTTTCTGTTTTCTACAACAATCTGTATAAGATAGCTAATCCTTCAAACCCTGCTACTAGTCCTGAGGCTTTGGGGGTGCTTGGGAACATCTTAGGTTACCATTTCAATTTCTTTTATGATTATTGAATTATTCAAGTATACTGATTGTGTCTTTTTATTCATGGGTCATTTTAAAATCGAGTATTTTTTTTTTTTTTTTTTTTTTACTTTCTAGCAGTGACAATTAAATTTTGTATGTCTGTGTGTGTGTGTGTGTGTGTATGGTTTTAAGTAAATGATTATATATATAAATGTTGTTGGGTAGCTGTTATTTTAAAGACCCTTTGTCAATTGAATATTTGAATGGAATCATAAGTCCAGATATTGTAGCAAAGCTGATCAAGTATTTTGTTGTTAACTCTTATAACTTAAATGTAAATAAATTCCCTTCCACTAGATGAGTCAGATGCCCGAAGCTGGCTGGAACAACATGTGGTCCGTCAGTACTGGACAGTCAGGTCCTCGAGGTTTCCTCATAGTTTACATTTGCACTCCAATCTAGCTGCTGTCTGGTAAGAAGCTATTTTCCATTTCATGTGTTGATAGAGGAAACTTGGATGTTTTAATATTTGGTTTTGAATTGTGACTTAAATCAAATGCTTTCTTGAACTTTAACAGTTTTCAAAATTGAAGTATTGAATTTACAGTGTTGTGTTAGTTTCAGGTATACAGCAAAGTGATTGTTATACATACATACATTTATATATGTGTGTGTGTGTATATAATCCTTTTTCAGATTGTTTTCCATTATGAGTTATTACAAGATGTTTAATATAGTTGCTTATCCTATACAGTAGGTCCTTGTTGTTTACCTGTTTTATATGTAGTAGGGTGTATATGTTAATCCCAAACTCCTAATTTATCTCTCCCCCTGTCTGCTATCCCCTTTGGTTAGCAGTTTCTATTCTATGCCTATGAGTGCAATTATGTCTTATAAATAAGTTCATTTCTATCATTTTTTTAGATTCCACATATAAGTGATATCATGTGATATTTGCCTTTCACTGTCTGACTTATTTCACTTAGTATGATAATCTCTAGGTCCATCCATGTTGCTGCAAATGGCAGTGTTTCATTCTTTTTATGGCTGAGTAATATTCCATTGTGTGTATGTGTGTGTGTGTGTGTGTACCACATCTTCTTTATCCATTCATCTGTCCATCTTTTGATGTACATGTAGGTTGATTCCATGTCTTATCTATTGTAAATAGTGCTGCTATGAACATTGGGGCTCTGTTTTTAGTTTTTTAAGGAACCTCTGCACTGTTCTCCATAGTGGCTGCACCAATTTACATTCCCACCAGCAGGGGAGGAGGGTTCCTTTTTCTCCAAATCCTCTCCAGCATTTATTATTTGTAGACTTTTTTTTTTTTTGGTAGGACGCGGGCCTCTCATTGTTGTGGCCTCTCCCGTTGCGGAGCACAGGCTCCGGACGCACAGGCTCAGCAGCCATGGCTCACGGGCCCAGCCGCTCCGCGGCATGTGGGATCTTCCCGGACCGGGGCACGAACCTGTGTTCCCTACATTGGCAGGCGGACTCTCAACCACTGCGCCACCAGGGAAGCCCTATTTGTAGACTTTTTAATGATGGCTATTCTGACTGGTATGAGATGATACCTCATTGTAGTTTTGATTTGCATTTCTCTAATAATTAGGGTACTGAGCATTTTTTCATGTGCCTATTGGCCACTTGTATGTCTTTGGAGAAGTGTCTTTAGGTTTTCTACCCATTTTTTGATTGGGTTGTTTGTTTTTTTTCAAATTAAGCTGTATGAGCTGTTTATATATTTTGGAAATTAATCCCTTGTCATTTGCATCATTTGCAAATATTTTCTCCTTGTCGGTAGGTTGTCTTTTTGATTTGCTTATGGTTTCCTTTACTGTACAAAAACTTTTGAATTTAATTAGGTCCCATTTGTTTATGTTTCTCTTTATTTCCATTACTCTAGGAGACGGATCCAAAAAAATATTGCTGCGATTTATGTCAAAGAGTTTTCTGCCTATGTTTACCTCTAGGAGTTTTATAGTGTCCAGTTTTATATTTAGGTCTTTAATCCATTTTGAGTTTATTTGTGTATATGGTGTTAGAGTCTGTTCTAATTTCATTCTTTTACATGTAGCTGTCCAGTTTTCCCAGCACCAGTTATTGAAGCGACTGTTTTTCTCCATTGCATATTCTTGCCTCCTTTGTCGTAGATTAATTAACCATGAGTGTGTGGGTTTATTTCTGGGCTTTCTATCCTGTTCCATTGATCTATGTGTCTGTGTTTGTGCCAGTACCATACTGTATTAATTATTGTAATTTTGTAATATAGTCTGAAGTCAGGGAGCCTGATTCCTCCACCTTCATTTTTCTTTCTCAAGATTGTTTTGGCTATTCAAGGTCTTTTGTGTCTCCATACACATTTAAAATTTTCTTGTTCTGGTTCTGTGAAAAATGCCATTGGTAATTCGATAGGGATTGCATTCTGTAGATTGCCTTAGGTAGTATGGTCATTTTAACAGTATTGATTCTTCCAATCCAAGAATACGGTATATCTTTCCAGCTGTTTGTATCCTCTTCGGTTTCTTTCATCAGTGTCTTACAGTTTTTGGAGTACAGGTCTTTGACTCCTTAGGTAGGTTTATTCCGAGGTATTTTATTCTTTTTGATGCAATGGTAAATGGGATTGTTTCTTTAATTTCTCTTTCTGATATTTCATTGTTAGTGTATAGAAATACAACAGATTTCTATATATTAATTTTGTATCCAGCAACTTTACTGAATTCATTGATAAGCTCTAGTTGTTTTCTGGTAGCGTCTTTAGGATTTTCTTATATATATTATCATGTCATCTGCAAACAGTGACAGTTTTACTTCTTTTCCAATTTGGATTCCTTTTATTTATTTTTCTTCTCTGATGCTGTGGCTAGGACTTCCAAAATTATGTTGAATAAACGTGGCAAGAGTGGGCATCCTTGTCTTGTGTCTAATGTTAGAGGAAGTGCTTTCGCCTTTGAGTATGATGTTAGCTGGGCTTATCGTATATGGCCTTTATTATGTTGAGGTATGTTCCCTCCACACCCATTTTTTTTAGAGTTTTTATCATAAATGGATGTTGAATTTTGTCAAAAGCTTTTTCTGCATCTATTGAGATGGTCATGTAATTTTTATTCTTCAATTTATTAATGTGATGTATCACATTGATTTGCAAATGTTGAATCATCCTTGCATCCCTGGGATAAACCCCACTTGATCATGGTATATGATCCTTTTAATGTATTGTTCAAGTCAGTTTGCTAGTATTTTGCTGAGGACTTTTGCATCTGTGTTCATCAGTGATATTGGCCTGTAATTTTCTTTTTTTGTGATATCTTTGTCTGGTTTTGGTATCAGGGTGATGGTGGCCTCGTAGAATGAGGTCAGAAGTGTTCCTTCCTCTGCAATTTTTTGGAATAGTTTCAGAAGGATACGTGTTAACACTTGTCTAAATGTTTGGTAGACTTCACCTGTGAAGCCATCTGGTCCTGGACTTTTGTTCGTTGGGGCTTTTTTTGATTACTGATCCAATTTAATTACTGGAAATTGATCTGTTCATATTTTCTATTTCTTCCTGATTCAGTCTTGGGAGATTGTACATTCCCAGGAATTTGTCCATTTCTTCTAGGTTGTTCATTTTATTAGGCGTACAATTGCTCGTGGTAGTCTCTTGTGACCCTTTGTATTTCTGTGGTGTCAGTTGTAACTTCTTATTCACTTCTGATTTTATTGATTTGGGCCTTCTCTCTCTTTTTTTCTTTTTTTTTTTTTGATGAGTCTGATAAGCAAATTACCAAATTTGTTTATCTTTTCAAGGAACCAGTTCTTAGTTTCATTGATCTTTTCTATTATGTTTTTGTCTCTATTTCATTTACTTCCACTGTGGAGCTTTATGATTTTTCCTTTTACTAATTTTGGGTTTTATTTGTTCTTCTTTGAGTTAGGTTTGTATCACTATAAACATCCCTCTTAGAACTGCTTTTGCTGTGTCCAGTAGATTTGGATCGTTGTGTTTCCACTTTCATTTGTCTCCAGGTATTTTTTTATTTCCTCTTTGATTTCATCAGTGAGCTGTTGCAGACTGTGGTTTTCTTGCTTCTGGTGTCTGCCCCCTGGTGGGTAAGACTGGTCCAGGGGCTTCTTCAGGCTTCCTGCAGGAGGTACTGGTGCCTGCCCACTGATGTGTGAAGCTGGGTCTTGTCCCTCTTGTGTGCAGGGTTATATCTGCGGGCATGTGTAGGGGTGGCTGTGGGCTCAGGAAGTCTAGGCAGCCTGTCTGCTGAGGCGAGGGGCTGTGTCCCTGCCCAGTTTGTTTCACCTGTGGCATCCCCACACTGGAGCCTAGAGCCTACTGGGTGGGACCAGGTCTTGGTGCCAAGAGGTCAGCCTCCATGAGAGCTCACACAGGTGAATGCTCCCTGATATAGCCACCACCAGTGTCTTTGTCCCCAGGATGAGTCACCAGCCATCCCCCACCTCCCCAGGAAACCCTCCAAGACCAGCAGGTAGGTCTGGCCCAGGCTCCTATCATATTGCTGCCTTTGCCCTCAGTCTCGGTGCTCATGAGATTTTGTTTGTGCCCTTAAGAGTGGAGTCTCTATTTCCCTCCATCCTGTGGAGCTCCTGCAGTCAAGCCCAACTGGCCTTCAGAGCCAAATGCTCTGGGGGCTCCTCTTCCCGGTGCCAGACCCCCCAGACTAGGGCATGCCTCACGTGTGGAAGAACCTCTATAATATAATTATTCTTCGGTTTGTGGGTCACCCACCTGGGGAGTATCAGATTTGATTATATCACGAGTCTGCCTCTCCTACCTGTCTTGTTGTGGTTCCTTCTTTAATATTTTCTGGTATGTTTCAGTGTTTTTTATCAGTTTTTCTTTCCACAGTTAGTTGTAATTTTTCTGTGCTCATGAGAGGATGTGAGCTTAGGGTCCTTCTACTCTGCCATCTTGGCCGCTCTCCTCAGTCACTTATTCTTCATAACACTTTGCACTTGCCACTTAACCTGTGATCAGTTCCTCATCGAACTAGCTCCGTTTGCCTGATGAGCAGCAAGCCAAATGCTGAAACTCCAAGGTTTGCAGCGGAAAGGGTTTATTCACAAGGCAGCCAAGTGAGAAGGGAAAACAAATCTCAAATCTGCTTTTCCTTGAAATTTTTAACAATTCCAATTAAGCAGGGTTTTTTTTGTTTGTTTGTTTGTTTGCGCTACGCGGCCTCTCACCGTTGTGGCCTCTCCCATTGCGGAGCACAGGCTCTGGACGTGCAGGCTCAGCGGCCGTGGCTCACGGGCCCAGCCGCTCCACGGCATGTGGGATCTTCCTGGACCGGGGCATGAACCCGTGTCCCCTGCATCGGCAGGCGGACTCTCAACCACTGCGCCACCAGGGAAGCCCTAAGCAGTTTTGTTATTTAATTATTATTTTTAAAGTGAAATTATTTAACTATAATCTGTCTTTTGATTTGTTATTTTCAAAGTGGATTGGTTTATATTAGGCCATTTATTTGAGTTCTGTTTTAGTGTACTTACTGCAAAAATAGCTACTATTTTTCCAAAACAACAATACATAGTTTTAAATATTTGCCTAAGTCGGCAATAAACTTAAAATTGCTCTGAAAGTGCTTCTCTGACAGTATTTCAGTTGACTTGTGAAAATGAATATGGGAGGAGATTTAAAGTATGTATTATGTTTATTTGCTTATCGATTACTGGTTAAATTACCACTAAATTACACATATTCTTTGAGACTTCTACTTTTACTTAATGAGAAATCTTTTCATTGACATTTGATGTTTGTTATCTAATAGGGACCAACACTTGTACACCAGTGACCCATTATATGTTCCAGATGACAGAGTTTTTGTTACTGAAACGCAGGTTATTCGGGAAACCCTGTGGTAAGACCTGTTAACCTAATTCATAGTCTAAAGACTTTATTAATGAGAAGCAGAATTTTGGTTTTCTGAAGAAAGGTGTTTGAGGGTTTTTCACATGCATATTAGAAATAGACCATTAGGTATGAACCCAAATCAGGTCCCTGTGGACACCTAAATTTGGATTGGGAGACTCAGTAAGCCCAAACTTTAGAGTCAACCATGGAGATTTTGGTATATTTACCTCTTTTCCATTTAAATACTGTCATATATGATTTAACCAAGATTAGACTATCACTTTTTAAATATGTGAATTCAAGTTAAGGTTTCTAATTTTCTGCTTACTGCTTTTTAGGCAGAGCACATCAGTGAGAGTTACCTGTGCCCTGTACCTAGGAACCAGGAATCTCAGAATTTAGACTGTGTTCACACAAAAATGAAGATGAAGAATGTAACATGTAGTGCTGTTACTACTGAGATTTCCAGTTTCTGGTTGTCTCTTCCATAAAATATAATACTGACATGCTTAAAAGTGGGAAGATCTGTTTGGACCATCATGTATGTGAGGAAATGTTTTGACAATACTGTTTTGTACTTTCTTAAAGATGGTATTGAAATAATCAGTCTTAAAGTAATCAGATAAAAAGACTGATGTCTTGTTTTCTAATTATCTGACCTCTTTGTCCTCCCTTACCCTCCCCTTCTGAATCTTTTATTAAAATTTCTTAGGCATTACTGTAGTGTATATTTTTCTAAACTTAAAGTACATTCATCTTTTTATTTCAGGTTACTTTCAGGGGTAAAAAAGCTCTTTATATTTCAGCTGATAGATGGAAAGGTAACTGTGAGGAACAACATTATAGTAACTCATTTGACAAATGTAAGTTATTTGTATTTACTGTAATTAAAATTAAATAATAAGATTTATGTAAATCATGGTTATGTAACTTTAGAACATTTTGCAAAATTAAAATTAACTATTAAATATATTTAAGTTCCAAAAGGCAAAATTAAGTGTGTATTTTTATAGTGCTTAGAGAATTCTTTTATATTGTTTGTGGTGTTCATATTTAGTTTTGATTTGTATTTTCTGTCATTCTTTATTGGGAAAGCTGTCTACTGTAATTTTTTTGCCTACAGTACATTTACCTTATATTTATGTGTTTTTAAAAAGTGTAAGCCACAGTTCTATATTTTATAAAAATTAATGCTTACACTGTTTCCTCTGAATGTAAAACTAAATACTCGTTTTATTACTTTGTCTTTTACTAAGTATACTGTTTAAAAAAGTCACAAAAGAAATATTTTACAGTGAGGGGATATTAATTAGAATGCCTACAGAAGACTGACTTTAAATCATTGTGGTTTGCTTCTGTTGTAGAGCTGTTTACGATCAGTGCTAGAACAAATAGCAGCATATGGCCAGGTTGTGTTTCGACTCCAGGAGTTTATTGATGAAATCATGGGGCACAGCTCTGAAAGCATGTTACCTGGAAATGGTTCCGTTCCTAAGAAGTCGACAGAAGCACCTTTTAGAACATACCAGGCTTTCATGTGGGCCCTGTACAAATACTTCATTAGTTTCAAAGAGGAACTTACAGAAATTGAGAAGTGCATCATCAATAATGGTATTTAAATATTCTTCCCTTTTACGCATAACACACGTAACTCATATTTTGAATGCCATTTAGGTTAATAATTAATATAAGATTTGAAAATTTCATGGCAAATAAGTAATTCTCCTGGATACACTCATTTTTTTAAATTATTTTAAATTTGTATTTTTAAGCCATTCATATCTCTAAAAATCCAAGCAGTATAGAAAGATTTACAGTGAAATTTTTTCCTGCTGCGTTAGTTCCCCAGCCCAGAGACAACCAACTGATCTATTTCTTGTACATCCTTCCAGAAATAATTTAGACATATGCAAGCAACATGTATTCATATACACATGCCTAGTAGTCTTTCAACTGCTCTCTTCAAATTGCTTTCTAATTTAAATTTTGAGGAATATACCGTACAAGTATTTAAAGAGCCTCCTTGTTCTTTTTTACATATTGAGCATCTTATTGTATGGATGTATCATAGACCAGTCCCCTTTTGATGGACATTTGGGCTCTACCTGATCTTTTCCTGTTGGCAACAGTGCTGCAGTGATAACCACTTACATATAAGTAATTGTACACATGTGCACCAAGTTAGCTATAGCACAAATTCTTAAGAGTGGAATTGCTAAGTCAAAGAGTATGTGATGGCATATGTGATTTTAGTAGATATTGCCATATTGTTCTCCACGGAGGTACAGATAAATAACTTTACACCCTTGCCAGCAATATATATGAGTACCCGTTTGTTCCCAGTCTTGCTAGCAGTGTGTTATCAAACTTTTGGGTCTTCATCAATATGACAGGTGAAAATGGTAACCCAGTGCATGCAGGTTTTCCCCCTTAACTTTTATTTACAACTAATGCAAAAAATAGTGCATTGAAGTCCCATGTTCCCATCACCCAGCATCCTCCAGTGTTGACACCTATAGGACGTTATCAAAACTAGGAAATTGACATTGGCATAGTACATTAACTAATCTGCAGGTCTGACATGGGTTTCACCAGTTTTGCAGGGCCTTGTTTTTTTGCAAGGAGGTAAGCAGTATCTTTCTGCCGTTCTTTTACCTTTTATCACATGTGTAGATCTCTATGACCACCTCCATATTTAGGGTTCAGAGCTGTGCCATCCTGACGAAGGGACTTGCTCTTGTTACCTTTAGTAGTCACCCTCTCCGCCTCCCCTCACTAAAACAGGAGCCCATTGTAGTCTGTTTTGTATTTGCCCAGAGTAGTTTTATTCTGCATTCATTTTTCATAAGTTTGGTTGAGTATCTTTCTGTATGTTTAAGAATTGCTTGAATTTCCTTTTCCATGAATTGTCACTTCCTTTATTCATTATTTTTCTGCTGAGTTGTCTTTTCCTTCTTTAGGGGGTTCTTTTTTGGGGGAAATCAGTTCCTTGTAACATGAGATTAAAACCTGCCATCCTGGGCTTCCCTGGTGGCACAGTGGTCGAGAGTCCGCCTGCCGATGCAGGGGACACAGGTTCGTGCCCCGGTCCGGGAAGATCCCACATGCCGCAGAGCGGCTGGGCCCGTGAGCCATGGCCACTGAGCCTGCGCATCCGGAGCCTGTCCTCCGCAACGGGGGAGGCCACAACAGTGAGGGGCCCACGTACTGAAAAAAAAAAACAAAAAACCAATAAAAAACCTGCCACCCTCCGGTTTGCCATGCCTTTCCATAAGTAGGTTAGCATTTATATCACATTTTGAATGCAGATATTTTTCCTTGCTAATAAGTTTGATTTCTTGATATTTGCAGATACTACAATAACTCTTGCAATAGTGGTGGACAAGTTGTCACCTCGATTGGCTCAGCTCAAGGTTCTGCACAAAGTGTTTAGTACTGGAGTAGCAGAAGTTCCACCTGACACTCGAAATGTCGTTCGAGCATCTCACCTGCTCAACACCCTGTACAAAGCCATCCTTGAATATGACAATGTTGGAGAAGCCTCTGAGCAAACTGTATGTGGGGATCCTTGTCTAGTCCACCGTGTGTGACTAATTCTGCTCAGCCATAGGAGTGGTCAATAGCCTGTCATAGATATTTGTAAAAATAGTATGTCAGACAGTTGTTGTGAGTTTTCAAATTAGATTCTAAATTTGAGGCTGCAGGAAACCAGCTTTTCATCTGTAATTGCCAAGATCACCAGATGGATGAGGCAAGAATAAAACAAAACATAAAAGCAAGATGTGAAAAATACCTAGCTGATTTTTATAGATATTTGTAATAACTCTTTCTTAAATAAAAATACAGATCTATTATATGAGGTATCTAGAGTAGTCAAATTCATAGAAACAGAGAAGAGAATGGTGGTTACCAGGGACCGGGGGAGAGGAGAAAATGGGATAGGTAATGGGTACAGAGTTTCAGTTTTGTAGCCTGAAAAAGGTTTAGGAGGTCTGTTTTCATAACAATATGAATACATTTAACACTACCAAACTGTACACTTTAAAATGGTTAAGACAGTGTAGTTTATATTATGTATTTTTTTACCACAATTTTAAAAAATACAAATCTAGACTTTAACCTAGAAAGCCGCATGTTCCTTTGGGCACATAATTTAGGTGTTTTGCCTAGTTTGTTGGTGTGACTCTTTTTCCTCACCATTTTGATACTGCATTTCAATAAAAAGTTGATTTCTTTCAGCTCTGTAATTTCTTTTTATTAGGAACTATAGTAGAACAGAATCACTTCCTTGTTAATGGACATTTTGCTAATAGCACTATTTGGATAGGATAACCATATACCAGTTTGGACTGTCCAGTTTAGACCTGTTGTCCCTGGGTAACTTTCACTCCTAAGAGGGTCCTGCTATGGACAATATGGTCTTCTCATATTTAGGTGAGGTTTTTCATAAGGATTTTATAGCATATGGTTAGGATTTTTAATTTCTTACTTTGTTTCAAAAAACATAGAAATTGGATCACTTTTTAAAAGGTGCTTCAGAAACGCTCGAACCTCATTTAATCCAGAGACGAGGGAGTTCTGAGAATGGATGTGCGTGCTGCGCTGTCTCCTCAGGTCTCCTTGCTGTTCTCGCTCTGGGTGGAGACCGTGCGGCCCTACCTGCAGACTGTAGATGAGTGGATCGTGCATGGGCACCTGTGCGACTGTGCCCGGGAGTTCATCATCCAGAGGTGAGGGAGGCACAGCAGGAGCTGGCTTTACCTCTCTTCTCCCATGTGGAGATCGTACACTTCTGTTAGCTTCACCTGATCCATACGCAGGTTCTTTTGCATTTTTATAGAAGACATCAGGTACCAGTGCAAAAATATTTTTCCAAGTTTTATGTCAATCACAGCTTTGCTTATTAGCAAATTATATTTTTGAGCGATAGTGTGTTTTGGGCTGGCTGGTATGGTAAAAGGCACGCTGAGTCCCTTAAAATGAATTAGGTGATGTCAGATGGCTTCATTAAAGGGAACCAATGGGAATAAATTATCTATGAGACAAAAGGTGTGAAAATATTACAGAATATGCCTCTAATATATTTATTCCTCCTAATTGGCTGCTCTTTTTACCTTTTTAGTATAATATTTAATAAAACAATTAAGGAAAATCTTGATCATCATAAAATCTATGATGATTCCCCTTCACTTAATTGATTTTTCTGAACAGAATCATGGAAACTGCAATGTAGAACTATTTGCACTCTCTTAACTCAGTCTTAAGTTCTGCACTCTGTACAGATACATGTTTTTTGTTTTGTTTTGTTTTAATTTATTTATTTATTTTATTTTTGGCTGCGTTGCTGCATGAGAGCTTTCTCTAGTTGTGACGAGTGGGGCCTACTCTTCGTTGCAGTGCATGGGCTTCTCATTGCGGCGGCTTCTCTTGTTGCAGAGCACGGGCTCTAGGCATGCGAGCTTCAGTAGTTGTGGCTCGCGGGCTCTAGAGCACAGGCTCAGTAGTTGTGGTGCATGGGCTTAGTTGCTCCACAGCATGTGGGATCTTCCCAGACCAGGGCTCGAACCCGTGTACCCTGCATTGGCAGGCAGATTCTTAACCACTGCACCACCAGGGAAGTCCCTGGATACATGTTTTTATTGATAGCTATCCATTTAACTCATCAGGGAGAGTAACTTAGAGCTACAGAAAGGTAACCCTGTTTACACAGTGATCATATAAAAAAAACTGGCCTTTCTTTAGCTGAATCTTGGGTCTCATTATGTCTTGTTTCTTCTGTTGCACATGAGGATTTTTGTAAAAACAGGATCCTGACTATCCTTAGGGGGTGATGAGTACACCTTGTTTCATTGTTAAAATAGTCCAGTGGAAATAGTTGTGGAAAAAAAGATGTGGAATTCTGGAGTTTACTTTCAGAGGAGATGGGTAAACTTATTCTACCTTTAAAGAGAACCAAATTAATCATATTTTGTTTAATTCCAATTCAGGAAACTTTCTGCATAGTTAGATTTTACCTATGCCATTCAGAGTATTTGTCCACTTTTCTGTGTTAAGCTGAAGTCAGGTAAAAACATCTGTCCCATTTTACCTAAAGATTGCATTGTTTTACTAATAATTGATATTACTGTGTTTTGGAATGTTTGGACAACATGCCTAAGCTAGAATAGATATACTGTTGTTTTTAAGGAAGAGAAGTTAAAGTTTAAAATTCTTTTGAATCCCTATAGAAACAAGAATGTTCCGGTAAATCACAGAGACTTTTGGTATGCAACTTACACGCTATACAGTGTATCGGAAAAGACAGAAAACGAAGAAAAAATGAGTGATAACGCTAGTGCGAGTTCTGGCAGTGATCAAGGGCCCTCCAGCAGGCAGCACACCATGGTGTCCTTCCTGAAACCCGTCCTTAAGCAGATCATAATGGCTGGCAAGTCAATGCAGCTGCTGAAGAACCTGCAATGCATGGAGAGCACCACGTGCCAAGCCACAGCCAGAGGTAACCCCTTAGTGGTGGAGCAGCTGCTCCAATCTTCACGCTTGCCATTCTGAGATATGACATTATTTTGCAGTTTGAAAATTATCAAAGCCTTTTATTTTCATGGAACTGATCACCATGATCAAATTGATAGATCATGCTGCTCTGACTGAAAAAACATTGTCCTCGTTGGAAACTTTATCACGGTGTTTGAAAGGCAGTGATAATACGTTCCACATGCATTTTACTTACTCTTGATGCCTTAGAACTGGTCCTTTAACAATAATTCTCTGGTATTTCTTAATGCAGAGCAGCATTTGGCACCTGAGGACATGAACTCTGGCAGATAGGAATTTGTTGGTGAGCGGTTCAGACTTGATCATAGGTTTTGAGAAAATTTTGATATAATTTCTGGTCTTTTTGGATGTAATTTAAGCAATATACTTAAGGTTTTATCAACTGTCTAAAAAGGCTTTGAGAGGTATAGATGTGACCTTAGTTGTTTTGTTTGTAAATCATCTTAATGTTACGTTAATTAGTTTAAATTATTATATCTACTTTAAGTAATATTTTCACTTTGTGGAATGTTTCCTTTTTAACTGAATAATAAAACGTAAAGAACTTTCCAGGGCCACTGTTCAAAGTGTTTTTCCCAATGTAATTATGACTCCTATTAGTGTTATCATAGTGCTATCTAGTATAATGGTAACTTTACTTTCAGGCTTCCTGCTTAAGCTGTTACTCTGTTCAGAAAAAAACTAGCTTATACTTTAAATGTTTAACCATGAACTTTGCAATTGTCTAACAGAGGTTATAAAAATGTTTAGTTGTACTAAGGGTACTATACTGTAAGGGTAACAAAACAGGGATAGACCTTCATAGGCCAAAGGAAAAATACCAGGCTATAATATATTTAGATAAGTTTACTTAATATTTCTTAATGTTAGTTATTTACTAGAACATAATGCACCTTACACATTTCTTTATGTTTCAGATGCAGAAAGAAAAAGTCTGTATACCCTGTTTCTGGAGTCTGTGCAGTCTCGTCTTCGACACGGAGAAGACTCCACTGCACAGGCTCTCACTGAGCAGCAGGCCACCAGAGAGACCCTCATTAAGATGCAGTCCATTGCCGAGAGGCATCTTGAACTGGATGATGTTCATGATCCGCTGCTGGCGATTAATTTTGCAAGGTGATACGCACCTGCAGGATTTTCAATGATTGAAATGGCAGAATCTGTGCTGCAATATTTAGTAACTGTTTATCTCTGCCAGGTAGGGCTTTCCAGCCTTAAAAATAGAAACCTTTGTAGCCTCTCCTTTCTAATGAATGAAATACAAGAATATATTGCATTCACTTATTTCAGATACACAACTTAGCCTCTTTATTATTTGTGAAAGTCCACAGATTATCATGAGCCCTAGGCCCATGGGCAGCGCTGTCACTCATACAGAAGACGCTCATGGAAGTTAGGGGTCCTGGGACATGTTGAGTCAGACCCTCCCGATGTATCTTGGCCCTTAGGGGCTTTTAGATAATTGCCCCAATGAAATAAATTATTAATACCCACACAATACCCTGTTTATTGTCTAATGGCCGTCATTCACTACTTTCAACCCTAAGGGCTAGAAAGACCTACTCAGTACTTGATCTTTTAGGCAGAAGCAACTCTGTGAAGGTCTGCTTCACACAAAGAATACTTTGAGGAAAAAGATTTTTATTTCTGTAATAGTTGGTAATTTTACGACTAAAGGTAAATATGGGACTCCAGAGTTTTGATTTAAGAGAATTCTGTTGAGATGAATGAATAAAGAACATGTGGTGTATATGTATACAGTGGAATACTACTCAGTCATTAAAAAGAATGAAATTCTGCCATTTGCAGCAATATGGATGGACTTAGAGGGTATTATGCTTAGTGAAGTAAGTCAGATGGAGAAAAACAAATAATGTATGATATCACTTATATGGGAAATCTAAAAAATACAGGGCTTCCCTGGTGGGTCAGTGGTTAAGAATCCGCCTGCCAATGCAGGGGACACGGGTTCAATCCCTGGTCCAGGAAGATCCCACATGCTGCGGAGCAGCTAAGCCCATGAGCTAGATATATTGTACAGCACAGGGAATATGCCAATATTTTATAATAACTATATAACCTTTAAAAATTGTGAATCACTATGTTGTACACCTGAAACTTATATAATATTGTAAATCAGCTGTACCTCCATTAAAAGACAAAAAAAGAATTGATGTCTTTTTTTAAAAAGAGAATTCTGTTGACAGCAACTCTTACAAAGAAGACTCATATTTTTATATTAAAGGTTGTATTTGGAACAGAGTGACTTTCACGAGAAGTTTGCTGGTGGAGACATATGTGTGGATAGATCATCAGAATCTGTGACTTGCCAGACTTTTGAATTAACGCTGAGATCTTGCCTCTATCCTCATATTGACAAACAGTATCTAGATTGCTGTGGAAACCTCATGCGAACTCTAAAAAAAGATTACAGGTATGAGGAGTGGTTTCATTTGGGAGGTAGTTGGTAGTTTATTGTACTTTAAGAATAGCTGAAGTTATTTTTAAACCTAGATTTCAAGCTAATTTTTATTAGAGTAGGGAATGGTTAGGCAATAAACAATTTTCTTTTGAGAAGATCAGTAGACCATCAGTGTTTTCCTAACTTTATGGTGAAATTTGTTTCTGAGAATTTATCCCAAATGAAATACAGAAAAAGCTTGTTACACAAAAATGCTTGTCACGAAGTTTGCTATCAGAGAAAAAACATGAAATTACTTAGTAATGGATGACTAGTTCTTTAAATTGCGGCATATCCATAAATATGCACATCCATATTAAAATATGGCGTATTCATTTCCATGTATGAACTTCTAAAGTTCATACAAATTATGTTTATACAGAGTTTTAAATAATGTAAAGTTTCTTAAATCTTAAAAAATAGGATATATATTATAGTAGGAACTATTTTTTTAATGCATGGAAAAAAGACTGGGAAGAAATACCCTAAATATTAACAGTGGAAATTCATCATGAATAGATTTGGATTAACTTTTTTTATTACACTTTTGTGACTTTGCCAAATTTTCTTCAATGTTATAGAAAAATAACTTCTTTCTGATTATTAAAAGTAAACCATATGCTGTTTTTATTATTTTTGAAAATCTTTAAGATGTATTAGTATTTCTAATTTTAGTAAATGTACAGTGTAAACGCGTTTCACTAAAAATGATTCCTGATCCTGATCTAGAATCCTATCTTATGAGCCTAAGATTTTTCTGTCACTTATTTTCTCTTCATTCAGGTTGGTTGAGTACTTACAGGCCATGAGGAATTTCTTCTTAATGGAAGGGGGGGATACCATGTATGACTTCTACACGTCAATTTTTGATAAAATAAGAGAAAAGGAAACCTGGCAGAATGTGTCTTTTCTTAATGTCCAGCTTCAAGAAGCAGTAGGACAGCGTTATCCTGAAGACAGTTCACGGTAAAATATGGGAGGACCTTTTATTTTAAAAATTATAGGATAATCCATGTGTCACGAACTCTTCTCTTTTATATGTTATCTTATTTAATCCTCACACCAACCCCTATGAGTTTTACTAATGTTATTTTACACATTAGAAAACTGAGGCAGGGACTCCCTGGTGATCCAGTGGGTAAGACTCCAGGCTCCCAGTTCAGGGAGCCCAGGTTCGATCCCTGGTCAGGGAACTAGATCCCACATACCGCAACTAATAGTTCATATGCCGTAACGAAAAAGATCCCTCATGCCACAGCAAAGATCCCACGTGCTACGACTAAGACCTGACACAGCCAAATAAATAAATATTTTGAGAAAAAAAAAAGCTGAGACAGCAGCGACTTGCCCACTGAATGAGAGGAGATGTGAGATGGCACCGTGTGGTCTCTCAGGGTCTGATGGCCTTGCTCACATGGCTGGAGTCCATACTGGCCGCCTTCCTGACCCACCCTTGCCCTCCAGCCGGCTGCACCAGCCTTCATTGTGATGTCACAGGCGGTGTTCTGAGAGAGTGAGAGCAGAGCCCTTGGCACTGGCCAAGGCCTGAGCTGCAGGCCTCACCTCACAGACCCTTACTTCCACCACAGACCAAGTCAGAGGCCAGCCCAGTTAGAGGGGAAATAGATTCCACCACTTTTCACAGACAGCGTTGCCTGTTTTCAAGCTGTTGTACTGGTTTATCCCCGGCTCGGGAACTCACCTTCCCTCCTCCCTGTCAGTCGGCCTGCTGAGCACCTGGGCCAGGTCTGTGGGTTGATGCCATTAAATCTTTGTATAACAGAGGCTCATTTTCCACCCTGCTTGTTCGTCCTTTTTCCTGTTCCGTGTCCTTGCTTGGCTACCTTTCTTGGCTCCCTCAGTGGCCCTGAAAAGTAATAATGATAATAATTAACATTTATTACATGCCACTTAGGACATTATTTTCCTCACAGCCATGCCAGGTTACTGACCGTCTACTACTTAGTAGTAGATAAAATAATTCCTTTTATTTATGTCATGTGTTACCTTTGATGATTCCATAGAAGTAGAATTTTCATCAATTATATGATTAGTAAAAGCAGGGTAACCGCTAGATTCTTTTCATAGTAAGGAATTAGTGCCTAGTAATCCCCAGGGGGGGCCAGGGAAGGCTAAAGTTATATTTTTCACTATCAATAGAAACTCATGAATTTTGTTATTTTTAGTATGTTTCAATCTATTACAGTGATTCTTTTTTTCTTGCTCAGACTGTCCCATCTTTACCCAGACGGAACTCCTTCACTTGACTCTAGTAATCTTGGAGAGCATCTTTGCTTTCAGGACTGGATGTCTGGACTCATCTTGTGCACTTCCTGCCCCAGGCTCTGCACCTCTTCCAGGATCACTGGTCCTGTCTGTTCTGTGGCTTTAAAAGCCCTTGGTCTGTGTCCCAGAGTGTTCGTCTATACTGGATTATCAGTACTTCTGGGCTCACTCAGTGGATGGAGCTAGGAAATATGTAGAAAGAGGAAGATGAATCATAAGCTCATATTGATATTTCCAGTATGTATTAAAGATTATAGGATTTCACTTTTTTGATTTTCTTTTGTATCTTCCCTTGAGTGCTTACTAACTCATGAACATAAATATTTATTATATTTATTCTATAATAAATCATAATAGTTCCAAAGTAACAATAACAGCAACAAGCCCACTGAGAGTTTAAAACATGCTTGTGACTATATTCTCTTCCTTTACTTTCAAGTCATCAGAATCCTGTATTTCAGGGTCACCTGGAACAATTCTCAATGTGATTATACCACAAATATAGGGCTGGGTTCATTTGTTTTATTTTCTACTTTTAGGAATCACTTCATTTTTATTTTTCTTGATTCCATTTTGTTTTTTAATTGTATAAAACAGCTATATATTTCTTAAGTTAAAATCATTGATACAAAATTACTTTTAGGGAGCTCTGGCTTCTGTTCCTATTCCTGTCCATTTTCTCCCTTTCCTCATAACCTTTTTTATTAGATTTTATTTTATCCTTCCAGTGTTTATTTTTTGGAACCAAAACCGTATGTGTACATATTCCTTTTTCTCCTCACATGTTACAGAAAAGGAAGCACACAGTGTGCACTCTGTAACACCTGCTTAACTTTTCTTTAGTAGGTAATACATCCCAGACCCACTGCATTGCAGGCTAGAGAGCTTGTCCTCACTACTTTACAGCTGATTGTGTTCATTCAACCAGGTGTCCTGTTGGTGGACACGTGGATTCTGTTCTTCTGCGATGTATGTATGCAGTGACTGGTCTTGTGCATTTCACTTCTTATTTTTGCCTGTGTAACTTTGGAGTATTTTTCTAGAATGGGATTGCCAGGTAAAAGGGTAAACACCTGTGTAACTCTGCTAGCTGTTACCAAATTCCTCTTCATTAAAGGCCGTATTTTTTCTAATTCCCACCAGCAATGAGGCTTTCTCCACAGCCTCACCAACAGAGTATGTTGTCAGACTTTCGGATTTCTGCCAGTCTGATGATGAAAAATGATGTCTCAGTGTAGTTTTAATTTACATTTTTCCATGTGAGCGTAGTTATCTTTTCATACGCTTATTTTTGCATTTGTTTAAAAGTGAACTCTCCATATCTTTTGCCACTATTTCTGTCAGTATCAAGTTGTTGGTCTTCATCCTCTCCATTTTTAGAAGCTCTTTTTTTCTTTTGGCTGTGCCACGTGGCTTGTGGGATCTTAGTTCCCCAACCAGGGGTCAAACCCACGCCCCCTGCAGTGGAAGTGCGGAGTCCTGACCACTGGACTGCCAGGAAGTTCCCTAGAAGCTCTTTTTATAGGTTTCCCAGTTTGGCATTTGTCTTTTTGTTCTGCTTATGGTATAACAATTTCTTGTTTTGTCATGAAGATAGTTTTTAGTTTTATAATGTATCTTTTTTATTACTTCTGAATTTTAAGTGATAGTTAAGAAAGTTTTACTGTATCCAAGTGTATAAAGAAATTCACCCATGTTTTCTTTTAATGCTTGAATGGATTTTTTTACATTTAGGTGTTGATCCATTTGGAATTTATTCAGCTAAAAAACATGAGAAATAGATCCAGTTTTATCTTTTTTCCAAATGACTGGTTGGTTGCCATCACTTATTTCTTTAAAAAAAAAAAATCCACCTTTCCCCATTTATTTGATACCCCTTTATCATTAAATTTTCATATGCACTTGAGTTATATGCATTGGGTCTCTCTCTGAATTTTCCATCCTATTTCACTGTTCTGTTTATTCACATGCCAATACCTTTCTGTTTTATTAATAGGGTTTTCCTGGCTATTCTTGCTTATTTATTTTAAAAAATGTACTTTATTTATCATCTTGGCTCCATCCACCAAAACAAAAACAAAAACATTTGTGGTATTTTTATTGAGATTCCCACTCATAGATTAACTCAGGACAAATGGGCCACCCCATTGGGACCCCTTCTCCTATGGCTTCCATGTGTTCTAGGTGCCTGTCTGTGCCCTCAGGCTCCCTGAGTCTGCACCCAGAGGTCTCCTTCCCGGTTCCAAGCTCCCCTGCCCTGCCCATACCCCTCCCTTGTCACTGGTGCTCCTTCTGCATCCTCCCTGTGAGCCCCTTGCCCTCCGCCCACCCTTAGCATAGCTTCTCGCTCTCCTGCCTGGGGCACCTTCGTTCCATGTCGATGGCTTCAGCGACCGCTAGTGACCTGCAGGTCAGTACCTTTAGCCCAGGTGTCTGCACAACCAGTGCCTCATGACTTTCCTCAGATGCCATGTGTCCAAAACTGAGCTTCATCGTTTTCTCAGCCCTTTGTTTCTTCTGGATGGGACCACTGTTCATCCCAGTGCCCAGTGTAGCTCACCTTAGATTCCTTCCTCTCTGCCGGCCCCCACATACCCTGGTCCCTCGGTTCTGCCTCCTGGATGACATTCCCCATGCCCTTTAGCGCTCACTGGAGAGCACCTCCCTGCAGCCTGCTAACCAGCTGTCTCGGCATCTCTCCCTTCCACTTGGCCCTCCAGGGCCACACGGGACACTAGCCGCCCCACCCCCACGCATGCTTGGGCTGCTTGGCGCCTTGGAGCAGATGGGCCGAGCTTCTCCTGAGAGAGAGAGCTTTTCACTGTCGGGCTCCCCACCTCGCTTCTTGTGCGCACAGAGACAGACACATCACCTTCTCTCTCCACCATACTTCCCACTTCAGGGATTTGGGACATTTCTGTTTTCCCCGAGAGCTGTACTCTCTCCCCCAGGAGGCTTCACGTGTCTGCACCCTCCAGTTACCTGAGTTAGCTGCTCTCCCATGGGCATGGCCAGCAGTTGTCTGCACTCCTGCAAAGCTCTGCCCCCCTGGCTTGGTGACTGGAGGGTGACTGCACGTGTTGTATGCTCTGGGCTATAAGCCCCTGGAGGGGGGCAGGGATTGGCTTTTTATCACCTGCTTAGTGCAGCACTTGACAAGGTATTCAGTAGCTGCCTACTAAGTACTTGGTAGATGCACGTGTAACAGACTTACAAGCTAAAAAAATTCTGACTAGTCTGTGACATGGAATGAATTGGCTAAACTCGTAAATCACACACCGGCCCTTACATCTCTGGTTGTAAGGCTAACTCCTGCCTTGGCCTTCAAGTTAACCTTCCGTGGGCTGCATCCAGGCATCGTCACAGGTGCCTCTGTATCCTGGGAGAGTCACGTCCTTTCTCAGCACAGTGACAGAACTGCTCTGAGGAGTGAAGGAAATAAGTGCCTGGCTCAGGAACATTTCCATGCCCTATGGTAGCTGCATTCTATTGAGAGTCACACTCAGACTAGTTGGGCAGGAGTGGATGAAGCCATGTGTGACCCTTTGCTTTAGAAGCAGACCCCATTCTTTGTTTGTTTGTTTGTTTTTTTAACATCTTTATTGGAGTATAATTGCTTTACAATGGTGTGTTAGTTTCTGCCCCATAACAAAGCGAATCAGCCATACACATACATATGTCCCCATATCTCTTCCCTCCTACGCCTCCCTCCCTCCCACCCTCCCTATCTCACCCCTCCAGGCGGTCACAAAGCACTGAGCTGATCTCCCTGTGCTATGCGGCTGCCTCCCACCAGCTATTGGTTTCACACTTGGTAGTGTATATATGTACATGCCACTCTCTCACTTTCAGACCCCATTCTTGCTCACACACTTGCATATGCCTGCTCTCCAGGGCGAGAACAGCCTCTCCCGCCACCAGACACACACACACACACTCCCTCTCCCTCTCTCTCCCTCTCTCTCTCTGTCTCTCTGTCTCTTCCCACCCTCTCTCCTGCCACCCCCAACAGAGTGTCCGTCTCCTGAGCCCTGAACTCTACCAGGACTAGGCACCTGCCAAATACAGTTAACCTTCCCTGACTTTGTCTTTTTTCCTAAGTAATTTACTATAAGTATCTTCTTTTTTATAGCTAAACCCATTATTTAAAAATTTTGCCCCCTTCTTTATTTCTAAAACCTGATTTCTATTCTGGAATATATGCTTAGAAAAATATGGAATATCTGCATTCCTTTTATGAAATGTCTTTTTGGAATATATAAATTAACTCAAAGTGCTAAATAACTAAAACTTATATTTCTTTATCTAGTCTATCTATATCTTTTGAAAATGTTGACACAGCTAAGAAGAAACTCCCTGTTCATATCTTAGATGGTCTGACCCTGAGCTATAAGGTATGTACTGATACTCTAAGAACATTTTCTATTAAAATTAAGGCATACAAGGGACTTCCCTGGCGGTCCAGTGGTTAAGACTCCACACTTCCAATGTAGGGGGCGCGGGTTCGATCCCTGGTCGGGGAACTAAGATCCCACGTACTGTGCAGCACAGCCAAAAAAAAAAAATTTGAGACATATGAGTAATAGGTTACTTTCTATTCTAATTTTCTGTTTTTGTTTTCATAGGTCCCATGGCCTGTGGACATTGTTATAAGTTTGGAATGTCAGAAAATTTATAATCAGGTGTTTCTTCTCTTATTGCAAATAAAATGGGCAAAATATAGTCTGGATGTTTTACTATTTGGTGGTAAGATTTGTTTTCAACAGATAAATTATAATTTAATTTTAGCACTGAAAAAAAGGTTGGCAGTCTTAGGTCATTTTTTATATATACACAAGTGCCAAAATGATATGTATTTATGGCCATAGCTTTACAGACATCAGAATTAACTTCCCTGAACGAGTACAGTTAATCTGAAATACAATAACTAAATTAGGAATTTAGCCAGAATAAAAATTCTTAGGTTATGTGAAAAAGTTTTAATGACAAGTTAATAGGACTTTGTTTTTATATTTTTGATGACAGTGATAATCAGGGTGATATGGCAGCTTTAACTGCTTCACCTTCCAGATAGGGAGGATGGGGTCCCTGCTGTGCATCCAGCCGAGTGCCCTTTACAGGGCAGACGACCACACCATTGCAAGTCCTGCTCTGTGCAGTGGTGCCAGTGGGGTCTGAGTGGATGCTCTTCCCACCCCCTCTCCTCTTCGTTCCTTTACAGAACTAGCTAGTCCTGCTGAAAAACCACAACTTGAAGGACTCTTAGGTGGACAAGACACAGCTGCTAATTTTGGACCACAGAAGGAGCCAGTAAGACAGCAGATTCATCGTATGTTCCTCTTAAGAGTAAAGCTCATGCACTTTGTGAACAGCTTACACAACTACATCATGACCAGGGTTCGTGTCTGTCCATCCACTCAGTTCTGTCACCGTGTATACATCTGTTCGTGGAGAATTACTTGTAATATATTTATAAATACAAACAAGCACACAAGATACTTAATAGACTGTAAATGTGAAGGTAGCACATACTAAAAACTTGATCATAAAATAACATGGCAGCAGGGGGAAGTGTATTTTAAAACATGCCAGAGCACATGTTTCCAGACACTGTGTCTCTCCTGTCTAGTGACCCCTTGGGATGACACACCCAGAGCGCTTCTTTTGGACTTGCCATCAGAACTTGCCACATAGTCCTTTAAATGTCAGCAGTGGGAACAGGGCTGTCCCTGGAAAATGGCTTCAGTTTTTTGTAATGGAAGCCTAAAAACAAATCTGTCAGGCTAGTACGGGATGTAAGGAGGAAAATGCAGCCAGATTATATACTTTTTTTCTTAAATATAAGAAGTAACTCGTACAGTAAATAAAACTGCTTTTCTTACACATATTAAAACCAGTTCTAGAGGAACTTCTGAAGAGGAGTTCAGATGTTTGAACAGTAGCAGTGTTATTCGAGGACAGTACTCATTGGTATTATAATGGTTGCTAAAAAAGAATTTGTAGTCATTCTGGTAGATAGGTTCTAAGAACCCACTTTTGTTTGGTTGAAGTGAGCCTTTGAAGCCTGTGTTTTATACATGATACACATGGCAGAGGTTCTCTCTTTCCCGTGCACTAGTGGCCTTCAGAGGACCAACCTTAAGCCCTTAATTGTTGAGAGTAAATGGTTAAGTTTTTGTTTAATTTGTTTTTTGTGTTCTACTTGAAGTACAGTTATATTCCTTTTAAAGAAAGACCATTATGTAAGCAGTGGAATTTATTAAAACATATAAATTCAATTTATCTGGTGACGTTTTTTAAAAAAATCAATGCATATCCTATACAGTTCATATACTTGCCCCTCCACACAGGAGCAGTCTGTTAGTCCAGAGTGAGGCATTCCCTCCCTGTGCAAGTGAATGTAGAAGAGGTTGGTAAAAAAAGTTTTGTGTGTGGCACATTAGTTCTCAAAGAAAAAATCTATTGATTAAATTTGTCATCTTTCAAGATTCTTCACAGTACAGGGCTGGAGTTTCAACATCAAGTCGAAGAAGCCAAGGATTTAGATCAATTGATTAAAATTCACTATAGATACTTGTCAACCATCCATGATCGATGTCTGCTGAGAGAAAAGGTATGTGAGGTGTCACCTGTGAACTTGGCCACTGAGGCAGGAATGAAGCCAGCCAAGGGAAGTTGTCTCTCTACTTTGGAATTTTATACTTATTAAGCTTCTGATCTGCAAAATATTTTTTTGACATCTTTATTGGGGTATAATTGCTTTACAATGGTGTGTTAGTTTCTGCTTTATAACAAAGTGAATCAGTTATACATATACATATGTTCCCAGATCTCTTCCCTCTTGTGTCTCCCTCCCTCCCACCCTCCCTATCCCACCCCTCTAGGTGGTCACAAAGCACCGAGCTGATCTCCCTGTGCTATGTGGCTGCTTCCCACTAGCTATCTACCTTACGTTTGGTAGTGTATATATGTCCATGCCTCTCTCTCGCTTTGTCACAGCTCACCCTTCCCCCTCCCCATATCTTCAAGTCCGTTCTCTAGTAGGTCTGTGTCTTTATTCCTGTCTTACCCCTAGGTTCTTCATGACATTGCAAAATATTCTTTAAGGAAGGACCAGATCAAATAGGTTACAAATTTGTGCCATATGACTGGAAATTACATATAAGAGAAACAGCTGACAACTTTATTGTGACGGTCTGCACTCAGCACTGTGTTTGGATTCAATACGAAAATTTTATCTGCAGTTATGGAATAATAGTGCTTTGGTCAGGAAATGTGTCCAGCTTGATGTGAATATATTAAGTCATCTTACAGCCATTGGAATAACTTGCCCCATTTCACTGGTGAATTCAAATGGCTGTCCCAGGAAAAGGTAGCTTGCTGGCTCTGTTGGTCAGACTCTGCTGCTGATATACCTGTACTGTGGGTGCAGTAGGCGTGTGGTCCAATTCCAAGTGCATTTTGTTCAGAGCCTAGTACCCTTCCTTATACCTAGAAGGCAATGATTGCACTGAGCTTTTTCTGTGACTCATTTAAATTAGGTGAAAGTGTTGGTGTCAGTGTCCAAACATGGTCACAGAGCCTGTGTTCTTCCATGGCTTTCTCTCCAGGTCAGTTTTGTGAAGGAAGCCATCATGAAGGTGTTGAACTTGGCCCTCATGTTTGCAGATGGTTGGCAGGCTGGCCTGGGGGCATGGCAGTAAGTACGCAGCTTGTGGGGCCTCTGTGCTGTCACCATTTCAGTTTCACTTTTAGCTGGCTTCATTCTGGGAGCCTTGTTTTTCTTCTTGGCAACACATCACATACACTTATAATTAGGGAAAGAATTGAAGAATTGAATTTGTTCATCTAAACTAGGCAACATCAAGAATTATGCAATTCTTTTCTGAGCGGTAAAACAAGAAAAATCTGAAGTCTTTTGATTAGAACAAGCAAATATCCTTAAATTACATTCCTGTTGTATAGGTTTGCTAAATTTTTGTTAATGGATGCCTTCGAGCATACACAGAAGCGGGCGGGGAACATAACAGACCCTGGGGTCCATCACTCCACTTCAGCAGATGCCAGTGACAATCAGTTCTGTTTTGTGTTTACTGCCCACTCCCACTCCCATTCACTCAATTATTTTCAACCAAATTCTGGACATCATGCTAGATCCTAGTGCAAAATTGTATTTTAGAGAGCTCTAAAAGAATGATTGTATATTTTACTTTTAGGGTGTTTATTATCTACACCTATCACATAGAAAGAGGACCCAGGAGCTCTTTCTTCCTATCCAGAGTACCATCCTCTACTGTTACCTTGAATGTGCAGCTCAGTAGTTTGTCCCTGTCTTGTTTATAAAATTAATGTAATCTTGCTATTATTACTTCCTTGAAATATATTTAAAAGAGCAAGTCTGGTTGACTGGGCTGTTGGGATAATAGCTTGTACTTAGTTGTTATTAGTAAGGAGCCGAAAGTTCGTTATAGCACTAATCTAAAATCTTAACGTATGGCTGTGTCAGAATACTCTGAATGGTAGATAAAATTCCTCATTGCAGGGGTGAAAACAGAAGTCTTACTTTATTATTGCTGTCTCAAGTGTGTGCAGCAGACTTCCCCCTCCATGTCACTGTCAGGTGGAGGAGAAGGTAATAACACTGCTGCATATTGTTGGCTAAAATTGAACTGTTTCTTCAACAAGGGGGTGAGGAGGACTTAAGAGGCATATTAACCATCACAGTTTATGGAAATTAACTGATCTTGATTCACATTTAAAGCAGAAAGTGAAAATTTTTTAAAGCAAGGTGAAATTTTTAAGCAAATGGTATGGTGGCTATGATTTCAAAGGAGTATTTATCTTTAGTGTGTACACACTGAAATATTTATGACTGAAATGCTATAATGTCTCAACTTGGCTTCTAAAGATATGGGGCTAAGGGTATAATTGGGACTGCCTGCAGCGGGGTGACTACTGAAGCTGGGTATGGGTGTTTGCTATTTCCCATAATAACAGTTTTCTAGTAAGTTTAAAATGTAAGGTTTTATATCTTTAATGTGCTGTTTATTTGAAAGAAGGTGTGCTTGTGAAAAGTAAAAGTATAGAACTGTACAATAGAAAAGGGAATATCCTCAGTTATCCTCACTCTAGAACTCACTACCATCCTGGAGCAGCAGTTTTGTATCCTAATGACACTTTCCTTCAGACTCTTTGAAAGTTTGGCAGGAAATTTTATATTTTATTTTAGAATCTTTAGAGTTAGGATTCTACATAATTAAACTGAAGCACATTTGAAATTACTCCAAAGGTATTTTATAGCCTACCTAGTAACTCCTTATGCATTTACCTAAATTGAAATTTACTTTCTTTCCTAGAATGGAATCTATAGAGAAAATGGAGTCTGATTTTAAAAACTGCCATATGTTTCTTGTAACCGTTTTAAACAAAGCTGTCTGTAGAGGATCCTTTCCCCATCGTGAGTATTATGTTAAAATATTACTGCTTTTATATTTTCTGGTAACTAAGTCTACCTGTTATTGTTTTGGTACTGATCTCATGAAAAATTAGAATTTTTCACCACTTTGAACCTGGAAAGTCCCTCAGCAGTTGAATTGTTTTTCCCAAATTACAGTGGGGTGAGTGAATCAGTTGTAAAACATTGAGACTGAAGATTTTGCTTTCTAGTATATCATGTGTTACACCAATGGATTTCTAAAACCATTGTTAATTAAAGCAGATGGCAGAATAGGTTTCAGTACACTTGACTGTCATGTGTAGCCTTTGTAACTATTCCTTTTCAAAAGATAGGGTTTGCGGGGGTGGGGGGGGTGTTTGTTTTTTGTTTTTTTAGCAATTTTAAAATTCCCAAGGCTGCCTCTTACACAAGGAAATGCAGGCCTGACGGTTCAGTACACAGACAGTGTGTGAAGCAGACAGAGGTCTGTGGGGTGAGTCATGGAGAGAAGACAGTCATTTAATCTACAGACACAAAGGACTAAGTAGTATTTCTTGCAGAGCTTTTTTGGGAAAAGTATGCAGGACTAATTTGTTCCCTATTTCTGTATGTTCAAATTGTGATATGCTCATTAAAAGTAGCTGAACATTTTTTAAAATACTGTTAGAGTAACGAGTGAACATAGAATAAACAAACAAAAACATATCATCAGAAAGTTGTGAATGCAAAGAAATCTAAATAAATTCTGGGATGAGATGAGCCCTTCAGTGCTGACCTGCTGTACCCACAGTTCAGGTAGGCGGGGCAGTGACCGGCCAGAGGCACATAATCTTTGCCAGGATAGTTTGCCAGGATAGAGAAACTCGTTGTTGGTGTGGCAGACTGGAATCCTAGAGGAGCGCACGCAGAGCCAGTCCTCCTGACCCCCAGCCCTCCCCGAATGCTCTGCGTAAGTGGTGAAGAAGCTGGGGGCTGGCCAGGCAGGAAAACAGAGAAAGTTCTGATCTCACAGTGCTTACTTAGAGCCCTATATTCCTGTGTCGTGTGACTTCTACAACGAAGAGGCATTTGTTTATTACGCAAGTATTTAAAAACAAATTACTGTTGTAAGCCCCTACTGCCACCTCTCAGCCTCCCCCATTTTTACCCCTGGCCAAAAAAAAAAAAACCATACTGTGTTAGAAATGTGTTAGAGGAAACATTGATACATTTGTCCATTTTTGCACTGGGTGACTGTTAGGCAAGGAGATTCCACTCATAGCTCAGAACATGGCGTTTTGTTACGAATTGAGGCCAGATTTTATGACATTTTGAAAAATGTGATTTGCTCAGTGTAATGCCCAGATTTTTTTTGTTTTCAAAACTAAAATGATCTGAAATAGAAATAAATCATACTTTCTCAATTGTATTTAATAAATGATTATCATCTTTATTGTATGTTAGAAGTAATGAGTATTTTAATTAAAAATAGAAAGTGTCTCTAAATACTTTTCAAGACATTTATTAGAGCCTATTTAGCCATTTTCAAACATTTAAACCTATTTTATTAACCGATTTTTATTCTTCCCACAGTGGAATCTCTAGCACTGTCACTCATGGCTGGCATGGAGCAAATATCTTCAGCGTAGTAAATGCCTCAGATTTAATCTTCATACATGTACATTTCCACCACATGCAGCTGCGAAACGGGAGTCTATTTTGGTTTGTTTTTAAAACTGTTGTCTACTGTCTAGACAAGTGGGTTTTATGTGTTTTCTCTGGAGATTATTGGTTAGTATATTGGGTTATGCATATAAAACTGTATCAATAATGCAGAATGTGTATAGGCTGTTTACACTTATATTTCCTACTATAAGCTATAGATTTATGGTATTGATACCTTTAAATATAAAATAATTGTTTTTGAAAATGTAATTATTAATATTAAAAATAAATTAAAGCACTTTATTCCCCTTTTGCTTAGTCACAGAAGTTTTGTTTTTTTTTTTGTATGCCTGGGAAGTTCCAAAATGGAAAATAGCTTCCACCAATGTCAATAAATGTAAAAGCCCGCTGTTGATACATCCTACTGTATGGCTTTTGTGAGCTAACCACAATTAATTAAAACTATATTTACTGTTCAGTTTTCCTACATTTTCTTTATATACTTCTTGGCATGTCTCTAGCATTTATGACTCAGCCTATATTTACTACTTATTTTTTTAAAAACAACTAGTGAAGTCCACATAGCCTCAGAGCTGAGCACCAGGGGCCTCTGCCCAATCTCAGTCATTTTACAGCATCAGCATTTCCTGCATGCAGATGGCAAAGTCGGCTAATAAGCCCTCCTGGGAATGAGCCCAGGTCTCAGGCTTTACTTTGAAGTCTTGGAGGAAGTTCACTGAGGAGGCCTTCAAATGCCAGGGATGAATAGTTACTTCCAGGTCTCAAGAAAACACTGCAGTATAACCTAACAGCTATAAGATATGAGAAGTATTTCTTGATCTGGTGCTTTAAGTCAGAACCCTGTAGAAACTGATGGAAGCATAGGCTCGCATAAAGCAGTCATGATGGAGTCAAGGTTCGAACAATGATGGCCTGGCTCTTTTGGTAAAGTTCTTTATGCATAGCAAAAATCATCACATCAAACATACCAAAACATAATTCTTTCATAAACTGAATTATGTTTATTATCAGTGTTTCTAAACCTGGGATAGAAGATACATTTATTTATAGGATATTTAGGAAAGTAAATATTTTCATTTTAAAAAATGAGTATTTGGAATTTGTTGTTATCTTAGACTGATTTTATACTGTATTTGTTCTTTTCTCATGACTTTAAGAGTTTCCAAGGGAAGATTAGCAAAGTTTAAATTGGGGGAAGAATAGACTTCACAAAGTGTCACCAGTTGGTTTCTTTGGGAAGGAGCCTCCAAGATGCAGAGTGCCCAGTGGGAGGAAGGGAAAGGGCGATGAACTGGCTGGAGAGAAAAGCCAGCCCTGCAGGGCTGAGACAATAGGCTTCTATCCCCCACCTTCATCAGTCCTTGGTTGTGGGTCCCTAGGGCAAGCATGACCTCTCCAGCTGAGGCCACCCCAGGAGCAGCGACACTGCAGCTGTGTGCTGGCAGTGCACCAGCACATCAGCTACACTCATCAGGTGATTCTTGAGTCATCTAAATAAAGGACTTTTACACTAACTCTAAGTAAGAACTGCTCCTTAACTAGTTTGTGTAGGAAAGTTAATGCTGTGATGTACATTAAATCGCCTTCTCCTCTGTGTGGAATAGATGGGATCTCTTTTACTTAATTTTTCTTCTGGTTCTGTTTGGACCTTTAATCTTATGGTTTTCCAGTTGGGCATGTTAGGAGCTTGGAAGTCATCATTCCCATCCTTGGAACAAGAAAAAAACTAAACAAAATGGAGATCAAGGGCTTCCCTGGTGGCGCAGTGGTTGAGAGTCCGCCTGCCGATGCAGGGGACACGGGTTCGTGCCCTGGGCCGGGAGGATCCCACATGCCGCGGAGCGGCTGGGCCCGTGGGCCGTGGCCGCTGGGCCTGCGTGTCCGGAGCCTGTGCTCCTCAACGGGAGAGGCCACAACAGTGAGAGGCCCACGTACCGCAAAAAAAAAAATAAATGAAATTTAAGAAAGGTCCTCTCCACTCCAAGATTTTATAAAATTTCACATTATTTCCCTTAGGAACTTTTAAGTTTTCATTTTTATATTTAACTGTTTGTTCCATCTAGAATTTATCTTGATGTAAAATATAATGTGTAAGATCAACTTGGGAATGATTTCCCATGTGAACGGATCCAGGAAAGCCTCCTTGAGAGGTGACATTTGAAAGTCATGTCTTATCAGTCATGTAAAAGGTGGGGATGGGAAGAATGAGCCTGGGGTGTCCATGACAAAGCAAGACCTGTGTGGCTAGTGCACAGAGAGCAAGGGGCATGTCAGGAGACAGGCTTGGAGAGGTAGTTGGGTGGAGAGGGGAGTCCAGGAGGAACCCCTGTGGAGAGGAGCTGGTGCCACTGACAGGGCTAAAACTGTGTGTGCTACTCTACTCGGCAGTGGCCTTCCAATTGGAGTTTTTGTACCCTGGGGTACATGAAGACTCTCCAGGTATTTTATGGGCATGAAAAATTTAAGGGAATCTACCAATCCTAGAATTAGGATTCAGAAGTGACATGGTTGGCCTGGGCTAACACCTATGAAATTTAAAAATGAAGTCAGACATTTTCTGATAGGAAGTAATCTGACTTAGCTCATTACTTCAGTCAGAGAATGGTTTTGCCAATGAGGACTGGTTTTGCAATTACGTTAAACTTGGGAATATTTGGCGTAAATTGCATAGGTAATGTGTAGCTTTAAAAATTTAATGAAGACGTATTGAAAGCATTTGTGATAAGCCAATAGAGCAGAACCTATAGCCTTTGCAAAGTTAAGAGAAAATGTTTGAAGACCACTGAGTTAGAACATAGGCTCAACTTCTGTAACAAAGAGACCAGAACACATTTCCATGAGGAAAGAGAAGTTCATTTCTCTCCCGTGATAGTGCAGAGGTCCAAGTGGGGTTCAAGGTGGCCGAGTGGTTCTACACCATGAGGTTGAGGACAGAGGTCCCTTCTGGCTTCTTATTGCCAATGATGTTGCCCTTGTTTGAATAGCCAAGGACAGCTGGCAGCCCTCTGTCTACTTTTCAGCCCACAGAGGAAGAGAGGAATCAGAGGGCAAGCATCTGTCCTACATGTCACACGTAGTTGCAAGAAGACTGAGAATTTAGTTAAGGTACCTAGAGTTCCGGCCTTTTTCAAATACTGAGATATAATTTACCTACGCTTATTCACTTTTATCAGAGATTGATCTGAGACCTGATCCAAATTCTCTATCTCAGAAAATGCCCTACATACTTCCACCGGTGCAGGTGTGAGTTTGCAGTAGGACTTCATGTGCCGTAGATGGAGAGAATATACAGTTGAGAAGAAACCAGTTGAGTCTTTGACAAGCAATGTGGTCTGGTAGGATGGATTGGAATGTGAAAGCTGCGAATGAAAGATCAGTCACTTACCCCAACGATTTTTTCCCCCAGTCCTGCTCAGATTTTGCTGAGAAGGTGGCAGTAGATAAAAAGCTGGGAGTGTAGTAGTCCTGTGCCTTCTCAGAGTGATCGTATTCTGGAGCCCTGTCAAAGCCAAATCCAAATGTGGACCAAAAGTATCTGAAACTGCAGCCCAACCCCTCCTAGTTCAGATATTCACAAGATTAAAGAGGCGGTGGTATTAGAGGCTAGAGATTGGGAACCACAGGTTCAATATGATTAGTGCAGCTCAGCTGCAATTCAGTTCAAACCTAGGAGGAATCTGTAGAATCCTTCCCTGTCACCAAATATAGGACTCAAGATTCTGACACTCCCATTCTGATGTGTGTTTTTCCCCACACTACAATTCTGACACCAACTCGCTGTCATAATTCAACTCAGTTCTGACATTATCCACCTGCAGATAGTGTCAGATCAGGTTAAGGGCTCAGTCCTACCGTACTGCTGTGTACCCCACTTCAGATGCCAATCACAAGTCCGGGTTGTTGCCTGCTCTTCTGACTGATCGGCTGTAAATCGGAGGTGCCCACGACCCCCTCCTTGGGTTTGATTTGCTAGGATGGCTCACAGAACTCAGAGAAACATTTTACGTACTAGATTACCAGTTTATTATGAACTAATATAATTTAGCAGCAGCCAGATGGAAGAGGTGCATAGGGCAATGCATGGGGAAAGGGTGCGGAGCTTCCATGCTCTCTGAGCGCAACACTCTCCCTTCATCTCCATGTGTTCACTAACCCGGAAGCACTCTGAAGGCCATCCTTTTTAGGTTTTTATGGAGGCTTCATTACATAGACGTGATTGATTAAATTATTGGCCATTGGTGATGAACTCAAGTCTCCAGCCGCTCTCCCCTCTAATCACATGGTTGGTTCCTCTGGTGACAAACTGTCATCCTTAGGTTACCTAGGCTAGGGGCTTTCAAAAAGTCACCTCATTAACGAAAGGAAACTGGAAAAATGTCTTTAAAGTGTTGAGAAAGACTGCAGGTTCTAATGATGGCAGAGTAGTGCATATCGGACTGATATTTTTACCAGTAGTGATAAAGTCCAGACAAAATGTTTACAGTGGTACTAAAAAATAAAAGACACCTTTGTTGCTCTCATCACAGGAAATCCTAAGGATTTTAGGAGCTCTTTGTCAGGAGCAGGGATAAAGACCAAATATATATTTCTTATTATAAAACACAGTATCACAAGGACAGAGTTGCATTCTCTAGGAAATTAAATAAAGCAATATTATACTACAGTGTCCAATGTTCTTTTTATAGACAATATCTAGATTACCATTTTAAAACTTAGAAGATGTGTAACTATCACCATATATAACAAAATGGGACCCATAATCAAGGAAAAACATAGTCAATAGAAGCACACCCACAGTTAATTCAGTTATTAAAATTACCAGGCAAGTACTTTGAAATAATTTCATGATTGTGTTGAAGAATTTGCAGGAACAGATGACATACATGGTGAAGAAGACAGGTATTTCAAGTAGAGAAATGGGAAGTCTAAAAAAAGAACTAAAATATACCTCCCGAAATTTTAAAATTTATTAGATGGATTTATCAGCAAATCTGCTGAGACCGAAGACAAAAAGGTTAATAAACTTGAAGACATTACTAAAAATTACAGGAAGAAAGAGAAAAATTGGGAATGAAAAAGTATCACTAATTTTGTGTGATAATATATAATCTAACATACATGTAATTGATGACCCAGAAGGAAAAGACAGAATGTGCCAGAAAAATATTTTAAGAAATAATGGCTGCCTAAATAGACATTTCTCCAAAGAAGATATACAGACTGCCAACAAACACATGAAAGAATGCTCAACATCATTAATCATTAGAGAAATGCAAATCAAAACTACAATGAGATATCATCTCACACCAGTCAGAATGGCCATCATCAAAAAATCTAGAAACAATAAATGCTGGAGAGGGTGTGGAGAAAAGGGAACCCTCTTGCACTGCTGGTGGGAATGTGAATTGGTTCAGCCACTATGGAGAACAGTATGGAGGTTCCTTAAAAAACTACAAATAGAACTACCATATGACCCAGCAATCCCACTACTGGGCATATACCCTGAGAAAACCAAAATTCAAAAAGAGTCATGTACCAAAATGTTCATTGCAGCTCTATTTACAATAGCCCAGAGATGGAAACAACCTAAGTGCCCATCATCGGATGAATGGATAAAGAAGATGTGGCACATATATACAATGGAATATTACTCAGCCATAAAAAGAAACGAAATTGAGCTATTTGTAATGAGGTGGATAGACCTAGAGTCTGTCATACACAGTGAAGTAAGTCAGAAAGAAAAAGACAAATACAGTATGCTAACACATATATATGGAATTTAAGAAAAAAAAATGTCATGAAGAACCTAGGGGTAAGGCAGGAATAAAGACGCAGACCTCCTAGAGAACGGACTTGAGGTTATGGGGAGGGGGAAGGGTGAGCTGTGACGGGGCGAGAGAGAGTCATGGACATATACACACTAACAAACGTAGTAAGGTAGATAGCTAGTGGGAAGCAGCCGCATGGCACAGGGATATTGGCTCGGTGCTTTGTGACAGCCTGGAGGGGTGGGATAGGGAGGGTGGGAGGGAGGGAGACGCAAGAGGGAAGAGATATGGGAACATATGTATATGTATAACTGATTCACTTTGTTATAGGGCAGAAACTAACACACCATTGTAAAGTAATTATACCCCAATAAAGATGTTAAAAAAAAAAAAAAAGAAAGAAATAATGGCTGAGGGACTTCCCTGGTGGTCCAGTTGTTAAGACACCGTGCTCCCAATGCAGGGGGCCTGGGTTCCATCCCTGGTCAGGGAACTAGATCCTGCATGCTGCAAATAAAAGATCCCGTGTGCCGCAACTAAGGCCGTGCACGGCCAAATAAATATTAAAAACAAAAAAGGAATAATGGCCAAGCCCTGGTTGGTTTGGTACCCGGGGACATGGATCTAGGGTGCAGTTGCAGGGTCGCCTGCCTGTTACCACACCCCACCCACCCCGGGAGTGTGACACAAGCAAGCCTGGGTGTAGGGTGCCTGTCTGTCTCTATCTGGGTGTCTGAGTTCCAAAAATGTGTGTCGTTTGTTCCTCCTCATCCTTTTCTAGGACTGTTGTTTTTTCAGAGCTTGATTGTGAGAGAAAAGCTTGTATGAAATACCCCCTTTGCCTCCGCACCTCCCCCCAAATAAAAGGGGAAATAAACATTGGTCCCCTGAAGAAGCCCTGCCTGGGGGAGGGTGGAGCCAGCCTGCTGAGAGGGCAGTGCCCTTGGGGCTGGGGCTGGACTAGGGCTCACACTGGAGCACCTACTTTCTTTGCACACAAAGAGCACCCCATTTCCAACAGCAGAGGGGAGTCCCTGCAAGGTGCCCACACCGCCACGGCTCCAAGCCAAAGAGGTTCACGATTGCCTTGTGTTTGTTGGGCCCAGACTGCTGCCCTGGAACCCATACATGCCAAGCTGTCCTCCTCACTTGATAGCCCTCAAAGCATCACATCTTCACACTGGGTGCCGCTTCCCCTTGCCCGTTATTCAGCAGTGGCTTCGTGGTCACCGTCAGTGGCTCTGGCCCTGCCACAAGGACCCTGCTCCTCCTCTTGCTTTTAGGCAATCTTACCCAGCAAGGTAATTGTCCCAAGCATGTTGGCTTCCCTCTCAAGAGCAAACCCTTTCTGTACACATCTTTGGAGAGGTGAGCTCCTTGCAGAGGCCAGAGCAAGTGCAAGCCATGGAGTAGGGCTGGAAAGAGTCTGTGGTCCTCCCAGGGCCTGGAGGCTCTTAGTACCATTCATCCTGCCTCTTCTTGCTGGTTTGGGTTCTGAGCAAGTCCTAGAACCCCTCTTCTCCCCTGCCTAGTGGGGCGGCAGAGGCTACCCTCTCAACCGCGGTAGTCTCAGTTCCTCGGACTCTTTCCCAAATGGCAGGCTGCCTCTGGGCAGCACCATCAGTGTTTGGCACACACGAGGTGAGGCAGGCACCACCCTTAAGGACCTGAGCCCAGTGGGGGAGGCGGAGGGGCTCAGGCTTGAGAAGAGCCTATCTGTGTGCACAGAGTGAGGTGTGTGTGGATGTGTGTGCACGCGTGCATGATTTTATTCTGTTCTCCATGGGGACAGTTGAATTCAGGGCATTTTTCTACAAGAAACAGCCTTCTCTTCCCCCAGCAAGGACTGGCTGTAACCTTATGTCCATCTAAGACCCTTCCAGCCAAAAGAGAACCTCACCATGACAGCTGGTGTGGCCTGAGGGTGGCCAAGGTGGGAAGTGGGCATAAGAATAAATGCCTCCCCAAATTCAATGTGAGCCCCAGCAGGAGAGGGTGTCAGGGTTGCCAGGGCCCAGAAATGCAAGCTGACTCCCTGCCTGGCCTTTTCTTTGCTTCCTTGAGTAAACCTGGAGCAGCAGTAGCTGCCTCCTCCACCTGGGTGGCCGGTGGCTGGGTGTCTGTGGTGGGGCCTCATGGTGCCTGGGAGGAGATGAAGGTGAAGAGGTTTTTCCTTACTGTATAAATGAATATTTGTATGGTTAAATTAGTGCGCGCGCGCGCACACACACACACACACACACACACACACACACACACCGAAAAAAAAAAGAATGGCCTAAAATTTTCCAGATTTGATGAAAAACATGAACCCGTAGATCCAAGAAGGTGAATGAATCTCAAGTTAGATAAAGACAAACAAAACCATACCTGGGTCCATCATAGTCAAACTGCTAAAAACAAAAGATAAAATCCTAAAAGGCAGCCTGAGGAAAAGAAATACATTACATACAGGGTAACAATGATAAGAGTGATACTGACATATATGAATCAAGGCAACTAAGAGAAACTGGAACAACATCTTTAAAGTATTGAGTAAGATTGCTGGTTCCAGTGAAGGCAGAGTAGAGCATTATTAGGCTAAAATTTATGCCAATAATAAACTCTGGACAAAATGTTTTTTAAAAAGGTACTAGAGAATGAACAAAAGCAGAAAATTCGGGGTATTTAGAGAAGGAAACCACATTATTTGAAACCCACATTTACAAGGGTTTCTCTAAGAGCACCCCAGGATACACAGCACTCCAGGATGAACAGACAGAGCTCAGCTGGAAAGCTGAAGTCTCACTGGCTTGGACTCCAGGACTGCCGGGAAGGCTCAAACCCTGAAGGGGAGCCCTATAATCTGTATTAAACTCCTCTCACATACTTGATTGACTCCTAAGCATGCGTGTGTATGACAAGACCTCAAAGAGTGAAGAAGTAAATCAACAGCTGACAGTCAAAAGCACTGAACAAGGACTTTGAAAGATACTTCCAGAAGAAAAGGTGGTAAGTTCAAGACCCATTTGGTTAGACTCAAAAAAGCTGGAGAGGGCTTCCCTGGTGGCGCAGTGGTTGAGAGTCCGCCTGCCGATGCAGGGGACACGGGTTCGTGCCCCGGTCCGGGAGGATCCCACATGCCGCGGAGCGGCTGGGCCAGTGAGCCATGGCCGCTGAGCCTGCGCGTCCGGAGCCTGCGCTCCGCAACGGGAGAGGCCACAACAGTGAGAGGCCCGCGTACCGCAAAAAAAAAAAAAAAAATTATTTATTTATTTGGCTGCTCCAGGTCTTAGTTTCGGCACGTGGGATCTTCGTTGCGGCATGCGGGATCTTAATTGCAGCATGCGGGATCTTAATTGCAGCATGCGGGATCTAATTCCCTGACCAGGGATCGAACCCGGGTCCCCTGCATTGGGAGCATGGAGTCTTAACCACCAGGGAAGTCCTTTGGAAAAGAATTTTTAAAAGAGTGAATATGTGTATATGTATAACTGATTCACTTTGCAGAAATTAACACAACATTTTAAATCAACTATACTCCAATAAAAAAAAATTTTTAAGTTCAGTTTGAGATTTCTTATGAAAAGTTCCAGCAAAGCCAATTCAAAAGAGGCTATATGATAAATTACACTTATGTAAATAATCAGGACAAGCTTATTGAAATGAGAATTATTTTACAAACAAATTAGCCTCAATTTGGCTATATCTGGTAAGAAATTAGGGTAATTTTAGAGAGAAAAGTTTATGGTTTCAATGGATATTAAGTTCTGGTGCTGTTGTTAATGGTTTTGAGGTTCAGTATATACTGCCTAAGACTCACTTCCTAGATGGTTCCTTGATGGTATGTTACATCATGGTAAAGTTTAATTGAATTATTAAAAGGACATTCGAAGTTTGTTTCTGAAGCTTATATTAATCTATATTTGAATGAAGGTCAGATGCCCCATGACCTACAACCACGAGATTATGCATACTGGAAAAGACACCACTTAAAGGACTGTCTCCAACTTAGATGGAAGGACCCTTATCAGGTATCTCATGCACAGCGAAACTGAAGGGAAATAACTCTTGAATTCAAATTTCCCACTTAAAAAGGGCCTCTGGGGACTTCCCTGGTGGTCCAGTGGTAAAGAATCTGCCTTCCAAGGCAGGAGACGCAGGTTCGATACCTGGTTGGGGAGCTAAGATCCCACATGCTGCGGGGCAACTAAGCCTGCACGCCACAACTACAGAGCCCACACACTCTGGAGCCCACGCGCCACAACTAGAGAGAGAAAATCCGCATGCCACAGCTAGAGAGAAGCTCATGTGCCACAATGACGAGCCCGTGCCTCAATGAAAGATCCCGCATTCCTCAATGAAGACCCCACGTGCCGCAAATAAGACCCGACGCAGCCAAAAAAATAATAAAAGAAAATAAAAAGTAAATAAATATATATTTTAATAAATAAAAGTAATGTAGTGAATGCATGGTGTTTATTAAAAAAAAAAAAAGGGCCTCTGCCCCAGACTGATGAACAGAGAGGACTACTGACCTCAAACTCACCTTAAAACAATGCTCAAACAGAGAAATGACACCCACACCAGGATGAGAAGAAGACAACAGCATTGGTAGACAGTTGACCCAAGAATGCAGACCAGGCCTGTAAGACCCATCCTACCAGTTCAATTGAACTGTTTACCAAATGTTTGTCTCCCTATCAAAATTGAAATTTATTATTCTAAGTATACTTTTGCCCCAGTGTTCAGGATGGAAACAAAATTCTTTAGTGAAGTTGTCACAGAGTATAACTACTCATGACATGTATTGCCACTTGTTTTATGTCTACTGCTAAAAGTACATGTACAATGTTTGTGTGACAATTAGATATAATTGAGAAAATATATAATGTTTCCCTATTAGTATAAACCTCTGTGCTTGTTCACTATGTCCAATTAGTTTCCCCCAATTAGTTTTCTAGCTATCTATCTATAAATAAAAAAGAGGCCTAGCACTGAGGGACATTATGGACTCAGGGCAGGCAGCAAGCACCCTCGAGTCAAGGGACAAATATTCTGATCATCAGTGCTTTCTATCAAAAGATTTGTGATCAAAAGGGAGAAACAATGGAAGAAGTTTTCACCATGTTGAAATGGGGAAATCATTCTGACTTATACATGGTTTAATTTGAATTTTATGCTAACTAGAACAGCCTGGTTGGTGACGTATCAAACACCCATTGCACATCTGTTTTAATCATTAAAGAAAATGGTGGGTTGTCCAGAGTAAAGAATGACTGTTTTGAAGATAGAGATAAATGCCTCCCTTCCTGGGATGCCAATGCTAGTACGCCAATGATAAGCCTCCCTTGCCAGGTTCCAAGGCCATACTGACTGTACATGCTGATTTGTCTTTTTGAAACCTTGAAAAAGTGTACCCCTGCCATGTTTGATATTCTTTGTTCTGATGAGATATAAAACTGTGCGGAAAACTATGAAACCATTTTGGACCCTAACCAATCCTTGCTTAACAAGCCTTACTCCTTGCCAACTCCAATCCTAATTTTTGGTAAACAACTTATGAAATTTTTTTAGGTTTTGTCTTTGTAAACCTTCCAGCAAAGGGCTCTAGATTCTTTAGTCAGAACAGTACTAGACAATAGAATTGCTTTAGATTATATTTTAGCAGAACAAGGAAGCATATGTGTAGTGGTCAATAGCTCCTGTTGTGTATATATTAATACCTCAAAAGTTAAAACTCACTCAGGTAAAATTAGACAACAGGCAACTAGGCTCCAACAAATGTCATCACAAGAACCTGGATCTGACCTCTTAGGAAATATCTTTTCGTGGGTCGCATCAGAAATAAGGTCTATATTTAAGGGATTATTTAAACTAGGTGTCATTGTTTTGTGCTTACTAGGATGTATATTCCTTCTTGTCAAACTCTGTATCTGATGTGTGCCTCCTATCCTTAGACCCCCTACCCCAACCCATATGATGATCATTCAACATACAGGCCCAAACCCAAAGCATTGGCCTCATCCTGGAACTCATGAATATTTATAATTAAATGCAAAACAATTTCATTCTTCAAACCGAAACCTGTACCCCTTACCAGAAGGAAGCAGCTAGAGCTGTCATCACACCCTATCCTTCAAGACTGAAGAATGAACAACAAAAAGGTGGGATTTATAACTGCAGAACCAGCTCAAACTGACCCTATCCTTTATCTAATAAGATACTGAGTTGTTTTTCGGAGACAACAGGACAAAACTGCCATCATGCAGCTGAAGCATTTGCAGAGGAGAAATTTTGACTTCAAATAACACCCAGAACCAAAGTTTACCCTTCACCCCCATGGAACCAAAAAACAGGGACACGACCAGAACCTCAACACTGGAGCCCTTTCAGAAGTGAAGGGTCTGTTATCCAGGAAGATCCAGTGCTGAAACCCCTTTACCACACTTTACCATAAATGTTCCAAAGTTCCAAAGCCCTCCAATGGAATCCTGCCCCACCAGTATTTCCACATACCAACCCTCTTCCCCTAACTCATAAAAGTTTAATTGAACCCCAGAACAGGGAGACAGATTTGAGCCATGACTCCTGTCTCCTTGCTGGTGGACCTCACAGAAAAGCTCTTTATTTTCTTAGAAGCCAGTGCCATAGTGTTGGCTTCTATGCTCAGTAACAACACTACAGTACTACTATGTGATCCAAAGTTGGTTGAATCTGTGGATGTGGAACCATGGATACAGAGAGCTGACTCTAAGTTATACTTGGATTTTCAACTGTGTGGAGGGGCAGTGCCCTAACCCCTGCATTGTTCAAGGGTCAACTGTAAACCCTTATCTTCCTTGGATTCCTCCTGAGGAGTAGCCTCCTTAAACTTACTAGAGACCCTATGGTCTGAAAGTGTCTATGAGGCACACCCTTGATCTAGTCCTCTATGTGACTGAGGATAAGCTGGGGCACAACTTTTGAGTTTTCTGAAGTCTTAAGACAGTATTTTATAGTCGCACCCTCCCCCTTATCTTCAGACCACGTTGTCTTGGCAGTGAATTATATTTGATATTGGCACAGCAGCCATTTTTTAATTTTAGCATCATTTGCCACATGGAGAAACTGAACATCTTCAAACCATTAATTCAGGCTCCTTTTCTTTTTTTAAGTCTTTTCTGCTACTTTTTTTTGGCCCCGTGGCATGTGGGATCTTAGTTCCCCAACCAGGGAGCGGACCTGCGTCTCCTGCATTGGAAGGCGGATTCTTTACCAGTGGACCACCAGGGAAGTCCCCAGCCTCCTTTTTATTTAAAAATCTTTTCTAAGTTATCACTCTCCTCTCACATTTTACTAAAACTGTCAAGAAGAAACCAGGCAGCATCTGCAATACTTTGCTTGAAAACCTCATTAGCTAAATTACTCACTTCATTAGACATATTTTCTTCTCTCCATAAAACTGCAGGCAACAGCATTGTTAAATTTTCTCCTCCAGTTTTCAATGATATTTTTCTCCCTTTACTCTAAGCCCTCTCCAGCAACTTCCTCAAAGTCCTTGTCTGCAAAAACACTGTGTTTCAGGCACTTGAAGCTATCATTAACACACAGGTGAAACCCTGGTTTTAAAGTCACACCCACGTTTTAGGGTTTTGTTACAGCAGCATCCCTCCCTAAGTAACAAATCCCGTAACAGTCAAGATTCAATCCAAGAAGCAGAACCACTAATATATATATTATTTGTGTAAATATGGATAATCACATATGGACTTGTCACAGGGATTTTTCTGTAAAGATTTGACCTTACACAGTTGTGGGAGCTGGCTTCTCAGTTTCCATAAGGCTGGGTCTGCATCTGATGCTGGAGTGTGTTGTCCACAGGGCCAGTGGGCAGGAGAAGATGGATATGAAGTGAGGGAAAGAACAAGCTGGAGAACTTGTGTTTCCACAAGCATATGCCAGAAACCCCATTTTGGATAGACTAAAAGCCATGTCTATTTCTGTTGCCTCTGACTTGGCAGTGTGGTTGTCCTGCAAACCTAGGGCCCTCCTTCAGGAAGCTAAACATATGAATTGCTGTATGCGTCAGAGGATCCAGGGAAAGGCAGTGATTGGAGGCCTTGCCACTGCTTCGAGTTAACTGTCCGACATATGACACGTGTAAACTACAAATAACTGCTGCCTCACCCACCAAGTCTCCCTTAAGAACCTCTGTTGTCATCCCTCAGGAACACACAGGAAAGAGAACACAACTTGGGTCAGGTGTCCACCCAGGTTTAATAAATGTGAGATAAGGTGGCGAGAAATACGAGGTCAGAGTGTACAAATACAGCTACTGAGATCCTGTCATTGTGAAATGGTGGGATCAGCTAAGAAATTATTAAGGTTCTGCTTAATGAAATAAGAAAAAAAGAATTAATATTGGAAATGAGACAAAATTATCATCATCTGAAGATAATCGAATTGTCTTTCTAGAACCCTCTCCCCTCAAAATGAGAGAACAATGCTCTGAAACTAGTAAGAATGCTTTCCTATATACCAATAATAAGTTAGAAAATATACTGGAGTAAAATAATCCATAACCCTGAAGATTTCCGCCACATTCAGACTAAGTTGTGTGGACTTTCTCCTGTGTAGAATGAGGAATGTATCAGGATTAGATTCAACAGAAATGATAGAAACCTCAAAATACCAAGGACATATAGAAATTAGAAGTTTGAAATATCGTATATTAACGCATGTATGTGGAACCTAGAAAAATGGTACAGATGAACCGGTTTGCGGGGCAGAAGTTGAGACACAGATGTAGAGAACAAACATATGGAAACCAAGGGGGGAAAGCGGTGGTGGTGGGGGTGGTGGGGGTGGGATGAATTGGTTAGGATTGACATGTATACACTGATGTGTATAAAATTCACGACTAATAAGAACCTGCTGTATAAAAAAATAAATTAAATAAAATTCAAAAAAAAAGAAATTAGAAGTTTGTTTCTCTCTCTTGCAAAAATGAAAAACAAAAGACCACTGAAATTAGTGCAGCTCAGGTATGGAACATCTTGGTGACAAAGTTGTGGACAAAGAGTGTCGCCTGCCATTTCAGTAAATGAAGTATGTTTTGGGCCATCAGCCACTGCAGCTGCTTCCAACGGCACATCCTGAGGGATTTCAGGATGGGAAAGAAGAAGATAGTAGATAGTTAAGGTGCATATAAAAGGGATGATTTCAGTGAGCTCAGACTCTTGCATCTTCCCATACATAGAAAAGTGCTAAATTCATCAACTTGATGATGTCTGGTTTTCTTTAATAATTAGCAGTAATCTTGTTTTGTTGTTGTTGTTGTTGGTTGCACCGTGGCATGGGGAACTTCCCCAACCAGGGATCGAACCCATGTCCCCTGCAGTGGAAGCACAGAGACTTAACCACTGGGCCATTAGGGAAGTCCCAGTAATCTTTTTTATTATTATTATTAATTTATTTATTTATGTTTGGCTGTGTTGGGTCTTTGTTGCGGTGCACGGGCCTCTCATTGCGGTGGCTTCTCTTATTGCGGAGCATGGGCTTTAGGCGTGCGGGCTTCAGTAGTTGCGGCTCACAGGCTTAGTTGCTCCGCGGCATGTGGGATCTTCCCGGACCAGGGCTCGAACCCGTGTCCTCTGGATTGGCAAGCGGATTCTTAACCACTGCGCCACCAGGGAAGTCCCCAGCAGTAATCTTTTGATGTTCAACTACTTGTTTTTGTTTTTGTAAAAACTCCTATATATCCTGGCTCCTCTCTTACCTCTTCAGAACAGTCCCTCAGAGCATCTGAGAGGCTGTGTCCCAAGTGTAAGTCCTCAGTAATGCCCCAAATAAAACATGATTCTCAACTTTTAGGTTGTGTTTTTTTTTTCAGTCAACAAAGTTGTAGGATTCTTTCTATCTTTTTGGCCCTCTACCCCCAGGTTTCATTTCATATTTCATGAGGGTTATTTTATCAGTCAGCAGGAGAAAGAAAGTGCTGGAGGCTGGCATATCAAGCCCTTTAAAGACACCTTCCAGAAGCTGCACACCCACTTCTGCTTAAGTCACATTGGCCAGAACTTTGTATCTAACTACACCTAACTATAAGCAGGCCAGGGACACACGCACCCAGCTAATCCTGGAGGTGATCCATACACTAACCAGAAAAGAGGTGAAGCAGGTATTGATGGCCATTAGCAGTTTCTACCACAATAAAAGAGAAAAAAATGAGCACCACCACACTTTACTTTTTATTTGTTTTGATTTTGGTTCTTGTTGTTTTAAAAAATAATTCTGGGAACAAAACTGGAATAGGCAGCTCAGAGGGCCCTACCCCAACAAAAACATGAAAAAACAAGCAAGAACTCTAAGAATCAACTTTGTCAGAACCCTGGAATAGTTGAAGGTTAACAGCAACCAAGCAAGTACTGAATCAAGATAAAGCTAAATTAAAATGATGGGAAAGCTTTGTACATTTTTATTTGCCCTTGTCCCATCCCCTCCTCAACTTGCTGGTGACTTTGAAGACAGAAGCTAACGTTCCCAGTGCAGGACCCTGGTGGTCCCTGGCTTCAGAGGGAGCACAACTTATTTACAAAGAATTGTGTTTGCCTCTTCCAGACATCTGCAGCTACCTGAAGGACCAACATATGGTAATTGCCTTTGTTTTACCTAATTTAGAAAAGAGTTACTCAGGGAAGAAAAGAAGTAGGAATTCCTCAAAAACATTGTAAGACAAAAAGCAACACACAGCTACCTGGGGCAAAAGATTACAAATGAGGCATACCATACCATACCATACCATTTCTTCCTAAATCCTGGGAAGAAAAGCTGAAGAAAGTATTTCTTGAGGAAATTAACGCATTCGAAGTGTCTTGTGGACTTCCCTGGTGGTGCAGTGGTTAAGAATCTGCTTGCCAATCCAGAGGACACGGGTTCGAGCCCTGGTCCGGGAAGATCCCACATGCAGCAGAGCAACTAAACCTGCGTGCCACAACTACTGAGCCTGTGTGCCACAACTACTGAACCCTGTGCACCTAGAGCCCATGCTCCACAAGAGAAGCCACCGCAATAAGAACTCCGAGCACTGTGATGAAGAGTAGCCCCTGCTCACCGCAACTAGAAAGCCCATGTACAGCAACAAAGACCCAATGCAGCCAAAAATTAATTAATTAATTAATTATTTTAAAAAAGTGTCTTGTATAGAAGCAATTGTGCCTACTGTGATGAAGCCACCATAAAAACCCAAAAGAAGAGGGTTGGAGAGCTTCTGGATTGGTGAACACGTGGAGATTCAGGGAGAGTAGCATACTCAGAGAGGGTATGGAAGCTCTGTGCCCTCTCCCTATTCCTTGCCCTATACATCTATTCCATCTGGATTTCCTGTATATCCTTTTATAATAAACTGTAATCTAATGGCTCTTCCAAATTTCTTTTTCCTGAAAAATACAATAACTGAATTGAACATTTCACTAGAGGATTTCATAGATATTTGAGCACCCAGAAGAAAGGATAAGCAAAATTGAAGGTAGATGGATATAAATCACCCACTGTGAGTAGAAAGAAGAAAAATGCAAAAGCCTAGGAGACCTGTGGGATACCACCAAGTGTATCGATATGCAGATAATGGAACTCCCAGCAAAAGAAGTGAGACAAAGGGGTAGAAATAATATTTGAAGAAACAATGGCCAAAAGCTTCCCAAATTTGATTTTAAAAAAAACAAAAACCTACACCTTCAAGAAGCTCAATGAATCCAAGAAGGATAAACACAAAGAGATGCACACAGAGACACATTATTATCCAATTGTTGAAAACCAAGGACAAAAAGAGAATCCTGAAAGCAGCAAGAGAGAAATGATACATCAGCTAGAGGGGATTCTCAAAAAATTTATCAGCTGGAGGAGGGAGTTGAGACTGTGGAGTGAGAGGACGTGGAGCTCACCTTCCCCCCAACAAACATCAAAAATACCTGTGGGGGCTTCCCTGGTGGCGCAGTGGTTGAGAGTCCACCTGCTGATGCAGGGGACACGGGTTCGTGCCCCGGTCCGGGAGAATCCCAAGTGCTGCGGAGCGGCTGGGCCCGTGAGCCATGGCCGCTGAGCCTGTGCTCCACAACGGGAGAGGCCACAACAGTGAGAGGTCTGCATACCACAAATAATAATAATAATAATAAATAAATAAATTGTAATAAAATACATATAACATAAAACTTACCATCTTAACCATTTTTAAGTCTGCAGTTCAGTGGTACATTCATATTGTTATGCAACCATCACCATAGTCCATCTACAGGACTCTTTTCATTTGCAAAACTAAAACTCTGTACCCATTAAATAATAACTCCCCATTTCCCCCTCCTCACAGCCCCTGGCAACCACCCTCTACTTTCTATCTCTATGTATTTGACTATTCTAGGTACTACATAGAAGTGGAATCATATAGTATTTGTCCTTTTATGACTGATTTATTTCACTTAGCATAAGGTTCTCAAGGTTCATCCATGTCGTAGCATGTGTCAGAATTTCATTCCTTTTTTAAGGCTGAATAATATTCCATTGTATAGATATAACACATTTTGTTTATCCATTCATCTGTCAATGGCCACTTGGGTTACTTTCATCATTTGGCTAAAGTGAACAATGCTATTATGAACATGGGTGTACAAATATTTCTTTGAGACCCTGTTTTCAAGTCTTTTTGGCATATACCCAAAAGTGGAATTGCTACATCATATGTTGATTCTATTTTTCATCTTTTGTGGCATCACTGTACTGTTATCCACAGCATGTGCATCATTTTACATTCTCACCTATAGGGCACAAGAGTTTTAATTTCCCCACATCCTCAGCAGCACTTGTTATTTTCTGTTTTTTTAATTAATTTTAATTAATAGCCATCCTAATTGATGTGAGGTAGTATCTCATTGTAGTTTTTTTTAACATCTTTATTGGAGTATAATTGCTTTACAATGGTGTGTTAGTTTCTGCTTTATAACAAAGTGAATCAGCTATACACTCACTGTAGTTTTGATTAGTATTTTCCTAGTGATTACTGATGTTGAGCATCTTTTAATGTGCTTATTAGCCATTTGTTATTTTCTTTGGAGAAATATTTTTTCGAGTCCTTTGCCCATTTTTGAACTGGGCTGTTTGTTGTTTAGCTGTGCAAGTTCTTTATGTATTTTGGATATTAACCCGTTATTAGATATATGATTTAGAAATACTTTCTCCCAGTCCAAGGGCTGCCTTTTCACTATGTTGATTGTGTCCTGTAGTGCAAAAAAGTTTCAAAATTTGATGGCAGTCCAATTTATCTTTTTTTTCTCTTTTTGTTGCCTGTGTTTTTGGTGTCATAGCCAAGAAATCATTGCCAAATCCAGTGTCATGAAGTTCTCTCTTATGTTTTCTTCCAGAAGTTTTATAGTATTTTTTCTTACATTCAGGTCTTTGATCTATTTTGAGTAAATTTTTGTGTATGGGTTAAGGTGATGGTCCAACTTCACTCTTTTGCATGTGGATATCCAGTTTTTCCAACACCATTTGTTGAAAAGTCTGTCCTTTCCACATTGAGTGGTCTTGCAATCTTGTTAAAAATCATTTGACCATATATGTAAGGGTTTATTTATGGGATCGCTACTCTATCCCATTGGTCTGTCTGTCTGTCTTTATGCCAGTAACACACTGATGTGATTACTGTAAGCTTTGTAATGTTTTGAACCAGGAAGTTTGAGTCTTCTGGTTTTGTTCTGCTTTTTCAGGATTTTTTGGCTATTTAGGGTCTCTTGAAATTTCATATTAATTTTAGGATGGATTTTTGTATTTCTGCAAAAAACACCATTGGGTTTTTGATAAGGATTGCATGAAGCTACAGATCATTTTGGATAGTATTAACATCTTAAGAATATTGTCTTCCAGACCTTTTTCCAAAGACAATATTCAAGTGGTCAACGTGTACTTGAAAAGATGCTCAACATCACTAATCATCGGGGAAATGCAAATCAAAACCATAATTAGATACCATCTCACACCTGTTAGAATGGCTAGCATCAGAAAGACAAGAGATGGGCTTCCCTGGTGGCGCAGTGGTTGAGAATCTGCCTGCTAATGCAGGGGACATGGGATCGAGCCCTGGTCTGGGAGGATCCCACATGCCGCGGAGCAACTGGGCCCATGAGTCACCACTACTGAGCCTGCGCGTCTGGAGCGTGTGCTGCGCAACAAGAGAGGCCGCGATAGTGAGAGGCCCGCGCACTGCGATGAAGAGTGGCCCCCGCTTGCCACAACTAGAGAAAGCCCTCGCACAGAAACGAAGACCCAACACAACAAAAATAAATAAATAAATTGCTAAAACTCCTACCCCCAACATCTTAAAAAAAAAAAAAAAAAAAAAAAAAAAAAGACGAGATAACAAATGTTAGGGAGGACTCAGAGAAAAGGAAACCCTGGTGTACTGTTCATGGGAATGTAAACTGGTTCAGCCAATATGGAAAACAGTATGGATGTTCCTCAGAAAATTAAAAATAGAACTACCATACTATTCAGCAAATCTGCTTTTGGGTACATATTCAGAGGAAACAAAATCGCTATGTCAAAGAGACATCGACAATAGCCAAGACATGGAAATAACCTAAGTGTACATCGACAGATGAATGGATAAAGGAAATTTGGTATATATACATATATATAATACATATATAATATATATATATAATGGATACTATTCAGCAACAAAAAAGAAAGAAGTCCTGCCCTTTGCAACAACATGGATAAAACTTGAGGTCATTATGCTAAGTGAAAGAGAAAGACAAAATATTTTATGATCTCACTTATATGTGAAATCTAAAAAAAACAAAAACAAACAAAACATAGAAAAAAATCAGATTTGTGGTTACTAGAGGCAGAGGCTTGGATGTAGAGCAATTAGATGAAGAGGGTCAAAAGGTACAATCTTCTAGTTATAAGATAAATCAGTACTGGGGATGTAGTGTACAGCATGACTATAGTTAACACTGCTGTTAACTATATTTGAGAGTAGATCCTAAAAGTTCTATCACAAGGACATTTTTTTCTTTGCAACTATATGAAGAGATGGATATTAACTATACTTACTGTGGTAATAATTTTGCAGTGCATGTATTTTAAGCCATTATGAGGTACACCTTAAACTTATATAGAGCTGTATGTCAGTTATATCTCAATAAAACTGAAAAAAATTGTCTTCCAATTCATGAACATGAGATGTCTTTTCATATATTTGTTTAATTTCTTTTAGCAAAGTTTTGTGGTTTTAAGTGTACAAGACTTTGCCTTCTTCATTTAGTTTATTCCTAAGTATCTTGTTCTTTTCGATGTTATTGTAAATGGAATTGCTTTCTTAATTTCCCTTCCGGATTGTTCATTTTTAGTGTATGTAAATGCACCTGACTTTTTAATGTGTTAATGTTGTATCTTGCAACTTTGCTGAATTGTTTTATTACTTCTAACAGTTTTTTAAAATGGGATCTTTAGGTTTCCTACATGTAAGATCATGTCATCTACAAACAGATAATTTTACTTCTTTCACAGACCATGAAATATTAGTTCTCAGTCTTTTAGGGAGACTGTACCCCTGAGCTGTGAACTTCACAGCTTTCCCCCTCCTTTATGTGGGACAGGATGGCTAGAGGGGCTGGCATTATTTCCCTTCATTCAGGTTGCTTATGCTCTGATAAAGCTCCAATAAGTTACGCTTTGTTGAGGTAGTTCTCTTGAGGGCAGGCTTTGTTAAGAACAGGCTGCTCTGGCATATTTCAAAATGGTTCCTTTTCCCCTCTCTCTGTTGTAATCACAAGGCAATTTTTTTTCTCTAATCCTTACTATAAGTAACTGGTAAGGCTCCTGGAGATCAAACACACAAAATCACAAGCACACCTGTAACAGGGACGAGTCAAATCTGACCACACGTTGGATCTGTTTCTTGTACTTTAACCTTTGCTTCCTGTTGCTTTTGTTCACTAAAAGGATACTGTCTATACACAATGGCCTGCCTCAGGGAACCCTGCCCCTCTGCCTGAATGTTAAAGCAAAGTGCCTTTGTTCAGGGAAGCATCCTGACCCTGTCCACCTGTGGATGGCTGCAAGAAAGAAGAAACTAACACATCCCCTCCCCGAAGCTGGCCATTCCACGGGACTTTTGAAAATCGTATGGATTTTTCCCTTTACTTCTTCATCTCCTCCCCCTCTCTGTTCTATAAAAAAAACTGGCATCCAAACCCTGATAAGATGTTTTTTTGAGACTTTAGTCTACGCTCTTCTCGGTCTGCTGGCTTTCAAATTAATCTCGTATTCCTTACCTCAACACCTCGTCTCCCAATTTATTGGCACGTATTTGCCTGTTGGGTGGTGAGCAGAGTGAGCTCGGACTTGGTAACACACCCATCTAAGAATGGTCCCTTCTGGAGTTTTAAACTCTCAGACTTTTCCACACTGAGCCTCCAACAATTCATCAGTTTCAGTTTAGGATGCTTACCCTGATACTAGCTCCCACAGAAGTTTCTATTCATGGGTTTCTGCTTTGGTGAGTTCTGATTCTCTGGATCTCCTTGTGTGTCTCTCTGATTTATGGGTCAGCAATTTGCCCTGTGGCCTCACTTCTCTAATGGATCTAAGAAGAGTTGTTGATTTTTGGCCCATTTAGTTTTTTACTTGTTAGGACACAGGGACAACTTTCAAGCTCCTGATATGCTAGATCAGAAACTGGATCTCTATCATTTCTCTCTCTTGTAGATATTTTCATTTTGTTCATATATTGATTTCTTGATTTCCTTTAGTTCTCTGTATGTGTTCCTATTTAGGTTATCAAGCTTAATCACTAAGACAATTGTTTCAAAGTGTTAGGTAAATTTGAAGCCTTTCTTTAGGGTCATTTTCTGGAGATTTATTTTGTTTCTTTGAATGGGTCATGCATTTGTTGAAAACTGGGCATTTGACAATCAGATACCTCTCCCAGTCTTTGCGGCCTTACTCTGTGCAGGTGTCAGTCCCCTAATCAGTGCATCATGAGGGCTCAGGGTCTTCTCAGGTGGTATACATCTTCCTTGGGCCTGTGTGTGTGCTTCCCCCCAATTCCTCTATATACACAGCTGCTTTTCAAAATATCTTATGTCCCTAAGAGTCTCACCCTTCTTCTTCTCAGGGACTTGAGTGTTCTATTGTATTCCTCCACCCACAGTCTCTTGCCCCTAGGTGCCCACAGGTCAGAAATCCCCCTGAGGCTCTCCACTGCGCCCTGCACCACACTGCTATCATCAGCTTCCAATCTGATACCCAAACTAATCCACCATTCGTGTCAGCACTCTGAGTCAGGGGAGAAAAAACAGACCCTCCAATAGCCCCCAGAGAAGTCAGAACAGTGTAGACAACTTCCTTCCGCCGTAAGGGAGGGATCGGGAATTGACTTCCTCTCTCTGAGGTATGCCTGGGTGGGGGTGGGCAAGGGTGATCAAAAATGCCACAAAATTTTTGTTTGGAATGTTTTGAGTGCGGCTGTTTCTTGGTTGTGCATTCAGTTGGCTGCTGCAGATCCTTAACTGGTTTCTAAAGTTCTCACAAAACTACTTAGGTCGGTATGATATTTACTTGGTGTTTCTGTGGGGAAATGAGGGCCTGGAGCTTCCTACTCTTCTTTCTTCCTCACATCAACCAATATCATCTTTTTACCTGGTAAAATTACATGATAATTTTGAGATTCATCTATTTTGTGATATTACTTGGATCAGTCATTCCTTCCTTTTTATTACTAATGTTCCATTGTATGAATATACCACAATTTGTTTATCTACTTTCCTAATTATATACTTTGAGTTGTTTTTAGTTTTTTGCTATTATGAATGAAGTTCATTAGAATATTCATGTATAAGTCTTTTTGTAGAGATAATTTTCATTTCTCTTAGGTAAATACATAGAAGTAGGACTACTGTACCATAACATATATGTATATCTAACTTGATAAGAGACTTCCAAAGTAGTTTCTTCTTTGAAGTGTCCTATTTTTATTGGGTTGGCATTTTATTGTTGATGTGTAGGGGTTCTTTGTATATTGTGGATACAAGTCTTTTGTCAGTTATCTGTGTAGCAAGACTGTCTTCCAGTCTGGCATTTCACTCTCTTAACATTGTCTTTAGATGAGAAGTTAAAAAATTTTTTTTTTGGGGGGGTACGCGGGCCTCTCACCGCTGTGGCCTCTCCCGTTGCGGAGCACAGGCTCTGGACACGCAGGCTCAGCGGCCACGGCTCATGGGCCCAGCCGCTCCATGGCATGTGGGATCCTCCTGGACCGCGGCACGAACCCGTGTCCCCTGCATCAGCAGGCGGACTCTCAACCACTGCGCCACCAGGGAAGCCCGAGAAGTTTAAAATTTTTGACCAAATCATTTATCATTTTCTTTCTAAAGGTACTGACCAAAGAGGTGAATACATTTTCTGTTCTAAGACATCTTTTCCTACCTCTACCCTAAGGTTGTGAAATTATTCTCTATGTTTCCTTCTAGAAACTTTAGCTTTCACATTTAGGTCTATGATCCATATCAATTAATTTTTGTGTATGATGTGGGCAAAAGGGTCAGTTTTTTCCACATAGTTATGCAATTACTTAGCACCATTAAAAAAAAGACTTCCCTTTCTCCATTGAATTACTTTGGCATCTTTATTAAAAATCAACTGACTGTAGAGGTGTGGGCTTATCTTAGTCTGTTTGGGCTGCTATAACAGAATACCATAGACTGGGTGGCTTATAAACTATAGAAATTTATTTCTCACAGAGTCTGGAGGCTGGGAAGTCCAAGAGCAAGGTGCTGGCAGATTTGGTGTCTAGTCAGAGCCCAGTTCCTGCTTCATGGACCTGTAACCTCACATAGTGGAAGAGATGAAGGCTCTCTCTGGAGTCTCTTTTCTATGTGCTCTAGTCCCATTTGTGAGGGCTCTATTCTTATTACCTAATCACCTTCCAAAGCCCCCACTTCTAAATACCAACCCATTGGGGGTTAGGTTTCAACACATGAATTTTGGGAAGAGGCAAACTTTCAGTCTATAGCAGGGATTATTTCTTACTATTCTGTTCCATTGATTTATTTGTGCATCCTTAGCCAAGGCTATGCTATTTTAATTACTGTGGCTTTGTAAAATTGGTATTACTTCTTCCTTAAATGTTTTATAGAATTCACCAGTGAAGCTATATAACCTTGGAGATTTTCTTTATAGGACGGTTTTAAATTACAGATTCAACTGTTTTCTTCTACCAATATAGGACTATTCAGATTTTCGATTGTTTTCTTGTGTCATTTTTGGAAAGTCATATTTTTCAGGAAATCTATTTCTTCTGAATAAGTACATTTATTGCTATGAAGTTATTCATACAATACTTTTTATACCCTTTTATTTTGGTAAGAAACTATTGGTATCACCCTTTTTATTTCTGTTGTTGGTAATTTATGTTTTTCTAAAAACAATTTTGCTAGGGTGTAACAATTCTATTACTTTTTTTAAAAAGCCAGTGTTTGTGGGGAGGGAGGGATTCTCTTTCTATTTTTCTTTTTTTGAAGTATAGTTGATTTACAATATTATGTTAGTTTCAGGTGTACAGCAAAGTGATTGAGTTATCTATCTCTCTCTATATATATTCTTTTCCAGATTTTTTCCATTATAGGTTATTGTAAGATATTGAATATAGTTCCCTGTGCTATACAGTAAGTCCTTGTTGTTTATCTATTTTATATGTAGTAGTGTGTATCTGTTAATTCCAAACTCCTAATTTATTCCTGGGGGAAGGGGTGGATTTTCTTATTTGTTCATCTGTTTTCTAGTTCATTAACCTCTGGGTTTTTTTTAATATTTATTTATTTAGGCTGCACTGGGTCTTAGTTGCGGCATGCGGGATCTTCGTTGCGGCACGTGAACTCTTAGTTGCAGCATGCAGGCTTCTTAGTTGTGGCATGTGAACTCTTAGTTGCAGCATGCGTGTGGGATCTAGTTCCTTGACCAGGGATCGAACCCAGGCCCCCTGCATTGGGAGAACAGAGTCTTATCCACTGGACCACCAGGGAAGTCCCTGACCTCTGTTCTTATCTTTATTATTTCTTCACTTGTACTTTCTTTGGATTTAATTTGCTTCTGTTTTTCTAACATTTTTGAGGTAGAAGTTTAGATAATTGATTTTAAACTTTTCTTGTTTCTGCTATATGTATTTGGTGTACTAACTTTCTCTTTGAGCATTCATTTAGCTGCATCTCACTAATTTTGATGTTATTTTTTCATTATTTCATTAGTTCAACATATTTTCCAGTTTCCATTGTGATTTCTTCTTTGATCAAAGGAATATTTAGATGTGTATTATTTAGTTCTCTAATATTTGGGCATTTAAAAAGTTATCTTTTGTTACTTCAGTTCAATTTCGTGGTGATCAGAGAAAGTTCTGTATGATTTCAACCCTTTGAAATCTATTGAGACTTGTTTTACTTCCTAACATATGTTATATTTTGTGCATGATATTTGAAAAATTTAATTCTTCTCAGTAATACCTTGAGGATTCAGTATAAAGGTTTTAAACATCTTTCATCAAATACAACGTATTCTGTATTTTGTTTTGTGAGGGTTAAGGGCAAATAGGTCAATTGCTTTTAACTTTTTTCTGCATCTTTACTTATTTTGGTGTCTGCCTGTTCTATCGATTACTAAGAGAGGGGTGTTCAATCTCTAATTATGACTGTGCATTTGCCTATTTCTTCTTCTGGTTCTATCAATTTTTGCAAAGTATTTCAAAGCTTATTTGGTTGTATACACACTAAAAATTGTCACTTTTTTCTGAATTAATTGACCCATTTATGTTTACCAAATGTCCCTTTTAATTTCTGGTCACACTCCTTGTCTTGAGGTCTACTTTGAATATTTATTTATTTATTCATTTATTTATTTATTTGGCTGCACCGTGTCTCAGTTGCGGCTCACGGGATTTTCCTTGTGGCATGCGGGATCTTTAGTTGTGGCATGTGAACTCTTAGTTGTGGCATGTGGGATCTACTTCCCTGACCAGGGATCAAACCCGCCCCCCTGCACTGGGAGTGCAGAGTCTTAGCCACTGGACCTCCAGGGAAGTCCCTTGAGATCTACTTTGATATTAATATAGTCACACCAACTTTCTCATGATTGGCATAGGCATGGTAGATGTTTTTTCATCTTTTAAAATTTCAACCACTTCGTGTCCTTATATTTAAAGTATGTCTCTTTTAAACAGCCTTATATTTAGGTTTTGTTTTTATCCAATGTGACAATTTCTTTGGAGTGTTTAGTTCATTTACATTTAATGTAATTACTAATATGGTTGGATTTAAGCCTAACAGCTTGCTTTTCATTACTGTTTGTCCTGTGTGCTTTTTGCTCCTCCTTTGCTGCTTTCTTCAGATTTATATCTTAGCATTCCATTTTATTTCCTCTCTTGGATTTTTTTTTTTTTTTTTTTTTTTTTTTTTTTTTTTTTGGCTGTGTTGGGTCTTGCTTGCTTGTCCATGGGCTTTTTCTAGTTGCCCCGAGTGGGGGCTACTCTTCGTTACACTGCGCAAGCTTTTCACTGCGGTGGCTTCTCTTGTTCTCTTGCGGTGGGCTCTAGGCGCGTGGGCTTCAATATCTGTGGCTCAAGGGCTCTAGAGCGCAGGCTGAGTAGTTGTGGTGCATGGGCTTAGTTGCTCCACAGCATGTGGGATCTTCCCGGCTCAGGGCTCGAACCTGTGTCCCCTGCATTGGCAGGCGGATTCTTAACCACTGCGCCACCAGGGAAGCCCGGATATTTTTTAATTGCTTATTTTTATTAATTGCTCTAGGAATTATGATATTTAAAAATTATCATAATATACCTTGAATTTGTATTTCAGCACTTCACCTACAGTATAAAAAAACCAGGAAAACAAACAAAAATAAACAAAAAACCCCAACCCTTCGGAATCTAACTTTGAGACTCAGCCCTGGGCAGAGAGATGCAATATTTCTGTTGATTGAAAATGTGTGGGCTGGCTGGGAACCAGAAAGTCACTCAAAACCCATGTTTTGCAGGAGTGTGAGGGACCTCCAGGAGCTTCTAGAAAAAGTGGTCTCTGAATATTTAGACAACTGATAGATTCTGGTTTAGTCAGGATCCATTTTCTGCAACTTTTTGAATCATCTGGGGGACAGCCAGGACGTAATCAAACTTCTTGTGATTTTCAGTACCCGCTGCCCATCTTTATTGCTCTCCCTTACAACTCGGCGGGGGGCGGGGAGAGTGTAGTTTAGGGAAATTTTTCTCCTAAGCATGTTTGTGACAAGCTCACTCCACTCGGCGATTCCATAAGACGTGTTATTTGGCCTCTCAAGATTGTGTTTTGGGGCTAGTTCGTCAGGACTTCTTGTCAGCCATTCCCACAAGCCTGCGCACGCCCTTGCCCCCGGCTCAGAGGGGAGATGCGATCACTGCAGGGGCCATACCGGGTCATTTTCTCCCAGCTGGCTCGGTTCCGGCGGCGTGTCCCAGTCGCACCCGTCTCCAGCCCGCGGAGCGCAGGTGTGCGCACCTCCTCCCTGGCTGTGGGGCGCCAGGCCAGTCCGCCTGGGTGGCCCCCCAAGTCCTTTCTGCAGCTCATCTCACCCGCCGCCCTGACCCTGTGGAGCCCCGGGACAGGGTGCGCACCCCCCGCTCTTTTTACGGCCCAAAGCGGGCAGCTTCCACGGGGAAGCGCCCCCCCCCCCACCGCCCCCGTGGTCCCAGGTAGAGCTGAGGTCGCCGAAGCCGGCAGGTGGCCCTGGAGGCTCTCTCCCTGGGGAGCATTTTCTGCGGCCGGAGAGGAGCGCGGCCCGGCATACTGCCGGACTGCGGAGTCGGGGGAGGGAGCTAGGCATGGAGGAGCGGATGGACTGGGCTGGAGAAGGAGCGCGGAGGGAGGAGCGCTGGGAGGAAGGGGCCGAGCCGGGAGAGCCCCCGCCCCGGGAGGAAGGGGAGGAGGCCGGGTGTTTCCTGGAGCATTCCCGACCCGCCTCGGTGACTCATTCGGCCGGGAGACTCCCAGGGCCCGCCCGGGACCCCAGAGCCGCCGCCGCGGACCAAGGTGAGGAACGCTGCCGCTTCCGCCCCACTCCGCCGCCCAGGTGGGATCGGGACCTCGCTCGAAACCCGGCCGGGAGGGAGCTGGAAGGCGGCGGTGCCGGGCCGGGGCCCCGCGAGCGGCCGGGACTTGGACCTCGGCCGCGCGGCCTCCCCGGCTGCGCCGCCTCCCAGGATGGCCCTGGCCACCGCGCTCCGGCCCGGGAGTCGCGGACCCCTGCCCCAGCGCCCCCGGCACGTGGCGAAACTCCAGTGGGGACGGGGTACATTGGGGTTTTCCAGTTATTGTTGGAAAGCAAGGAGCAGGCGGTTTACGCTGAGGTCGTGCTTTGTGCCCCTGTCTGAGGGAAGGAGGGAGACTCTGGCCGAGCGAGACCATTTTGCAGATTCTTGGAGAGAGGAGTTTGGGGCTTTGTTAAGGAGCCGGGATTGTTACTTGGGCAGCGCGGTTCAGTATAGCCAGACTAAATTGTCTATTTCAAGCCTGAAATGCGTGCTCCTAATTCTCAGCGCTTGGTGGGCGGGAGAAAAGGGCGGAAGAGTAATTTGGCAATGGGGCTTAAGGAGCGTTTTCTAAGCCGAGAGAGGTGTCCGGACCACGTCCACTCTAGTGTCAGGTCTGAACGGCAGGATAGCGTTGCTTATGAAGCCCCGTGTTGGACGGTCTGCGCTTCTGTGGGAGACCTGGGAGTTTCCCTTTACAGGAGAGGAGGGTGCTGTGCGCCTCGCCGCACAGTGCTTGGCCGAAGCTGGTGAGCCGGGTGGTATTTCTTGGCCGTTATCGACGTGATTCCGTCAATGATCCGTGATTGAATCAGCAGTGATTCCCCTTGCCTAGCTCAGGTTGCTGTTCTTGACAGCTCACCAGCGGCTGCAGCGGCTCTGGGCTCGTGCTGGAAGATCCTGCCCGGGCCGCTCGGCTGGGGCGCCGGCCTGTGACGGTGCGCGCCGGTGCCTGCCGTCCCTTCTCCCTGAAGGCCCTTCGAGGTTTTTCGAGTAAAGCGCAGATCTACGCGCACGGAGCTCGAAGAAAACATTCAGGGCCACGGCAGGTTTGCGTTTGTGGGAATTCAGTTAGGAAGGTGGTGCCAACGCTGCCTTCGCGCAGCGGCATCATCTCTGTGCCAGAGGCGAACCAGGGAAATGTGGTGGCAGACATTTCCTGTATTAATACATACATTTGTGTGCTCATAGGTCGCCCAAAGAAGAGTTACCCCCCAAGTGTTTTTGTTTTGTATGTGTGTTTACTTAAATTTATTTTTAAGTTTACACATAGTAAGATTCACTTTGTGGGGTACAGTTCAGTGAGTTTTAACAAATGCTTAGTGTAGTGTGACTCCCACCACAGTCAAGATACAGAACAGTTTTATCACCCCGCTGAACTCCTTCTTCCTGTCCCTTTGTAGGCACCCCCATTCCCAACTCCTGACCCCTGATCTGTTCTCCATTCCTACAGTTTTGCTTTTTCCAGAATGTCATATGTAGTTTTTGAGTCTGGTTAGTTCACTTAGCATAATGCGTTTGCGATTCATCCATACTCTAGTTTGTCCCTGGGGTAAAGACATTAAAGTTTAGAACTTGTACCACTAGGGTACAACCTGAGCCATTCAAATAACACTTTTGAGTCATGAGAAAAATTACAGAACTTGAGCTTATTAAAAAATTCAAACAGTACTCAGCTACATATACTAAAAGTGAAATTCCCTCAGTACTTCTATCTTGGCCTTTTCTGTGCATACACATAGGTTTTGTTTGTGTGTGTTCTTTTTGTAACATAATGAGAGACTGCATGTAGCATCATACCTTTTCACTTAATGATCTCGGATTATTTAAAGATGTTGGAAATCTTAACATGTTCGCACATACAGTATATATACACATGGATAGCCTTCATTCCTTTTAATGGCTGTATATAGTGTAGCTGCATTACAATTTATTTAATCAACCACCTGTTAATTGACATTGTTATTTTACGTTTGTCACCCCCATAGTCAATGCTTGTGTGTATATCTTTATGTATATACTCAAGTTTATCGTTCTGGAAGTAAATTAGGGTCTAAATAATAGCTAACATTCCTTGAGTACTTACTTTGCTCCAGCATCGTTCTAAGCCAGGGCTACTTTTCCTGTAAAGGTCCAGATAGTGACTACTTACAACTTTGCAGGCCGTGTGGTCTCTGTCACAGCCTCCCCAGTTGCACTGTTGCAGCAGAAGTCGGCACAGTCTGTAATGAATGAGTATGGCTGTGCCCCAGTAGGACTTTGCTTGTAGAAGCAGACCATGGGCTGTAGTTGGCTAACTCCTGAGTGCTCTACATACTAATTATTCTCACGACCCTCAGAGGTGGGTGCAATTATTACTCCCACTTTATGGATGAGGAAACTGACCAAGAGGTGAAGTATGTGCCTAAAGTTACATGCCTGGTAAGTGGCAGAGCCAGACTTTGAATCCAGCCGTCTGACTGCACACTCATAAGTTAAAAGTTAGAAAGAAGCACGGGCTTCCTTGGTGGCGCAGTGGTTGAGAGTCCGCCTGCCGATGCAGGGGACACGGCTTCGTGCCCCGGTCCAGGAAGATGCCACATGCTGCGGAGCGGCTGGGCCCGTGAGCCATGGCCGCTGAGCCTGCGCATCCGGAGCCTGTGCTCCGCAACGGGAGAGGCCACAACGGTGAGAGGCCCGTGTACCGCAAAAAAAAAAGAAATTAGAAAGAAGCTGTCAGTAATGCCTTCTGCAAAATGTTAGACCCTAGGACCTGACCCTCACACACCTATTGAATCACTTACCTGCGATTTTTTGAAGGCACTGTGCTTGCTCAGGTACCACTCCAGGAGCACCTGCCTCCACTCCCAGGTGGGCCGGTGTTCCCTCAGTCTGTGTGACAGTCTGTGTCCTGGCTTTTGATCTGCGTTTCACTAGCACCGGTTTATAGAGGGGTCAGCTCAGTCAGTGCCTGGGGTTGCCCACTAGCCAGTGGGAAGAAAGATACATTTTGGCAGGTGTGATCAAGTTGGGTCTTGGCAAATCCACTGCTTTGACTGTTGTTGATGTCTGCTATGTGTTCACCTGAGCCCCGGTGGGTATGTTGCTTGGACTACCTTCGACCATTTTTCTTCTTTGGTATCATGGGAAAAGCACCTATTAGGTTGTGATGAAGATCAAATGAGGTGTAATATATATAGGAAATGTACTGTATAAGGGGCTGTTACTATTCGTGCTATGTTTTCTAAAGCTTTTATATAACTAACCAGTCCTAGCTACTCATTGTTTTTGCAACCAAAATAAGTATAGCATGGGTTAACCACAGCTATGTAATTTAAAAACTTTATTTTAGCCAGGGCAGTAAGGTCAGAAAAATAAATAAAAGGCAGATTGGAAAGAGAAAATAAAATTGTCCCTTTTTGCAGATGGTATCTACATAGAAAATCCAAGGAATCTATGAAAAAACTATTAGAACTAGTAGGTGAAGTTTAACAAGGTCACGAAATGCAGTCAACACATGTAAGTCAGTCTTATTCTATATACAAGCAATGTGCAATTAGAAAGTGAAATTTTAAAAAATACCATTTTCAGCAGCTTCAAAAAATCAAATACTTACATATAAATTTAATAAACCACGTGCAGGATCTATATGCTGAAAACTACAAAATGCTGATGAATGAAACAAAGATCATGTAAATAAATGGAGAGGCACATTGTGGTCATGGGTTGGAACACTCAACATAGTAAAGATGTCAGTTCTCTCCAAATTGATCTATAGATTTAACACAATTCCAATCAAATACTGCAGCAAAAAAATATTTTAACTTTATTGATGTATAATGTACATACTATAAAATTTACCTACTTCAAGTGGGCAGTGATTTTTAGTAGATTTACGGAGTTGGGCAGCAGCACCATAACCCAGTTTTGGAACATACGGATCTCACCCCAGTAAAGATCGCTCATGACTTTTCACAGTTAATCCCCATTCGTAGGCCCTATTCCAGCTAATCACTAATTTGCTTTCTTTTATAGATTTGCCATTTCTGGACATTTAACATAAACGAAAGTGTACAATTTGTGGGCTTTATGTGTGGCTTCCTTCACTTAGCATAATGTTTTTGGAGTTTATCCCTGTTCTAGTATGTACCAGCATTTCATTCCTTTTTGTTGCATTGTATTCCATTGTGTGGATATATCACGTTTTGTTTAACCATTCATTAGATCCATTTTTTGCCTGTTATGAATAACTGCTGCTATGAAGACTCATGTACAAGTCTTTACGTGGGCATATGTTATAATGTCTTTTGGATAGAAATCTAGAAGTGTTCTTGCTGGGTCATAAGATATTTTTGTTTATTAGAAGTCTCAGGAGGATGTTTTTTTGTGTGTGTGTGTGTGGTATGTGGGCCTCTCAGTGTTGTGGCCTCTCCCGTTGCGGAGCACAGGCTCCGGACGCGCAGGCCCAGCGGCCATGGCTCACGGGCCCAGCCGCTCCGCGGCATGTGGGATCCTCCGGACCGGGGCACGAACCCGTGTCCCCTGCATCGGCAGGCGAACTCCCAACCACTTGCGCCACCAGGGAAGCCCAGGAGGATGTTTTTATAGATAAAAGACAAACTGACTCTAAAATTTATATGAAGGGGAAAATACACTGGAATATCTGAAAAAAATGATTCAAAAATAAATTAGGGAAATCATCTTGCCTGATTTTTTTTACTATAATAAAATAACCCAAAATTTACCATTTTAACCATTTTAAGTGTACAGTTTAGTAGCATTAAGTTGTACAGCCATTACCACTATCCATCCCCTAAACTTTTTCTTCATCCAAAACTGAACCTCTGCACTTATTTATTTCTTTATTTTCTTGAAGTATGGTTGATGTACGTTTCAGGTGTACAGCAAAGTGATTCCGTTTTGTATATATACACATATATATACACATACATATACATACATACACACATATCTGTTCTTTTTCAGATCTTTTCCATTATAGGTTATTATAAGATATTGAATATAGTTCCCTGTGTTATACAGTAGGTCCTTGTTAATCTATTTTATATATAATAGTATCTGTTAATCTCAAATTCCCAATTTATCCCTCCCCCCACTTCCCCTTTGGTAACCATAAGTTTGTTTTCTATGTCTGCGTCTGCACCCACTTAAACACTAACTCCCCATTCCCTTATTCCTCCAGCTCTTGGTAGCAACCATTCTACTTCCTGTCTATGAACATGACTATTCCAGACACCAATTAAGCATTGCTATGAACATGGTAATTCAATGTTTAATTTCTTTGAGCAGTTGTCATACTGTTTTCCATAGCAGCTTCGCCAGCCTTTATGTGTACCAACAATGCACAAGCGTTCCAGTTTCTTCACATCCTCACCACCAACACTTGTTATTTTCTGGTGTTTTTTTTTTTTTTTTTTAATAATAACCACCCTAATGGGTGTGAAGTAGTATCTCATTCTGGTTTTGATTAGCATTTCCCTAATGCTTAATGGTGTCAATCATCTCTTCATGTACTTATTTGCCATTTGTGTATCTTCTTTACAGAAATGTCTATTCAAATCCTTTGTCCATTTTTTAATCATGTTGTTTGTTTTTTTTAGTGTTGAGTTGTAGGAATTCTTTATATATTTTGGATAACAATCCCTTATCAGATATATGATTTGCAAATATTTTCTCCCATTCTGTGGGTTATCTTTTCATTCTCTTGTCCTTGGGTGCACAAAGGTTTTTAATTTTCATGTCCAGTTTATCTACTTTTTCTTTTGTTGCTAGTGCTTTTGGTGTCGTATCCAAGAAATCATTGCCAAATCCAGTGTCATGAAGATTTTCTCATATGTTTTCTTCTAAGAGTTTTATAATTTTAGCTCTTCTGGTTAGCTTTTTGGTTAATTTGAGTTAATTTTGCATATATAGTATAAGGTGATGGTCCAATTTAATTCTTTTGCATGTGGATATCCAGTTTTCCCAGCACCATTTGTTAAAAAGACTGTCCTTTCTTCAGTGAATGTCTTGACACCCTTGTTGAAAATCATTTGACCATATATACAAGGGTTTATTTCTGGGCTCTTTATTGTTTTATTGGTCAATGTGTCAGTCTTTATGCCAGTACCACACTATTTTGATTACTGTAGCTTTATAGTAAGTTTTGAAATCAGTAAATGTGAGACCTCCAGCTTTGTTTTTCTTTTTCAAGATTGTTTTTGCTATTCTGGGTCTTTTGAGATTCCATGTTAATCAAGGTGGGTTTTTCTATTTTTGCAAAAAATGCTTTTGGAATTTTGAAGGGGGTTACATTGACTCAGTAGATGGCTTTGGATTATATTGTAAATTTTCTTTCTTTCTTTTTTTTTTTTTTGACTGCCCCGTGTGGCTTGCAGGATCTTAGTCCCCTGACTAGGGATCAAACCCAGGCCCATGGCAGTGAGAGTGTGGAGTCCTAACCACTGGACTGCCAGGGAATTCCCTATATTGTCATCTTAATAATATTAAGTCTTCCAGTTCATGAACATGGAATATCTTTCCGTTTGTGTCTTTAATTTCTTTCAGCAGTGTTTTGTGATTTTTAAAATTTATTTATTTTATTTATTTATTTTGGCTGCGCCGCGTCTTATTTGCAGCATGCAGATCTTCGTTGCGGCATGCATGCGGGACCTAGTTCCCTGACCAGGGATCGAACTCAGGCCCCCTGCATTGGGAGCGCAGAGTCTTAACCACTGGACCACCAGGGAAGTCTGTGTTTTGTAATTTTTAGTGTATGAATCATTCACCTCCTTGGTTAAATTTATTCTTTTTTTTTGGTTGCGTCGGGTCTTCATTGTGGCGTGTGGGTTTTCTTTCTCTAGTTGCGGCTCACGGGCTCCGGAGACCCTGGGCTCTGTAGTTTGCAGCACATGGGCTCTCTCGTCGAGGCCCGCGAGCTCAATAGTTGTGGCGCCCAGGCTTAGTTGCCCCGCGGCATGTGGGATCAACCAGGGCTCGAAACCGTGTCCCCTGCTTTGGAAGGCAGATTCTTTACCACTGGACCACCAGGGAAGTTCCTAAATTTATGCTTAAGTTTTTTTTTCTTTTTGATGCTATTGTAAATGGAATTGTTTTCTTAATATTCTTTTTGGAATATTCATTGCTAATGTATAGAAGTGCAGCTGATTTTTATGTGTTGCTTTTGTATCCTGCAGCTTTGCTTAATTCATTTATTAGCTGTAACAGGTTTTTTTGTGGTTTTTTAGGATTTTCTACATATAAGATCATGTTCTCTGTGGTTTCATGTATTCTGAGGTTGTTTCATCAGGTGAATATGTTAATAGTTGTTACATCTCACTGGTGGAGTGACCATTTTGTCATAATGTTTCTAGTGACAATTTTTGTTTTCAAGTCTATTTTGTCTAATATTTATCTAATATTAGTATAGCTACTTCTGGCCACTTTTGGTTTCTCTTTGCACGTTATATTTTTTCCCATCCTTTTCGTTTCACCCTCCCTGTATCTTTGAATTTAAAATTTGTCTCACAGCATGTTTTTTTAATCCATTCTATCAATGTCTGCCTTTTGATTGTCTATTCCATTTACACATAATGCAGATAACTTATATGGTAGGATTTACATTTGCCATTTTGTTATTTGTTCTTTTTATATCTGGAGACCCTTTGGCTATAAGTGAGGGGCTTAGGGACAGAGCTTACACTCTGTAGGAGCCAGTAGAGAACATAGCACCATGAATGGGGCTTAAACATGGCAACTCTGGCCTGAATTCAGGCTATCTAATAAGATTTCAGAGCACTCCAGGGATAAGATTTGCATTTATATGAACTTACTGTGTTAAAGCCCTCTCAGAACATGGTCTCAGGAACATAGGGATGTGTTTTTTACCTTTGTGTTGGTCTGAGCCTGGTGTGCACTTGTGCTCTTCAGCAGAAGCTCGTTGAGCATTCATTTACCTGGCTCTGCCCCCATCCAACTTCATGACTGCCTCACCTCCACACAAGGCTGTGGGGACAGAAATCACAGGCCTTGAACTGTGGCTTTCACATTTTTTAGTTGTGAATAAGACAAATGGACAGTGATAGCTACTGTGACTTTTGAAACAAGCATATTTGTGATTTGTATTTATATCTCAGATACTTCACTCGCCAAGGTTGTCAGGCCCTGTTCTTCACTCTCTCGGGGGAGTTTTGTTCCACAGGAGAGAAAAACCAATGCCTAGAGAGCAGTGAGTTTCATCTTGGAACCTGATTTGACAGCCAGAATTTTACGTTCAGAGCTAGCATGCCATGCCTTGTGCCTGTGTTGTCCTGGCCAGGACTGGGGTGGCAGGGGGAGGGTGGGCGATGATTCATCCTTGAAGATACTCACAGGAGAAGGTACACTTTGCTCTGAAGAACCACACCGCCCCAAGTCAGAAGTGGTGATGAGGATTTGCATTATATTTAAATCCCTATCTAAAGCTTGACCTACTCAAGCTGTTCCATTTGAAAGAATTTTCGTCTTTTTCCACAAATGCTGCTTGGAAGGACCAGTCTGCATAAAACCAATGAGCTTTAAAACCACCTGGACTCTTGACTGATTGGGGTTGTCTGTCCCCAGGGGTCATGGAATAACTAAGTGTGTTAAATCAAGCAGACCTGTGCACGTGCACGATAATTTCACAGATTCTGGAGAGTAAAGTTTTGCTCCTGCCCTGGAGACCACACTGATAAGGGTTTTGAACATGCAAGTTGGGTTTCTTCCTTTGCTTTGATTAAGGTGGGGGTGTGTGTATTAGTCAGAATTCTCCAGAGAAACAGAACCAATAGGGTATGTTTATATATAGAGAGAGATTTATTTTAAGGAATTGGCTCACGTGACCATGGAGGCGGGCAATTCTGAATTCAGAGTAGGCAGGCTGAGACCCAGGAAGAGTTGATGTTGCAGCTTGAGTCCAAAGGCCCTCTGGGGGCAGAATTCAAATCCAAAGAGGACCTCGGTTTTTTCTCTTAAGGTCTTCAACTGTTTGGAAGAGGCCCACCCACACTATGGAAGGTCATTGGCTTTACTCAGAGTGTGCCCATTTAAATGTAAATCACACCTAAGAAATACCTGCACAGCAACATCTAGACTAATGTTTGACCAAAAACTGGATTATACCATAGCATAGTCAAGGTGACACATAGAATTAATCATCATAGGGGGTAGTTTTTCTTTTGTATTTTAATTTGCATTTTAGGTAGTTGCCTCCTCCAACAAAGATTGGCTTCAAGGTAAGCCCCATGCAAAGGGTGGAAAGGGATTTGGGGGGGATCCCTGCCCTCTGGAACTGCCAGCTGAGCCAGGGAAGAATCAACACTGCCTACCCTCCCTCCACCAGGAAGAGGGAACACATCCTTCCACATGTCACTGCCAGACCTTGCACACAAGCACTGAGAGGCTGTGACCCTCTCAGTGGCCACAGATGGCCCCAGGTAGACCAGAGGTGGATACAGCAGAGTTAGTTCACTCCGGGAAGCCTCTGCCAGGATGGCCGAGGTCTGGGGCAGCTGCCATGGAAGATGTGACTTTCTGCCCTGCAATTCTGTGTTGACTCTGGAAGGGCTCTTGAGAAGCTCCTGGAACTCTCAGTTGTCTTGATTCTGCCTTGAGGTCAAGGCAGGAGGGAAAATGTGCTGTATTATAGGGCCTCTGGGGTGTGACTCAGCCTAGGGGTCCCCCCAGACTGGTGCTGCGGCGCTGTGGGGCTCGGCGCGTCGTGCGGAGACACAGCCGTGCGTGCCCTTCCTGCGGACTCCGAGCGTGAAAGGCTCGAGTTCTCCCTTTTCCTGAAGGTCGGGTGCATTTCGGCAGTTAGCCCCCGTTGTGTTTTGCGCGGGCGTGTTTAGGGAACTCTGTGCCTCCGCAGCCTGTGATTGGCTTTACAGCGACTGGGGGCGTGCAGCCCGCTGGACAGTCCCCCCCACCCCACCCCCCGGCTCTCCCCGAGGGCCCAGCTTCCGGCCGCTGGGGAGACGCGCGTCGCCGTCCATCCCAGGTCCCCTAGCCGCGGTCGGGCCAGGCTGCCTTCACACTCCTGCACGCCTCTCCGGGCCTTACAGCCGGCCGGTTCCCTGCCTTTTCCCGGCCTTCTGCCCCTTCTGTCCCCTCAGCCAGCAGCTCCCAGGAAGGGGTGGGGGAGGGCAGCGCCCACCCAACGCACCACGGTCCCAGCGGCAGCCCGAGCTGGTGCTTCCCAGCTTCCGAGCGCCTCAGGTTGCTTGAAGAAGTTAATTATGTACACGTATAAGTATTTCTCCTTTCATCTTTTATCTGCTTCTTTGTTAGCTACCCCCCCCCCCCCACCCCGTCCTCACATACACACACACACACACACACACAAGGGCAGAGGTGATTTTGGGAATCGCAGCATTTCAGGGCCCAGTCATTGTCGACTGCTCACTTCATCCCTAAAAGGTCTCCTTGCGTGTGCCCTGGTGGGTGTCTCTGTCCATACGCGCTGGATAAGGCATGAAGTGCGCACAGTCTGTAATAGCTAGAGAGCTTGAAAAGATGCGGGAGGCAGCCCTGAATTTGCCGGTTGGTTGTGGCGGCCTTGTGCCAGTTGTAGAACTCCCCATGCCACACGCTTGGGGCCAGGCTGGTGAACTGTAGTGGGCCTGCGCTTGCCTGGGGCCGCAGGTCCTCCTGCCTTTCTGCGTGCCTGGCATCTTTGCAGGAACGAACCCTTTTGAAAGGTTTGTATGTTAGCTAGGGCTCCTGCATCAAGGTACCACAGACTGAGGGGCTTAAACAGTGGATATTTATTTCCTTGCGGTTCTGGAGGCTGGAAGTCCAAGATCAGGGTGTCAGCAGCGTTGGTTCTTTCTGAGGCCTCTGTCCTTGGCGTGTAGATGGCCACTTTCCCACTGTGTCTTCACATGGTCTTCCTTCTGTGCCTGTGTGTGTCCTGATCTCCCCTTCTCGTAAAGGGCACCAGTCACATTGGATTAGGACCCACCCTGTGACCTCATTTTACTAATTACCTCTGTACATCTCCAAATGTAGTCAGTCTGAGGTACTAAGAGTTGGGACCTGGAAGGGGGACGCAATTCAGCCCCTAGCAGTTCATTTAGTTACAGTGATGAGGTGCCTGTGAGCCATTGGTTCTTGCTGCTCCTTGAGGACCTGGCAAGGAGGCGGGAGAAGATGTGTAGCTATCAGGGAGGCTTAGTTCCTCGTCCTCGTGAGGCAGAAATACAGACACTCCAGCGTTTTCTTCTATCGCTTCAAAGGATTATATGGTCCACCCTGTGTCGGAGACTACTGCCCTAAAACGTTTTCTCAAAGTGTGGGCCAGAGACTCCAACCTCAGAATCAAGGGGTGTATGTGGGCCGGGCATTAAACATGCAGGTGCCCACGGCACTCAGCTCCACCAAGTCAGGACAAGGTGTGAGAGAGCATTTGCGCCGATCTCTGGTGATTGTCCGTTTCAGTTACAGCCAGCTCATACCCCTGGGGTGCTGGGCAGCAGGAGCCCACTTTCAGGATTTTATGGTACTCTGAATAAAGCACAGGCAGACATCATTTAATTGATCTTTGCTTTCTTGCACTTCACAGATAGTACATTTTTTACAAATTGCAAGTTTGTGGTAACCCTACATCAAGCAAGTCTGTTGGTGCCATTTTTCCTTCAGCATTTGCTAACTTCATGTCTTTGTGTCACATGTTGGTAATTCTTGCAATATTTTAAACTTTTGAATTATTTTTATATTTGGTATGGTGATCTATGGTCAGTGATCTTTGATGTTACTATGACTTGCTGCAGGCTCAGGTGATGGTTAGCATTTTTTAGCAACAACAGTTTTTAATTAAGGTATGCACATTGTATTTGTTTTTTGAAGAGTTGATAGCCATTATTTAGTCTCTCGATGCCAAGTAATTCTGAGCCGCTTTTACATTACCACAATGGCATGCTTTTCAAAACACATTTCTAGCACCCTTATTGTTTTCCCTCCAGTATTGTCATCAAATACTCCTGGTTGACATTCCTATGGGACTCTTGGCCTGTCGTCTCTGCTATCACACATTATTTCCAACTCAAAAGCAATACTAAAATACAGTGAATTTCCAGTCTTGACAAATACCAGTGTCAAAAATACAGTCTTGAATTTCTTGTGCACAATGTTAAATAAAAATATTCTACTATTTACCTAAAAGCATGGCAGAGTTTGAATGGTGGCAAAAGGGATATGGGACATTTGGGGCAGCAGCAGCGTGAATCAATCACATAGTAGAGAATGATAATAAAAACACTAGCTGGTAGTTATTAAGCACTTTTGTGTATTCGCCACTGTTATTTAGACCAAGTCTGTACATTTTTTTTTTTTTTTTTTGCGGTACGCGGGCCTCTCACTGTTGTGGCCTCTCCCATTGCGGAGCACACGCGCAGGCTCAGTGGCCATGGCTCACGGGCCTAGCTGCTCCACGGCATGTGGGATCTTCCCGGTCCGGGGCTCGAACCCGTGTCCCCTGCATTGGCAGGCGGACTCTCAACCACTCTGCCACCAGGGAAGCCCTGTACCTTGTTTTTAAGAAATAATGCTATTGCACACTTAATAGACTACAGTATAGTGTAAACATAACTTTATATGGTCTGGGAAACCAAAAACCTTTATTTGCTTTATTGTGATGGTCTGTAACTGAACCTGCAGTATTGCTGAGGTATGCGTGTACTCACCCTATCAGTTCTGTAGTAGCCTGAAAATGTTTGTTTGCAAAAACTCTTACCTCTTGATGACTTTTTAATTACCACAGGGGGGGAAAAAAAAGATGTAGACAATTAGAACTATTCAGGAAGGAACTTTAAATTTTGTTTATTTATTTATTTTTGGCTGTTTTGGGTCTTCGTTTCTGTGCGTGGACTTTCTGTAGTTGCAGCGAGCGGGGGCCACCCTTCATCGTGGTGCGCGGGCCTCTCACTGTCGCGGCCTCTCTTGTTGCACAGCACAAGCTCCAGACGCGCAGGCTCAGCAGTTGTGTCTCACGGGCCCAGTTGCTCTGCGGCATGTGGGATCCTCCCAGACCAGGGCTCAGACCCGTGTCCCCTGCATTGGCAGGCAGATTCTCAACCACGGCGCCACCAGGGAAGCCCCTGGGAAGGAACTTTAAATAGGTGGCCTTAGGGCCCGGTGGCTGCAGGCAGAGCTACTAGCTGCTGCCTAACCCCCAATCACTGACAAGGCAGTGATCACACATTTTAGCTCAGCCTGAAACCTGAAATCTCACATGTATGTATATTAAACTGTTCGTTGTGGGCAATTCCTTAATGTGCAGAGGCACGGAAAATATTGAATAGTATATGAACCCTCAACAGTGGTCTGGGCTCACCTGTAACCCCTGCCCACACTGTGCTGTTGTGAAGCAAGTCCCAGGAGCACTGTCTCACCTGAGTCGTAAACAAACACTTCATTCAGTACATGTCTCCAAGAGAGAGGAGTTCTACTTAAAAACATAAATGCTCTTGGAGTTTTGCTGCTTTTTTCTGGGCCAGAGGTGGAAATGGTTTTGCGTTTTTAAAGACCTCTCGCTATTTTGTGTAAGCTGGTTTCTTCAGATCCTAAAAATCTGGGAAGTGTAAAATTATTAAGTAATTGAAGCTAAACATTTGGAGTGTATATATATTTTAAACAAAGCCCACCATTCTGCAGTGGTCTGAAGCATTTGATTATAGAACGCAAATGATCACTGCTGAGGGCTGATTTGCCTGAGGACACGTGGTCCCTGGCCCAGATCTCCGATAGGTCTGTCAGAAGCTTTCTTTAGGAGTGCAGGACTCTGGGCAGACAACAGGGATTTCCAAGGCAGTTGATCTGATCGGAAAGATGCGTTTCACTCTGTGGTGGACGCAGGTGTGTAACCTGCTCTGCGTCACAGCAGTGAGGCTCACCGAAACACCTGCAGTCACGGACGCATCTGTTTTCAACGTTTTTCATTCCCTTTCCCTTATGTTCACAAAAAGTTTTCAGAGAGATATTCCATTTTTTACTCTTTTTAAATAATTTCAACCTTACAAAAATTGCAAAAATAAAAATAATACAAAGAACACACGACAAAACTCTTTTACATCAATTTGAGGCCCTTCATCCCCCAGTGCCTGTGTGTATTTCCTAAGGATAAGGATATTCTCTTACATACCCACAGAACAATGACCAACCCTGGCCCTTTATAGAAAATGTTTGCTAATCCCTGTCCTAGAGAATCCATTGCACATATTAATGTGCAAGAATTTTCCTCACAGTTTACAATAAGAAACACCCCGTTATAGGGAGCTTCAGGAGACAGCGCGCAGACTGGTTCATTCGCTCAGTGGAATAGTATGCATCTGTCAAAACAGTACTTCAGAGCAGCATGTGACAGTGTGTGGATGCCTCTTAGTAATAGCAGTGAAAAAAGTGAGTCAGGCAATTACGTATATTGATAGCATAATATCCTTTTTATAAAGACTGAATTTTAAAAGTGCCTTTTTGAGAATATGCATAGATGAGGTGCAGCTTGTACAAAAGAAGGCAGGGGACTGATGCCCAGGTGGAATTTGCTGTACATCACAGGCAGGACCCTGGCTTTTGTTGTGGACAGGTGGTTCACCTGTCTTTATGGCATCATTTTAACATAACAAGGTGAGAACGGGCCAGGGTCTAGGAACTATTATGCATCTGAGGTCCAACAAAAAAATTCCTAACATCAATCAGTTGCTGAACTTTTTATGGATCTCAATATTACTTTTAAGTTAATTCTTTGAGATTACGTGCTGCCTCAGAACTGTTTCTCAGATGGGCGATTGTTTGACTTCTGACAGAGGGTCAGCAGTTTGCTCAGGCGGGAGCTGTGCATTAGAAACTGCGCCCTTCCCTGGTTGGGGCTGGCACAGTTCTTCCTACTTGGGTGGGGCTGGCACAGTTCTTCCTACTTGGTACATTTATAAGTGAAAGAGGGAATTCCAAAGGCAAAAGGCTGAAAAAAGTTGATATGGTAAAAATTTTAAACTGAGGTTTCAAAGAAAAAAGTAAGTGACATAAGAAGGCAAGTAGTGTGACCTGGGAAAATTTTTTGTAGCAACTTTCACACAGTTTTAATGTCTTTAATAAAGAGGTACAGTTGAGTACTTGACATTGATGAGGAAAATACCGAGATTTCAAAGGACAAAATAACAAGAAAACAAACCAAGCTGGCAAGTCACAAAAGAAAGAAAAAAAAGGGTTACTGTATAAAAATTTGTTCAACTTTAATAAGAATAAAAGTAATGCAAATTAAAAGAACATTTAGATGCAGTTCCACTTATTAAATTGTAAAAATGCAAGTGATCCCTTGATGTTGTGATGAGATGCCATGCTGGTGTCTGTGGGACCCTGTGGGAGGGCACCTGACCTGAATCCACCTGTAACTTTTTAAAAATTGAGAAATAATTGACATGCATTATGTTAGTTTCAGATATAATGATTTGATATCTGGATATATTGTGAAACGATCACCACAGCATGTCTGGTTAACATCCATCACTTTACATAGTCACAAAAAATTTTTTCTCTTGTGATGAGAACTTTTAAGATCTGTTTTCTTAGCGACCTTCAAATATGCAATACAGTGTTATTTACTGTAGTCATCATGCTGTACATTACATCCCCATGACTTATTTATTTTATAACTGGGAGTTTGTACCTTTTGACCACCTTTACCCAGTTCTCTCACTCCCTGCCTCTCACACCACCAAGCTATTCTCTATCTATGAGTTTTGTTTCCTTCCTTCCTCCCGCCCTTCCGTGCTTCCGTCCGTCCTTCCTTCCGGCCTTCCTTCCTTCCTGCCTTCCTTCCGGCCTTCCGTCCTTTCTCCCTCCCTCCCTCCCTCCCTGCCTCCCATCCCTCCCTCCCTCCCTGCCTTCCCTCCTTCCTTCCTTCCTCCCTCCCTCCCTCCCTCTCGTCCTCCCTCCCTGCCTTCCTTCCTTCCTTCCTTCCTCCCTTTCTTTTTAAGATTCCACATACAAGTGAGATAATACAGTATTTGTCTTGCTCTGCCTAACTTATTTCACTTAGCATAATACATGTCTTGGCTACTGTAAATAATACTACAGTGAATATGGGGTGCAGATATCTTTTTGAATTAGTGATTTTGTTTCCTTTGGATAAATGGCCAGAAGTGGGATTGATGGATCATCTCCTGCAGCTGTGAAGACATTCATGCGATTTAAGAATCCCCTCCTGGGACGTGCTGCCGAGGAAGTCATCTGGAAACACCGTCGTCCCTCGCTATCCGCCGGGGGTTCGTTCCAGGAGCTCCCGTGGATACCAAAATCCACAGATGCTCAAGTCACTTATATGAGATGGAAGTTGTACCATGAATACAGTCAGTGTACCGTATCCCCAGGTTTTGCATCTGTGGATACAGAGGACCGATTATACTGGACCTTTCTGCCCAGATACGGTCCTCTTAGGCTTTTCTCTAGAAGGTAAAAATTTGTTAAAAGGCTCACATGAAGGGAAGGCTTAGAAGGACTGCTGGGTCGGAGTTCTCGGTGAGCATTTATGAGGCTGTGTAAGCAAGGATGAGGCCACCTTCCGGTATGGAGTGGCGCTGGTGATGGAGCCTGGGCAGGCAGCGTCCAGGTCTGTGTGCGGGGGCCCAGGCCTTCCCTGCGGTGAGCTGGGGAAGTGTCCGCCCCTGGCATGCTTGTGTGCAGGCTCACTCTCCCTCTTTCTGGGGCAGGAAGCGGCCCCGGAGTCACGGTGGATGGAGAGCCCCCAGCCTAGTCGGGAGGTTGGTGGCACCCTCTCCATGGTGTGACCACCCCCCAGTGCCAGAGACCGCCGAGCTTGGCTCCATCCTAGAAGGAACACGCTGAGCTGCTACTGTCATCTCCCCTCGTGTCTTAAACATGCACTGGATTCTGTGTGAAAGATGAAGACCACCGGAGTCACAAAGAAATGGTCAGGCATTAGTAGACCAGAGGGATCCCAGACCTTGGGGGAAAACAAGCCCCCCCCGCCGCCCCAGGAGAACCCACCCCATCCCAACCTCCATCCCACAGCAGTGCGTCCAGCTCTGTGGGGCTCACCTGTGTGCTTGGTGCGTGGCTGCGCCAGCTGTGGAGCATTTCCGTTCCCCAGGGGGTGGCGGGAGTGGCAGGGCGCAGCGCAGAGGTGTCAGGCTGGGCCCGTGTGGGCGCTGCACACTGTGAAGGATTGAGACTTTACTCTGGCCTCCTAGGTCCATTTCCGTCTTTTGTTGATTGATTTATATTTGCATCAGGTTCATTTTTCATACAAATCTCAGGAGGCATCCCAGTTCGTAAAATAGATAAACACGGGGCTACTCTGCCTTGCCATCGTGGGGCACCCCGGAGTTCCAGGGAACATGGTTTGAGAACCACAGCTGTAAGCATATAAGCAGGAGAGCAATAGGATCAGAGTCCTAGTTTAAAAGGAATGAAAAAGGAGCGTGCAGGCTTGAGGGTGGCATAGGAGCTCTGGGTTGGGAAGAGGCCGGGCAGGTCGCCCGGGGAGGAGGCGTTCAGGAGGCAGAGACACCGCTGTGTCTTGGGAAGACCCTGTCCCAGGTCTGCAGACTGAGGCTGAGGGCACAGGAGAGCAGTGTCAGGAGGGAGGGGCTGACAGGCTCAAGACTCCTCTGCGGGCTCTGTCTCACACTTCACCTATTGTCATGATTTTCAAGCAAACTCGATTTTTGTTTTTCTGTTGACGCAGCAATTGTTTTGAGGTAATTGCAGAAGAGACCAGTGCTGCTTTCGAGAATGGAATCTAAAATTTTTGTGCAGTTTGCATTTCTTCAGTAGTAAAGCTGGGCAGAAGATGGTGTTTGCTTTTCAATTTTGAAGTTTTTGCCTAGAGATCATAGCAACCCCATTCTCTCTCCCCATCCCACTTGATCTGGGGAAAGAGGCTGGAGTTGGAAAAACATGTTGTTTTAAAATGCGAGAGAGAAGGGCACAGTTGAATAAAGTATGCTTCTCTTCCTCAGATGATTTATTTTACATGTGAACAGATTGCACAAAAAATTGGATGTTTGTACTTTTCTGGGAAGTACTGTTATTTGTATATATAGAAGAGGAAGAAAATCAATGTGCGTCCTGTGCATGTTAGCAGAAACATTTTGTAGTTTGTTGTGGTTTGGTTATGCTGTGGGGTTTGACAAGTGAAATACTGTCTAGTTGTAAAGTAAAAAATATTACAAGTTTGGAGATGCTGAGGAGCCCCAACACCCTCGTGGCTCAGGTCACGTGGGCTTGAAGGGTGGCATCGACACACAGGCAGTGCTGTCACTGTGGTGCCACAGTCAGGACATCTGGATGGGCATCTGAACCATGAGTTCTGCATTTTCCCTCCTGTGGTTTTGCCATGTTTTGCAACCTTGGTGTCGAGCTGCCTTGGCAGTTCTATTTTAAAGCTTACCAGGCCTGTGCAGAATGCCTGCTTGCTGGCTCTTGGCTGGGATGCACCCTCACTTAGCTTTGCGTCTGACCCCGGGCCCCGTCTGTGCTGGACGCCCTCCCTACCTATGTGTGGCGCTCACACAGCCTCCTGCCCGCCCTGCCCTGTCTGGCCCAGCATGCCCCCTGGTCTCCAGTTCCTGGCCCATGGGTTGGCATCCCCCTGCTTCAGCCCTTTCTCCAGGCATCCAGTTGCCAGCTCCTGCTGCCTGACCCTCCAGGGCCTCAGGGTCAATTTTTAGTCCCATTTATGAGCTGGGTCCACATCCTACCCCCGCCCCCAGTCTGGTTCCCAGCCCCTGGAAGCCTACTGTTTATTAATAGGCACATACCTAGTGTAACAGTTTTCATTTCATTTCTGTTTTCATGGACAGTAAATTAAGACCTTGCCTTGACGAAAGTGATCGATTCTCTGAAACTGTGTGCCAAGTTCTTTTATGGGTGTGTAAGACCAGTTGGATTTAAATGCTTGATTTGTGGAAGATTTAAATTCGGCTGCTTTTGGGAGCAGAAGTAACCAGAAACCGAGTTTGATTGCTTAACTGCTTGTTTTGAGCTGTTTCTCTTAGTGTTTTTAACCCAGCCTTCTAAATGGTCGCCCTCCTCGAGCTGATGTCCCTTCACCACTGGGCTCCACCCTTTTTGCTATTTATTTTTTCCTTTTTGCTATTTATTTATTCTTGCTCTTTGTTTTTACCTTAACCGCTGATAGATGAATGTTCTCTTCCAAATACATGCAAGTTATTCAGCCAGAAAGTGTTTTAGCTGTTTTTTGTTTCCAGAGCAGTACTAGAGGTATAGATGGTCATAGAAAATAAATACATCTCCACGGTGATAGAAGTTTATCCTCTAACCTGGCAAAACACAAGGCCCCCCTCCGTGGCCCATGTCCTGTACCAGGCTGGTCCCCACAGGCAGTGCGGACTGAGGTTGTCTGGGCCTGGAGGAGACCTTGTGTGTGGTTGGCAGAGGTGCATCAAGGGTCTGAACCAGGCCTGGATCCTTCAGGAGTGGATGCCTCCGGACACTGCACTCTCTGGGGCCTTCACAGGGAGTCTGGACCGTGGACTCCTGAGGGCGCCCCTCCTCACTACCCCCACCATCTGTCCTTGTGCCTCACCTTTGATGTCTGTCTCCCAAGGTACCTTTCTTGTCTTGCGCTTTTGTTTCATCTTGTCTCTGCAGCCAGTGTTCTGATGGGGAGCCTGTGTTCTCCCAGTGATCTTGGGTTATTGAAAACAAACACACACACACACACACACACACACACACATACTTTTTTTCTCTTTTCCTTTTAATCTCTTGGTGCCACCCATGCTACCAGGTTGAAAATTAGTCTCTCCGCTTTAATTTCTATTAATTCTCTGCAGCCTAGCCTAAGTGTTCTTTTTTAAAATTGTTGAATTATGTAAGGACTCGTTGTCTATTATTACCTTTTAACTGAACTGCCAGCAAACAGAGGAGGCTTCCCTTTCGTCCTGCACAGAAACAGGGAAAACGATCAGATCATATTCTCATTCAACAACAAAAGTCCTGTTATCTGCTGTTCTCGGTTTTGAATTGTGTGGTGGCTGCTGTGATTCACAGAAACCAACCTACCTTCTCCCTGGGCTGTTCACCGCAGCCCTTCCCCATTCCCAGCGCTGTTCTCTCGACCCCAACAGCCGCTCTGGGGTTCGGGCTCTCGCTGCCCCTCTCCTGCCCTCAGGCCTGGCCGGCTTCTCTACCGCTGTAATCTGCCTGTGTCCTCGGCCCAGGTGCACACGGCGCCTGGCGCTGGGGTCACGTTGGCTCTGCCCTGCTCTGTGGCTGTGCGGCTCTGTGCATTGCCCTGATCATCTGTCAGAGTGTGACGACCCCACCCTGAGGGTGACTGTGCGGATGACTTGTTGGGAAGTTGTAGGGTGATCTAGGCTGAGGGGTGGACGGTGCCACGTTGGGGAGAAAGGGGGGCAGCAGCCATGGGGTCTCTAGCCCGGCACTGGGAACCTTGACCTCCTGCTCACCTGAGGTTGCCTGACCCCCATCTGTGGTCCCCTGAGCCCACTTGGGGTTCTCTGATGCCTGCCTGTGGTGGCCACCTGAGGTTCAAAGGGTGTCTTCCTTGGGCCTTGGCTCTGGTCACACATCGGCTCCAAGTTCAGGAAGGGTGCCCCCAGCTCGCTCTGCTTGTGAGCTACGCCAGAAGCATTGTCTAGGTGCTGGTCCTGGGTGGAGTGGGGTTGGGTGCCCCTCCATGAAGGGGTCCATGTCATGGCAGGAGACGGGAGGTCCCCTTACGGAGGCAGGATTTCAAAGACCCTGCCCTGCACAGAACTGAGCCTGAGTTTCGGTTGCAGGATGGTGTGTCAGCTGAGTCAGAAGAGGCCCCTGGACCCTGGGAGCCCCTCACCCAAGGGCAGGGGCCGGGGAGCATAGGAGGAGGAAGCAGCTGGGCCCCGGGGTCTCGCTGGCTATGAGTGTTGCGGTATGTCACAGCACAGCATCCCTGCATCTCGGCCCTACCGGGGAAGCTCGCCCACTCTCCGCCTCTCCAGCTCACAGGCGTGGGCACACCGTCTGAGTGCTAGGGCCCTGCCGTGGGGCCCCAGGACACTGCCCGTTAAAGGATCAAGCAGGGTGGGTGGTGGTGCACAGGGCGGGTGAAGTGCTACCAGCTCAGAGCTCTGGCTTCCCACTCGCCCACCCTACCTGTGGGGAAGTTGCTGAGGAACTGTCCAGAGTACGCGTGTCCCCTGAGCCCTGGGGATCCCTTAGTCAGGGACACTCCAGCAGCAGCAAAGTGAGATCAGCATGTCTTTTTTTTTGGCTGCACCGTGCGGCATACAGGATCTTAGTTCCCCCTACCAGGGATCGAACCCGTGCCCCCTGCAGTGGGAGCGCGGAGTCTTAACCACTGGACCGCCAGGGATGTCCCAGTGTGTCCTTTTTTGAAATCTTTATTTTAAAAACTCGTAACTTGTTCATAGCTTGTTAAAAGAAAGTTCCGCTGACATATTTAAATTCATCTTGATAACTTGACAAGCCGTAGGGATCAGAAACAGGGTTAGGAACTACTGCTGAAAGGAATCAGTCAAGGAAGAAAAAGCCTGGCTTTTATGTTGTTGGGTGGACAACGGTCTGTTTGCAGTTGTTTCACCCCCAGGGGGAGGAAGGATGGGTGGTGGGGGCGGTCACAGACCAGAAGTGCTGATGCTGGTACTTTCAGACTGAGGCCCGAGTGGGTCAGCTGGTTTTTGCTCTCAGCAGTCTTTTTCTGCATCGAGCCTGTATTGTTTTATGATCAGAAAAAACACCAGCATGGGGATGGTTTTCGTGGCCAGTCAGCAGAAGGGTGTAGGGACCCTGTCTGGGAGATTCTGCTCTACCCGACCTTGGCTGTGTTAGTCTGGGCAGCTTAGGCAGACTCCCTCACAGTGCTGGAGGCTGGAAGTCTGAGATCAAGGTGTCGGCAGGGCTGCTTCCCTCCGAGGCGCCTCTCCTTGGCTTGCAGACGGCCGCCTTCTCGCCGTGTCCTCACGTGGCCTCCCCTCTGTGCCTGTGGTCACATGCCACCCTGCTGTGACCAGACCCCAAGCTGTGGAGCCGTATGAGCTCCTTTGAGCTGAGCCAGAGGAGACAGAAATGTAATCAAGTTGTTAAACCATAAGCTCCCGCATGGCCGCACGGGCAGGTTTGAGTGCGTTCCAAATGTGTTACTTTAGTTACGCTCTTGGGCTTTGGCACCAGTGGAAGCCCGCTGCAAAGGCATGTGGGTCCTTCAGATGTGGTTGAGGCTCTGCCCCAGGGCCTTGCAGTGACCAGACACACAAGGCCCCTGTGTCGTGCTGGGAAGGAACCCCAGTGGGCCCGACGTGAGGCTGGGAGGAGGGGCCGGCGAGGCTCTGGGTCTGGGTGGCAGCAGGCACAGGGAGGGAGCGTGGGCCACCCCTGATGAGGGGCGGCCGTTAGAGATAGAGAAAAGTAAATGGATTTAAAGGGAATTCTGAGCTGTCAAAGAAGAAGGCGAGATGGAGACTGGGGACTTGAACTCGGAACTGGCAGTTCCAGGTTTCCTCAACAGGTGAGGCAGAGGCCGGGCAGACGTGCATTTGTGGAAGATGCACAGGTTGGAGAGTCGCGGGGGTGCCCGTGGCCCTGGAATTGGGTGTTTGTAGGGGGTGTTCCTGACCGAAAAACATGGGGAGGAAAATGCAGCAAATAAGAGAGAGCCTCCGTGAGTGACGGCAGGGCCTTGACCCGTAGTCCACATGAAGCTTAAAAGATGCTATGAAAGAATGTTCAACAACGTCAACGTTTTTTGGAAGTTGGAAGGGAAAAGTAGCTTACAAAAGAGCTTCTATCATCTTGTTTCTGTGAGAAATCAGGGGATTATGGATAATTTCTTTTACCTTTCTGTATTTTCTGATTTATCTACAATAAATATTGCTAATGTTTTGCTCCTAATTTTTTTTTTTTTTTTGCTGTACGCGGGCCTCTCACTGTTGCGGCCTCTCCCGTTGCGGAGCACAGGCTCCGGACGCGCAGGCTCAGCGCGTCCATGGCTCATGGGCCCAGCTGTTCCGCGGCATGTGGGATCTTCCCGGACCGGGGCACGAACCCATGTCCCCTGCATCGGCAGGCAGACTCTCAACCACTGCGCCACCAGAGAAGCCCACTCCTAATTTTTTAATTGTAGTAAAATATACATAACATATAAAATTTGCCATTTGAAACATTCGCACTGTTGTGCAACCATCACCACCGTCCATCTCCAGAACTTTCCCCATCTTCCCAAACTGGAACTCTATGCCCATTAGACAGTAACTCCCCAGTCCCCGCCCCTCCACCCCCTTGGTAACCACCGTTTTACTTTCCTTCTATGAATTTAGCTCCTCTCATGTGAGTGGAATCGTGCAGTATTTGTCTGCTTGTGACTAGCTTATTTCCCTTAGCGTGTCTTCAGGGTTCATTCATGTTGTAGCATGTGTCAGAATTTCCTTCCTTATTAAGACCAGATAATATTCCACTGTATATATAAAACACAACAAAGAAAAATATCCTTACACATTGATTGGAAATAAGTTGAACATTTGACATTTTTCCTAGGATGTGACCCGTGTGTGTCACGGAGGCTTTCTGCAACCCTCCTGCACCAGTTCCGTACCTGGGTTCTCCTGGACTGTCCTGGGCAGAGGTGGGGGAGGGAGGGCGTCCCGCAGGCACTGGGCAGACAGCCAGGGCGGCCTGTCATGTGAGCTGTGTGGCTGTCCCAGGGTGGTTGGCCCGACCAGTTTTTCTCGTTGACCCGCGGGGGTGGGAGGCACAGAGGTGAGGCCAAGCAGCCCTGAGGGGCCGCAAGATCATTGCAGGGCAGCCTGGCCCCTTGGAGGCCATCAGCTTTGAGGTGCCGTGTGCGGGCACCACTGGAGCCCCGCACTGGCTCTGCAAGGCAGTGACCAGGTTGAGGACGTGGCGCTATGCATCCCCTGTCCTGGGTGTGTGTCTTTTCTTGAGCATGTGGAACAGGAAGTTGTGATGATAGAAGGAAGTTGGTAATGGAAGGAAAAAGTTTTCATTATTTTGAAAAATATCTGCTACATTTAAAATTCGTAGTTAGCACCGTGCTGTCGGGAGGGGTGTTCTGTGAACCGCCGTCAGGCCCCGTCGCTCCCTTGGTGTCTGTCCTGTGTGTCCTGCTGATCTCCTGTTGCTGGCTGAGACCTGTTGTTGTCTCCAGGGTGGAGTTACTTCTCCTTTCGGTGCCATCAGCGTTTGCCTGGTTTGCACTCTCTTGTTAGTGCATCCACCCTGAGTGTGGTTCTGTCTCCTTGCTGAATGACCTTCTGTCGTTATGCAGCCCCAGTCTTTATCCCTGGTAACTTCCTGCTCTGAAGTTGGCTTTGTCTGACTCTCAAGTAGTCCAGCTTCCTTTTCTTGCACAGTTTCTCTTTCCCCCTTTTACTGTCAGCCTACCTATGTCATTATGTTTTTGTTTTTGTTTTTTTGCGGTACGCCGGCCTCTCACTGTTGTGCCCTCTCCCATTGCGGAGCACAGGTTCCGGACGCGCAGGCTCAGCGGTCATGGCTCACGGGCCCAGCTGCTCCGCGGCATGTGGGATCCTCCTGGACCAGGGCACGAACCCGTGTCCCCTGCATTGGCAGGTGGATTCTTAACCACTGCGCCACCAGGGAAGCCCTAGAGGCTCTTTTTTTTTTTTTTAATTTATTTTATTTTTGGCTGCATTGGGTCTTTGTTGCTGCGCGCGGGCCCTCTCCAGTTGCGGCGAGCAGGGGCTACTCCCCGTCGCGGCGCGCGGGCCTCTCATTGTGGTGGCTTCTCTTGCTGTAGAGCATAGGCTCTAGGCCCGCGGGCTTCAGTAGTTGTGGTTCGTAGGCTCTAGAGAGCAGACTCAGCAGCTGTGGCGCACGGGCCCAGTTGCTCCGAGGCATGTGGGAATCTTCCCGGACCAGGGCTCGAACCCGTGTCCCCTGCATTGGCAGATGGACTTCTAACCACTGCGCCACCAGGGAAGCCCCGAGGCTCTTTTTTTTTTTTTTTTGGCGGTGCGTGGGCCTCTCACTGTTGTGGCCTCTCCCATTGCGGAGCACAGGTTCCGGACACGCAGGCTCAGCGGCCATGGCTCACGGGCCCAGCCGCTCCGTGGCATGTGGGATCCTCCCGGACCGGGGCACGAGCCCGTGTCCCCTGCATCGGCAGGCAGGCCCCCAACCACTGTGCCACCAGGGAAGCCCCATAGTTCTCTTATATATTACGTTTCTATACACTGAATACTCCATCAGACAATATTTTCATTTTTGCTTTCAGCCACCAAACATCTTTTAAAGACCTCTAGAGGAAGCTGTCTACTCTGTTTACTCACTGTTTACCCTTTCTCTTGCTTTTGCTTTTTATGTCCCAAGTTTCCTTCTGGTATCACTTCCTTCTGAACTTGTGTTCACCTGCTGTCTATGAATCCTTTTGATTTTCCTTCATCTGATAATGTCCTTATTTCATCTTCATGACACTTCTTTTTCAACCTAAAAAGTGTCTTCTACTTCTTTAGGTCCCCCTGGTTTCTGGGGAGAGGTCGAACGTGGTCTCTAGGTCATGAGCCACTTTTCTCGGGCTCTTTTTAAGATATTTTCTTCATTGTCTATTTTTCAGCAGTGTGACTGTGATGTGTCTGGGTAGGGATTTCTTTAGTTTATCTTGTTTGGGGTCTGTTGAGCTTCCTGAATCTGCAGATCAAAGTTTTGTCACACTTGCAAAGTTTTCAGTCATGTTTTCAGCTGTTTTTCCAGCCATGCCCACTTTGCTCCCTTTCTTGCACTCTGATGAGACTGTTAGACTTTTTCTCTTGTCCCAAAGGTCCTCAAAGCTCTTCATTCTTTTCAGTCTTTTTTCTCTCTGTCATTCAGATTAGATCATTTCCATTGCTCTGTCTTCAAGTTCACTGAATCTTTCCTCTGCTTTTAAGCTCATATGGGGAGTTTTTAAAATTTCAGTATTGTATTTTTTAGTTCTGAATTTCCATTTGGTTCTTTATATCTTTATTTATTTATTTGCTGTCTTTCAGTTTTTTTGTTCGGTTCAGGAGTGCTGTTTGTTTAGAGCATTTTTATAGTAGGTGCTTTAAGTCTGGTAGATAGTTGTAGCATCTGTTATTTTGGTATTGGTATCTGTTGCTCATCTTTTCCAACAGGGGTTAAGACACTACTGGTTCTTTGCTGAGTAGTTTGGATTGCAGCTGGACATTTTGGATATTATAGTATGAGACTCTGGGTCTTGCTTAAATCCTAGGAAAATGTCGGTGTTTCCATTTCCATTTCCAAACGAGGCAAACTACCTCGTTTGATTTAGGTGCAGTTCTGACCTGCCCTCTCTGGGTTACGGTTCCGTGTCAGTTCTTTGGAGCCTCAGCCGTGCCATTGGATCTGGCCTGTGTGTGCGTCCTGTGGCTGTCTGGGACCTGGCCGTGGTCTCAGGGCTTGGGGTGTCAGGATCAGATCCACGCAGCCTGGGGGTGGGCCTGACATTCATGAGCAACTTTGGGGGCTTGCTCTTCCAAGCTTCTTCCTCTCCACACTGGCCTTGGGGCTTTCCAGGGGCCTGGGGTTCCCTTGTTGGTCCTCTAACCAGTATGCCCGGGCTTTGGAAGCCTGCCCTGCCGTACACTTCCACGCCCATGCCTTGCCTGGGGCCCAGTTGCTATAGGTGGAGCAACTGGGTGCTTCTTCCTTCAGTGTTCTTGTCCAGCCCGCTTGCTGCTCTTTCCATCTCAGAATGAACGTAGCTTCCCATGTAGCTGCCCCACGCAACCTGTCTGAGGTCAGAGCTACCCCAGGATCCTGCCAGGGGCGGAGCTGCTTGGTGTGCCCGTCTGCAGTCAGAGCTCGTCCCTGAGTCCTGTCCAGGGTCACAGCAGCACTCAGCGGAGGCAAGCTGGAGTGAGCTGACTCCTCTCTCCTGGAGCTGGCGTAGGCGTGGCAGGTGAAGTCCGTCTCTGTTGCTGTGCTTCTGTCTGGCAGCTGCAGAGTCCAGGCTCTCAGGCCTCTGCCAATAGTCCTTCCCTATTTCCTCCCCTTGGCCGCCGGCCTTCACCTCAATGGGCGCTGCAGGCTGCCCTGTATTCCTGGAGGCAGGGCTCTGGCCTCATCCATCTCTGTCCCTATTGTGTGGCCCTGCTTGGAGGACGCACCTGGGAAGCGCCACTGGCAGGGAAGCACCATCGGCCCCTGGAGGCAGACATGGTACTGGAGGAGCTGTTCCCACCTCCAGCTCAGTGAGGGGTTGCCAGTCCCTCACGGAGAGCCCTCCAGGATGGTGGCCCTGAGGTGGTAAGGTGGCAGGGGGTGATGGCACGTGTTTTGGCCCATGCGCCCTACTCCACGACCAGCAGAGGCTGTATTGTGACTCCCCTGCTGGTGAGCCTAGAGAGAGATGCCTAGAGAGAGATCCCCAGGGATGGGCCGAGACCCCTCCAGCATCCCCAGCTCCCTGAGGAGAGGGCACAGGGGAGCAGGGTGCTAAGCACCCCACCCTGGAAGGATTGGCAGGGTGCCCCTGCCCTTCCTCATGGCCTGGGGGGACTCTGTGTTTTGTCCTAGGGCAGGATGGCAGCCCAGGTGACGCTGGAGGATGCGCTGTCCAACGTGGACCTGTTGGAAGAGCTGCCTCTGCCCGACCAGCAGCCCTGCATCGAGCCCCCGCCATCCTCACTGCTCTACCAGGTGGGTGCTGGGCGGCCGCGGGATGCGTGGCCTGTGGTGCTGACCTCTACTTGATGGTTTTCTTCTTTCTTGCAGCCAAATTTCAACACTAATTTTGAAGACAGAAATGCATTTGTCACTGGCATTGCAAGATACATTGAACAAGCGACCGTCCATTCTAGCATGGTAACTCTGCGCAGTTTCCTCTGGGGGGATGGCATGTCTGAATAGCAAATGTCACTTTGGTATTATCCTGATAGGATACATAGTGAGGAAGAAGAGAAGAAAGTGAATGAAGTGTTTTATGTTTTTTTAAAGCACCTTTTTTTTTTTTTTTTTAAATTATAAGGACAATATATGCTCTTTCTGAAAACCTGGCTTCTGTGGCCCAGAGAAAAACTTTGTCAGCATTTTGAGGGAACCCATTCTCCCTCTTTTGTACTTGTACTCAAGCATACCAGGTACACACCCATATGGGATTTAGATTGCATAAATGAATTGCATTTTATTATAATTATGTATTTTAATGATTTCATGAACATTTTAACATGTCATTAAAACGCACCAGATGAAGTAATTTTTAATGGCTGTCTAGTCCAGTTTTTAAGTGTTCAAAATTTAACTATTTTTGCAAATTTTAACTAATTTGCAAAATTTAACTATGTTTACTTAGTTTGCCTTGATTTCTTCTAGTAAAAAATGCTGTGATGAACATCTTCCTAAATACATCATCATTCTCACTGGCTAGATTTGTAGAAGTGAAGTTACTAGGTCAAAGGTTGTGAGCATTTTAAAGCATCTTAAAAACATTACCAAACTGTAGTCAACATTTTCAGGGACATCTGTGCAATTTTTGCCATTTTTACCAAAGGAAATAACGTGAAAGAAGGAGTAGACACGAAAGCAGTTTTGAAATGATGGCAGTCCTCTTCCCATGGATACCCTCCCTGGATTTTAAGTGCTTTCCCTCCCCGCCCTGGGGACAGCAGAGTGTGTTAGTCTTCCTTCGGGGCCAGGAGGCTCTGTGTGGCTTGGTGGAGCGGCTGTGAGGACCCCGTGTGCGTTCAGCTGCACTGCACGCTTCCCATGTCCCCAGCTTCAGATCTGCACTGCCAGTAGGTGGCTTGGGGCTGAGTGGGGCTGAGGTGTAGCGGCTACGGCAGGTGCCCTGGGCTGTGCTGCCCCTGGGCAGAGGTGGCTGCATGTCGCTGATACCCCTCTTCAGCCTGCAGAAGCCATGGGGGTGTTTGGGGTGGTCTGCAGTGTCACCAGTATCTTAGCAGCTGTCTCTTGGCACACAGGTCCTGGTGCTTTTCTGTCCCTCAAAGAGAGGGTCCTCCTGGCCTCTCCACCATGGTCACCATGGTTTATGGCTCTAGCTGTTGGCGATTTGGCATCTCCTTTTTTATGATTATTTTGCTTGCCTTTGATTTGCCCCGTGTACCCTTGCAGAACGAGATGCTGGAGGAAGGCCAAGAGTACGCCGTCATGCTGTACACCTGGAGGAGCTGCTCTCGGGCCATCCCGCAGGTGCCCCATCCCAGCCGGACCCCAACCCCCACTGGCCACCCCCTCATCCTTTCCACTCGTCCCTGCCCAGTCAGACCCCGCCCCACCTCTGGCCTGCTCCATCTCAGGGCACTCCCCACATCCTCTCAGGGTTGAAGCCTCTCTATGTCATGTTTGTTTTCTCCCAGGTGAAATGTAACGAACAGCCTAACAGAGTGGAAATTTATGAGAAAACCGTGGAGGTCCTTGAGCCTGAGGTCACAAAACTGATGAATTTTATGTACTTCCAGGTAAAACAGTGAAATAATCCTAGGGGTTTAGAGCAGAGGAATGAGATGGTGGCACCATCTACCAACTAAACAAAGTGCGTGTAAATTCAAGCGATCACAGTAGCTCTGAGACCAAAGGGAACTAAGCCTTAGACAGTCCAAAGCGTTACTGGCCCTTTCAGAATAAATGCTGCTTCTGGGTTTCACTTCTCTTCTCCCCTCCAGAGTGAATTTGTAGTTCCTGCAGGAAGACTGCTTTCTGTCAGTACGCTTACAGGCTTACACTTTCGATTCATCTGGTTTTGGGGTGTTTTCTCCCCACTGTCCACTCTGGTGGGCTTCGTCCTGGCCTTGGCTCCTTCTGGCCCTTGGGTTAAACAGAGTGGCCACAGGGAGGGACTTGCTGGCTTTTTTAAAGACATAGTTTAGAAATGTGTGAAAGTTTTTATTATAGAATCCTTTAGCAAAGGGAGAAGATAGAACTTCTTAGGTGATGAATTTTTGTCTTATCTTAACAATTGTCAAGTGGAACTCCTCCCACCCCCTTTTTCAACTCTAAAAGCTAAAGCAGTCTGCTTTACAGACATTCTATTGGAGCATTTTGCTCAGTAACTTTGCTGGAGCAATCAACAAAATTCTTTTACTTTGGGGACATAGTTGGTAAAGTGCAAAGTTGATGATGATTGTTACCGAGCAAAGGCTCGTGGAAATCACTTTCTAGAAACATGTCTCTTTACCCGAGCTGTAAACATGCACCCCTGGTTGGGTGTTTCATCAGCGAGTAACGTGACTCTGGACCCTGTGCTTGGAGCTGGGCTTGGGGTTGGCCCATCCCTGAAAGCCGCGTTTCTGCCCCTGCTTCCTCTGCACAGAGAAACGCCATCGAGCGTTTTTGTGGGGAGGTGAGGCGCCTGTGTCACGCGGAGAGAAGGAAGGACTTCGTGTCTGAAGCCTACCTGATCACCCTGGGCAAGTTCATCAACATGTTTGCCGTGCTGGACGAGCTGAAGAACATGAAGTGCAGCGTGAAGAATGACCACTCAGCCTACAAGAGGTGATGAGCGCGCCTGGGACTCAGGGCCGGGTTCCCGAGCGCACTCGCGTGCGGGGTGCAGTGCCCACGAGGGCCAGTCTCGTCCCGCGGAAGTGTTCTCCTGGGCGGACCGCCAGCGCTGCGAGGCGTGCTTGTAGGCTTTGGGAGCGGAGCGGGGCGGGGCGGGGGTGGGGGCGGGCCCTGGACTCTCAGCCCAGACAGCAGTGATGTGCTCTGAGCCTGTATGGGGGCGGTGGTGCGTGGGCGCTGACGCGCTGAGCGTCTTGTCCAGGGGGCTGGAGGCTCCACGCCTGCTGGGGCCGCCGCTGCTCGTCGCTGGCTGGCTGGTGGGCATCCCCGGCAGGCGGGCACCGTCACCGCAGTGGGCACAGCTGGCCCCGGCACCCACAGGGCTCCCCAGACCAGTTGTCCTCCAGAGCGGTTTTCTTTTCGAATGTGGACAGCTTCTGGAGAAGAGAATTGGAAAAGGTGGGCACGGCTCGGCGCTGCAGCTGCGACACTGAGTGTGTTGGTGGCAGGTAGAGCGGAGCTGCTGTCCTCTAACTGACTCTCTAGAAAGTCTGCCTGGGACTGTTAAAACATGTTGGCTGGAATGAGATGCTGACTTCTGTTTCCTTTGCTAGACAAGGAATCTTAGCTATAAAATTAAATTAGAAGAGATTTTATTTTGTGTCTGAATAGGCTGTGGTTTCATTTGTAGGGGAAGAAAAAGAATTTTTCCTCTGCCCTTCTAGGTTCTTGCCTGAGTACCACCGCCTTTAAGAAAACAGTGATTAATAGGAGAAAAACAAATATAATTTCATTTCATGAGTATGGGGGTCACAAGATATGAGACCCAACGAAGTGACCAAAGGAGGCAGTGTTTATACCTTTGTTTTTTGGGTTTTTTTTGGCCACACCTGGCAGCGTGTGGGATCTTAGTTCCCCGACCAGGGATGGAACCCGAGCCCCCTGTAGTGGGAGTGCCACCGGACTGCCAGGGAATTCCCAGCGTTTATACCTTTGAAACAAAGAAAAAAAAAATTTGTGAAGAATTGACAAGACAAAGAAGTTTGAGTTGGGGTGGCCAGTGAGTGAGCAGGTTGGAAGGTTAGCTCACACGGCCTTCTCAGCCTTGAACGCCCCGTCTCTGGTGATGACGATGTCTCCCGACCTCCTGGTGCAGGGAGGGGACCTTTCATGTGGGAGGTTTGTTTCCTGCTTTCAGGGGCACAGAGGAGGTCAGAATGCCCTGCTGTGGCTGTTTCTTAAGTAACTTCAATTCTGAATAATTCAGTATGCCACAGTGGCATATTTGGGGGCGGCCTACCCTGAACCCCAACACGTACTTAAAATCGTGCACCTATTGCTGTGTCTTTAAAATGAAGTCGACTGGAGATGAGGCATGAAGCAGATTTGAGGAGGGGATGGCACTGGAAGTTGAGCTAGATCTCCCAGACTTTAAGCCTCATTCGTGTGAAATAAGTTCAGGCGTTCCATTCATCACCTAGAGTTAGCTCTGCACGGAAGCCTAGATCTTCAGAACGACAAAATCTTTTGAGTTGTCCTGTTAACTCCGCTCCGGTAGGAAAGTCTGGAGTTGTCTCCATTTGATGCCAGTTTTGTGGGACTCCAAGTGCGTGTGACTCTTGGTGGAGTGTCGGGGCTTCGGAACGTCCCAGCTCAGGAGAACAACTGCTGCTCCTGATGGCACAAATCACTTGTCGGGTGATTTGGAGCAGCTTTCGCAGCCTTCCTGACTCTATCAGGGAAATGGGGAGGTGGACAGCCCCAGGGGTTTTAAATTTTAAAAAGGTTTCTTTTCTCCCTCTGTCTCTTAGCAGCAGCACCTTTATTTCAAAGCCCAGTCTGGAAAATAGTTTAAAGATACGGCTGCTCTGTGGAAGGCCCCCGGGCACCCCATTCAGAAGTTGCCCAGCGTGTTTGCTACCCCCTAGGCTCCCCTAAGCACAGAAGAGGGCCTGGGCACCCCTCACCCTTCCAGCAGCCTCTTCCTGTGACCTATGTTTGGTATCCCGGGTTGGTTGGTTTACTTTCCCAGACAATAACCTCCACTTCTCCCTAGCCCTCACACTCCCACACTCAACACTCAGAACACATTTTATGTGCACCCAGCTGGTAGTTACAGCCTTTCCTGAGTGTAAATGCCAGATGACCCATATAGTCATGGTGAGGCTTAAGGAAAATAAAAGCAGGTATTCTTGGTCCCTTCCTTAGTTTCCACTCCTGCAGCTTCAACACCCACTCAAATCAATACAGTAAAGTGAACACTTTAAAAAAGAATGTAAACATATCAGTTAATATTGTTTCACTGTATATCATTTTTTAAAACTTAAGAAGTAAGCAAGATTGCAGATTATTTCCCACCCGAAAAGTTCTGACGTAGGTGGTCTGCAGCTGACGGGGTTCCATAGTGTTGAGGAACCAGAGCTCCTGCTGTCTTCATTTGTTGCCTTGTGGCCCAGGATGGCTGCTTGAGCTCTAGCTGTCATCTCTGTATTCCAGTCAGCAGGAAGGAAGGAGCATTGAAGGGCCCACAATATTCCTTACAAGTAAACTTTCAAGTGCCTTACAAAGTTTTGCATTACATCTCATGGCTCAGCAGTTGGTCACAGCGTGGAGATGAGAATGAGGCACATTACTGCACCACAGAAATTCAGGGTTTATTCTGAATAAAGGGAATGGAAGGGAAGGGAAGGGAAGGAAAGGGAAAGAAATGACAGTTGGGGTAGGTTACCAGTCTTTGCCATGAAAGCTTTTCTTTAGTAAAACCCCAGAGGTTCTAGGTTGCACGACAGGTCCTTATGTGGGCAGTTTCCGCTAAACTTTTTTGGGGAAGCCCTAGGTGTGCAGAATCCTCATATGTGCTTTCACCCTCTTTGCAAAAACTAGAGACTCAGCCTGTGTTGCACAGGATTTGTTGGACCTCAGTGTACAGGTCCTTCTGTGTCCACCGTTCCCTTGTCAGCCCCATTGGGTAGGTCGTATAGCTATTGCTTTTCACAGGTATGGTAAGTGAGAGTCAGGAGAGTTCAGGAGGTGTGATATTGATTTATAATAAGAAATATGTATTCATCCCCATTTCTGACACTGAACTCCTAAAACCCTTAGAATTTCCCATGATAAAAGCAAGAAAGTTTCTTTTGTTATGTAAATGTGGTGACTTTGGAAAGCCTCTAGTTACCCTAAGGATGGGGGCTGGTCACCAGCAGAATCAACCCTGTAACTACAGGGTTGGAACTTTCAGACCTACCCTCCTGATCTCAGGGAGGAGAGAGGGGTTAGAGGTTGAATCCATTGCCATTGCCCAGTGATCTAACCAAGCATGTTTATGTGAGGAATCCTCCATAAAAACCCCAAAGGACAGGGTTCGGAGAGCTTCCAGGTTGGTGAACATGTGGAGGTTTCGGGGGGAGTGGTGCTTGGAGAGGGCATGGAAGCCCCACCACCCCCCGTCCCCATATGTATCTCTTCCATTTGGCTGTTCTGAGTTATATCCTTCCATAATGAATTGTTAATCTAGTATATAAAATGTCTGTCTTCTCAGTTCTGTGAGCTGCTCTAACAAATTAATCGAACCCAAAGAAGGGGTTGTTGGGACTGCCAATCTGTACCTGGTTGGCCAGGAGCACAGTGACAACGTGGACCTCCAGCTGGTGTCTGAAGTGGGGGGATGACGTGGCAGTCTTGTGGGACTGAGCTCTTAACCTGTGGGGTCTGATGCTATCTTCAGGCAGTGTCAGAATTGTAACACCACTGGCAACTGGTGCTAGAGAATTGCGTGGTGGTGTGGGAAAACCCAGCCCTCATGTTAGACTTGGTACCGGATCTTTAGGTTTGTCCAAGATGGAGCTGCAAATTGGTGGTGGAATCAGGATTCTGTCTCAGACCTTTGGCACCAGAACTATGCGTGGTGTGGTCCCTGACTGTTGGGAGGTTTGGCTGCCCAAAAGTTTCCCAGCAGAGAACCTAAACAGTGTTGGCCATCTTTGTCACTCAGCAGAGGGAGTGTCATCCTTTCTCACACTTGGGGACAGGGAGCCCAGGGGAGAGGCCCATGTATAGGTGCCCTTCAGGAAGGCCTGTGAGAAGTGCTGCCACATCTCTGAGGAAGTCCATCAGCTATGGACAGTAGGGTCATGAGCTATCCAGGTTGCAAAGAGACTTACCTGGAGTTCAGGGGAGAAGCTGGAGAAGGCTGAAATTGTAACCGGCATCTAAGATGCACATTTCTACAGATAACTGTAGTGAGGGTAAAATAATTTTGATATTCCCACGCTGTTTTTCTTTAAAGTCATTAAGCATGTTGGTTGATTAACCCTTTTTTTCCCCCTTTTCATAGGGCTGCTCAGTTTTTACGTAAAATGGCAGATCCACAGTCCATCCAGGAATCACAGAATCTGTCCATGTTCCTGGCCAACCACAACAAGATCACTCAAGTAATTCACACTCTTGCCGCTCTGGCTGATGGGGCGCATCACTGGGGGGCTGAGGGGCGGAGAGCGGTCAGTGACACAGGTGTCTCACTCTGTGTTTCAGTCTCTGCAGCAGCAGCTCGAAGTGATTTCTGGCTATGAAGAGCTCTTAGCAGACATTGTGAATCTGTGTGTGGACTGCTATGAGAACAGGATGTACTTGACGCCCAGTGAGAAACACATGCTTCTCAAAGTACGTGTGTTGAGGGTAGGCTGCCAACAGCACCATGAGATAGGGGCAGCCCTGCTTTCGTGAATAGGCTGCACTTTATGGTCGTTTGGCCAACCTTTTCTCTCATGCTTGTGTGTGTGTGTGTGTGTGTGTGTGTGTGTGTGTGTGCGTGCGCACATGCAGTTTGCCCTACAAGTCCTTGATGCATTCCCGTGTGTTCCAAGCTTGACCCCATTGCCAGGTAGATCACATGCCCGTCCCTGGAGAAGGTGCTCGTGGGTGAGGAGTCCCTGGTCAAGGGCCTTTCTCAGTATAAAGCCTGTAGCGGAGGTTATACCAGATTCTACGTGGTAGGGATGTAATTCCTAGAAATTTAGTATACTGTGTCACCATGATTATAGTAGACTTTTGTTGGTCAAGAAACATGCCATTTACCATATTTCTCATTATTATTCTGTTTCAAATTGGGGAGGTTTTCAATGATGTTTCTCACTGGGAAGATGAGAAGGCGGTTTTTTTTTTTTTTTTTCAAACAAAAGTTTAATAACTTGTACATGGGAGAGACCCAGGAAAACTGAGTAACTCTGAGAAGATGCTTCTGCCATTCTCTTCACTCTGCTCTCTACCTTCATGGAGGGCAGCTCCGGGGGACCCTGTTCTGGGTGTCCTGCTGACCCAAAGCCCTCCGTGCAAGTGGGCCCATCTCCAATACTTCTTTCCTGCTGGAGAGCAGCACGGAGGGATCAGAGCAAGAGGACACTGTCCAGTGGAGTGCTTTGTGGCAGTGGAAACATTCTGTTTGCATCTACCTGGTGCAAGAGCCCCCTGGTCATAAGTGCTTATGGAAATCCACATTTAGTATTGCCTTGTGCTTGATGAGAAGTGGAGCTGTTGTATGCACCTGGAAGAGGACACAAAAAATGACATAAAATAGCTTCATGTGAAGGGATAGCTATTAATTTCCGAGGGACTTTTAAAAATGCTTTTTACCAGAACTAGAAATATTAAAATGACAAAAAGAAAAATCTCATTGGTAAAGGCAAATATACAGTAGAGGTAGTAGATCAACTACTTACAAAGCTAGTAGCAAGGTTAAAAGACAAAAGTAGTAAAATCATCTATATTCACAATAAGTAGTTAAGGGATACACAAAAGATATAAAATATGATGTCAGAAACATTAAGCGTTGGTGGGGAGTAAAAATGCAGGGTTATTAGAATGAGTCTGAACTTGAGATCATAACTTAATCATATATATATATATGATCATATATAGCCATATATATATATATATATATAAACCTCATAATGACCACAATCAAAAATTTATAAAAAAAAATTTATACTAGATACACAAAAAAGAGAAAGGAATCTAAACATAAAACTAAAGATAGTCATCAAATCACGAGGGAAGAGAGCAAAAGAAGAAGAAAGGGACAAAAAGGAACTCTAAAAAAAACCCCAGGAAACAATTAATAAAATGGCAAATGGAAATATCTGTTGTGTTTTGGGGATTGGAAAAATTAACATTGTTAAAATGACCATACTACCCAAGGCAATCTACAGTTTTGGTGCAACCCCTAACAAAATACCAATGGCATTTTTCACGGAACTAGAACAAATAATTCTATCATTTGTATGGAAACCAAAAAGACCCCAAATCGTCAAAACAAATCTTGAGAAAGAAGAACAAAACTGGAGGTATCACATTCCCTGATTTCAAACTATACCACAAAGCTACAGTAATCAAAACAGGAAGGTATGGCACAAAAACAGACACATAGATCAATGGAACAGAGAGCTCAGAAATAAACCCACACTTAAATGGGCACTTAGTCCATGACAAAGGAGGCAAGAACATGTGACAGGGAAAAGACAGCCTCTTCAATAAGTGGTATTGGTAAAACTGAACGGCTACTTGCAAAAGGATCAACCTGGACTACTCTCTCACACCATATACAAAAATAAACTCAAAATGGGTTAACGATTTAAACGTTAAGACCTGAAACCATAAAACTTCTAGAAGGAAACATATATTCTGGATCTGTCTCCTCAGGAAAGGGAAACAAAGGTGCAAATAAACAAATGGGACTACATCAAACTAAAAAGCTTTTGCACAGTGAAGGAAACTATCAAAACGAAAAGGTCACCTACTGAATGGAGAAGACATTTGCAAACAGTATATTCAGTAAAGCGTTAATATCCAAGATATACGAAGAACTTGTACAACTCAATATAAAAAAAAAATTCAGTTTAAAAATGGGCAGAGGATCTAAATCGGCATTTTTTCCAAAGAAGACATTTTTTCCAAAGAAGACAGTGCTGGCGAGGATGTGGAGAAGGATCCCTGGTGAACCCTGGTGGGAATGTAAATTGCTGCAGCCACTAGAAAACAGTATGCTGGTTCTTCTACAATTACCATAGGATCCAGCAGTTCCACTTCTGGATGTTTATGTGAAGAAAAGAAAAAGATATATGCACACCAGTGTTCATTGCAGCAGCATTGTTAACAATAGTCAAGACACAAAAGCAACCAAAGTGTAACATTGATAGATGCATAGGAAGATTTTATATAAATAAATAAATAAATAAATATATAATGGAATACTGTTCAGCCCTAAAAAAAGAATGAAATCTTGCCATTTGTGATAACATGAATGGACCTAGAGGGTATTATGCTAAGTGAAATAAGTCAGAGAAAGACAAATACCATATGATTGCACTTATATGTGGAATCTAAAAAACAAAACAAATGAACAAACATAAAATAGAAACAGACTCATAGATACAGAGAATAAGCAGGAGGTTCCTAGTGGGGTTATTGCGGGGTGGTGGTGAATGAAATAGGTGAGATTAAGGGGTATAGACTTCCAGCTACAAAATAAATGAGTCACTAGGATGAATGTACTCCATTGGAAATATAGTCATTAATATTGTAATGTCTTTGCGTGGTGACAGATGGTAACTAGACTTATCGTAGTGATCATTTTTTAATGTGCAGAAATATCAAATCACTATGTTGTGCTCCTGAAACTAACATAGGTTGTAGGTCAACTATACTTAAATTTTTTTAAAAAGTGCTTTTTGAAAGAAGAATGGTCATTTCTAAGTTATGAACTGTAGCAGTATAAGTGTTTATGGGTAATTAAACTTGCAGGTCTGAGCTTTATGTGCCATTTTGTGATTTGCAGGTCATGGGGTTTGGTCTGTACCTGATGGATGGGAGTGTCAGCAACATTTATAAACTAGATGCCAAGAAAAGAATAAACTTATCCAAAATCGACAAGTACTTCAAGGTGAGTTACAGTTTCTAGGTAAACCTTTTTATTGAAGTGTATGCAGTTTGAGCTTTAGGAGGTCAACCTCTGTGGCTTTGTTCTGTGCTGGGAAATGCAGTTGTGGCTGGTGGGTGGGTAGGTGGAGGTAGACTGTCTCCTACCCTGTACCAGATTTGCCTGGGTTTGAACCTTGTCTAACAGAATGGTGCCATGTGTACTCTTTTGTGTCTGACTGCACCCATTCACTTTGTCAGATCATCCCTGTGGGAGCCTGCAACTGTAGTTTTTACATTTTCATTGTGGTGTAGCAATGCATTTAATGACTAACTGCAATTTATTTATCCATTCTGTCGTGATGAACGTGAGATTGTTTCTGGATTTTGGCTTGTCCGAACAGTGCTGCTCTGATTCGTGCACATCTATGCACATTTCTGTTGGATGAATACCCAGTGGTGGATTGGGTATTCATCCAATAGAATGAACATTTTCAGTGTAGTAGATACAGCCTCACAACTCTCCCACATGGCTGTGCTGACTTGCATCACCACCAGCGGTGATTCTACATCATGGCCATCACTTGGCTCTGTCATTTTTGGGGGAGGAGGGGGGCATCCTGAAGGGTGTGTATGTATATCCTTGTGATTTTATTGGCTACTGTTTCCTTGTGGTTTACTTGATGTTTCCCTGATGGCTTTTCACAGTATTATTAGTCTTTTGTGTGTTCTCTTTGTGAAGTGTCCTTTCAAGTCTCTCATTCTTTTTTTCCCCTGTTGATTTGTAGTTCTTTATGTATTCTGGGTATGTGTCCTTTGTCAGATACATGTGTTCTAAAATACATGCATTTCCCCTATGTGGCTCTTTTTTTTCACTTTCTTGAAGAGTCTTTGGTGAACTGAGGTTCTTAATTTTAATGTGGTGCAATATATCAATCTTTGATGTCCACTTTAAGAAATCTTTGATAAAGCAGACTCTCGAGAATTTTCTTTTGTGATACCTTCTAGAAGCATCACCATTTCTTTTCCATCTAGATCTATAATGCCCCTGGAACTGGCCATGTGTATGCTGTGAGGCAGGGGGTTGATATTTTTGGATTTTTTTTTCCTGTTCTAGATATCCAGTTGACTCTGTCCAATTATTGCAAAGACTGTTTCCCCTCCATTGCTCTGAGGAGTCACCTGTGTCATAAAGCAGGTGTCTGTATGTGTGTGACTCTGCCTTAAGTTCTCTGTTCTGCCCCACTGGTCTGCACCTGCGCTCCAGGGCCATGCTGGCTTTAGTTGCTGTAGGTTTCCAGCAGGTCTACTTACCAGTCTTCAAGTTACGTTCTTCACAATTGTCTTGAGTATTGTCCCTCCATCTTTTGAAATACGTTTTAGAATTGACTTGCTGATTTACACATACACACAGAAAACCCATAAACCATTTTTCCTCTTGGAATATTGTTTGTGATTCCGTTGAATCTATAGATCAATTTAGGGAGAATTGATATTTTTAAAATACTGTGTCTTCCAATGTACATGAACCTAATGTATTTCTGTATTCCCTTAGAATTTTAAAAATTTCTTTAGAATTCTTGGTATTGTTTTTGTCTAGAAGTCTTGCACATATTTTGTTGGATTTCATAATATATACTTTTTATTTATTTTTTGATGCTATTGTAATTTTTTTCTCTTTAGATTTTTGTTTTCTAATAGTTCCTAGTATGTAGAAATACAGTTGATTTTTTTTTTTTTTTTTAATGACCATGGATCTAGCAACAAGGTAGGTTAATTTTAATTTTTTTTTTTTTTTTTTTTTTTTGCGGTATGCGGGCCTCTCACTGTTGTGGTCTCTCCCGTTGCGGAGCACAGGCTCCGGACGCGCAGGCTCAGCGGCCGTGGCTCATGGCCCCAGCCGCTCCGCGGCATGTGGGATCCTCCCGGACCAGGGCACAAACCCATGTACCCTGCATCGTCAGGCGGACTCCCGACCACTGTGCCACTAGGGAAGCCCTAATTTTAATATTTAATTGGTTTTATGAGAGTTGGTTTTTAACTTTTATTTTGTTCTTCTTAAAGTAAACGTAGAAGTTGTTTACAACTTTTTTGCAGTAAGTGATTTGCAGAGATAGCATTCAACCCACAGTAATTATTAGCATTATTCATTCTTCTTGCGATTGTATTTGGTGACTAAACATATTTAATGACCCTGGGTTATTTTTTATTCTTTGAATACAGCAGCTCCAGGTGGTTCCGCTGTTCGGGGACATGCAAATAGAACTGGCAAGATATATCAAGACCAGCGCCCACTATGAGGAAAATAAATCTCGGTAGGCAGAGTGAGCTGTCCAGTTAGAGCATTCTGCAGTGTTCTCACTGTGGTTCCTAACACTCCACTTATCTATCCAGAGATGCCACCTTTGACATTTTCAACCACGTGGAACCGAATGCGTGATATGGTAGCCTTTTCCATGAGTGGATGTTTACATTTAAATTCATTTACAAATGCAGTTTATTTCCTTAGTGGGATAGCCACATTTCAAATATTTTAATAGTTTTGGTCAGCACAGATATAGAACTTTTCCATCATCCCAAAGAGTTCTGTTAGTGCTGGCCACAAGTACGGAAGTATAACCAAATGCTCTGGGTGTTTATAAAAGCTTAACAGCAGCCTGCTGGGGAGCGGCTGGATATTCACGTGTAACTTACAGAGGGTACAGAGCTATCACCCAAGGGCCCAACCAGGCCAGGCCCAAGGTCTCTGTGGTTGAGAATGGTCTTTACAGTTTTAAAGAGTTTTTTTTAAGATGATGGCTCTATGGCTGATGTGTGACAGAGACCGTGTAGCCCCCAAATCCTATAGCATTTGCTTTCTGGACCTGTCCTGAGAAAGATGGCCAATCCCTGTCATAAAGCATCTGCAGCTCACAGTTAGAAATGATAATGAATACACGGTACTTTTTATTGTAGCTTCCACATATCCACTTGAGTTTCATAGGATGCTTTAGTTGACTTTTGCCAAACACGTGGTCTCCATTCAGCCATGGTTTTGAAAAATACAGTTGCACCTCAATCTGGCTACTCAAAGGTAAACAGTCTTTTTCTGTGAAGACCAAATTGTAAACATGTTAGGCCTTTCTGGCCACATACTCTTTTTTGTTGTTGTTGTTTTTAAACGACTCTTTAAAATTGTAAAAACCATTTTGTATGGCTCTATGGCCATGCAAAAGGTACTCGCATTGGGCCCACGTTGTATGTAGTGTGCCAGCCTCTGTGCCAGCTTGTTTCCTAACACATCTGCCATTAAATCTGATATGTGATCACCTTCCTATAAATTACATTCACTAATCTCTCTTCACTTCAGCATCAACTTGAGCTCTGATTTGGAGGGTGTGCTGATTTCCATGGTATAAATGGAAATGCCTGAGTTTAAGTTAACAATGTACAACTCACCTCCTACCCTAACAAACACAGTCAGATCCAGATCATACGTAATTGTAAAATCAGTAAGAGAATCAGGAAACAAGGAGTTTTGCATACTTTATTTTTAATATGCTCTGTTGTAAGTCGATGGCCATTATTACCAATTAGATGCTGTGTTTCACAGCCACCAAGGCAGGTGCCTGAGCGTGCAACAATCAGCTCCAAGAGCTCAGCCCAATGGCGTAGTACCTTTGTCTGGCCACAGGGGGTGGGCGCAGAGTGGGCAGATGTTGGCATCAGGCTCTGGGCTCCTTGCCTCTCCTGAGGTGGACATGCTGTCTGGGGCCTGCAGGGGAGGCCAGTGTGTTTAAGGTGGACCCTGGCAGAGGGCCTGGGCCTTGTGTGCTTAGTGCACACTCAGGGAGCTGCCTTTGCTCATGCTGTAATCACGTGATCCTGTAGTAAAATCAGAAAGTTAAAAAGTGATGCTGCTTGAGATAGTGTACTGATCGCCTTGAAAACTCGTAATCTGAATCCTTCCCTTCTAGCAAAGGGGACCAACTTGTTAAAACATGGTGTGAGTTGGTGCTGAGTGTGAGGGAACCAAGGGAACCGCTCTGAGCCCAAAGCAAGGCCCATGCTTTCTGCCCAAGAAGTCCAACAGATTTAATTTTTTTTTTTTCTTTTGCGGTATGCGGGCCTCTCACTGCTGTGGCCTCTCTCGTTGCGGAGCACAGGCTCCGGACGCGCAGGCCCAGCGGCCACGGCTCACGGGCCCAGCCGCTCCGCGGCATGTGGGATCTTCCCGGACCGGGGCACGAACCCGTGTCCCCTGCATCGGCAGGCGGACTCCCAACCACTGCGCCACCAGGGAAGCCCAGATTTAATTCTTGATACACATTTTTCCACCACATTGACTGTATCCGTTTGCTGCTGAAATGTTGTGTTGTGCACATAGTTAGCTATAGCAACACTGTCTAATTTCCAAGTTTCAACTCTCTCATTAAGGATAACTTTTGTCCCTGAGTCCTTGGCTGTCTTGTTTTGTACTATAGCTATGTTTTCATATGTGAGTAATAAGGAAATATTAGTTCCTGCCTACTCTGCAGTAATCTGTCAAGGGGCCCTGCAAGGGTGTTGCAGTGTCCTGAATTCAGCAACACCTCTCAGCTTTGTGGTAAGTAGTTTGCCGATTAAGGAGAAATTACGGTTCCTTTTCCAGAATACAGACATGAGAAGGTAGGACGCAGCCCTGACACAGGGAGATGAGGCAGGCCCGGCTCTGTTTCCATGCGGAGAATTCCACGTTTCCTCTGCACCTCTACCTCTTGGCTGCAGCGGGGCTCCCGGGGTGGTAGGTGGGCCTGCTGTGCATGTGCCCTCAGCCAGTCGCTTATCAGGTAACTCATGCTTCCCCTTTACCACCAGATGGACGTGCACATCCTCCAGCAGCAGCCCACAGTACAACATCTGCGAGCAGATGGTACAGATCCGGGAGGACCACATGCGCTTCATCTCGGAGCTGGCGCGCTATAGCAACAGCGAGGTGAGTGGCCTCTGCCTGCAAAGCGCACCTGGGGACATGGGGTCTGGTGTGGCCCTTGTATTCTCTGCGCCCAAATACTACCATTGATCGCTTTGAGAAACGTAGTTTAGCACTGCGTGCTTAAAAAGCACTGATAATAATGGATGAGGAAGGGCAAATATAATGGAGTTTGTTTGGATCTGTTCAGCTGTACAAGAAAGCATCTTCTTTTTTCAGAAAAATGTTAACACGGGGCTGAGGACTGAGGTGAGACCATGAATTAAGTGCATTTCCTAGTGTAGTTCCGTGGTTCCAAGCTGCTAGGAGAGGGGTGGGGAGAGTGGAGGACGTCAGGAACAGAAGGGGTGGTTCTGACTTGCGCCCCTTTCGTGTCTAGAGGGAGAAAGTGCAGGAGCCTCCGAGTCGGTGGGCAGATGCGTCGAGTGCCCAGAGGAGACCTGGAGTTGCGTGTTGGAGGAAGTGGGGTCTCTTCGGCCGTGGGCCTTGTTAATTCCTTCCAGCTTTGCTGCTGGACTCTCTGTGTCCTTGCTTGGGCCGGTCGCGTTCCCCACACCTGCCCCAAGCCTGGCTCCAGGCCATTGCTGCTCGCGCATGGGGTGGGTGGCACGGGGGTCTGAGCGAGGGGGAGCGGCAGCGGGAGTGTCATTTCTCACGTCTTAGTGGACTGGGCACTGAGGTCAGGGTCAGGGCGGTGGTCAGTGGTGTGGGTGCTACAGGTGGTCTAGAGGAACCCGGGGACTTGGGGCCACATACGCAGGTCTGGTTTCTGAGATCGCGGTACCTCGGGGTTCTCGGGAGGCCCATCACATTTGGGGGGAACAATCTGTTGGTCCTGCTCATTGCAGGACAATGTGCACTCTATCCCTCACCCCCGAGCACTTGTCGTCATGTAACGAAGATGACTGAAAGACAGCCCCAATGCTTGGGGCACATTGCCTCCTTGCAGACCCCAGGTGGGCAGCCGACTCCCCATGAGGAACGTTAGCTCACCCCTCTGTGGAGGCCAGTGCAGCCCGAAGAGTAGAGGTGGGGGCCAGTCCCCAGGACTTCATGATTTAGTTGTAAACTGAGTTCCTAAGATGTTCTCAAACAACACAGAGAGCTGGCTTCTACCTTTCCAAATCGGAGCCCTTGACAGCGTGCATGGTTCCTGTGTGCCTTCTGGTGTCTGCTGTTGTGCCTTTATAATCAGATGATGGTTTTTTGTTTTTTAAAAAAGGGCGTATGCGTGTTTTTTTTTTTTTAAAGAAGATGTTGGGGGTAGGAGTTTATTAATTAATTTATTTATTGTTGCTGTGTTGGATCTTCATTTCTGTGCGAGGGCTTTCTCTAGTTGTGGCAAGCGGGGGCCACTCTTCATCGCGGTGCGCGGGCCTCTCACTATCGCGGCCTCTCTTGTTGCGGAGCACAGGCTCCAGACGCGCAGGCTCAGTAGTTGTGGCTCACGGGCCCAGTTGCTCCGCGGCATGTGGGATCCTCCTAGACTAGGGCTCGAACCCATGTCCCCTGCATTAGCAGGCAGATTCTCAACCACTGCACCACCAGGGAAGCCCATAGATGATGATTTTAATAAGAGAAAAGAGATCCACCTTTAAAAGCTTTGCACAGTTTATTTTTAAACAGATTTATGAAGACATAATCCACATACCAGACAATTCTCTGATTTAAATTATACAATTCAAAGGTTTTTAGTCCATTGCTGAACATTTTCATCATCTCCCAGAGCAACTCTGCACCCATAGCAGTTACTCCCCATTCCCCTTCCTTCTAGCACGTGGCAATCTACTTTCTATCTATGGATTTGCCTACTGGACTTTATATAAATGGAATCATAATATGTGCTCCTTGGTGACTGGCTTTTTTCATTTGACATAGTATTTTTAAGGTTCATCCATGTTATAGCATGTATCAGTAATTTTATGGCTTATTTATAATATTTATAATAATTTTATGGCTGAATAATACTCCACTGCTTGGACACACCACATTTTGGTGGTTTGTTCATCTGCTGTTGACTGATGGACAGTGGGTTACAAATAATGCTACTGTGAACATCCTCGTACAAGTGTTGTGTGGACGTAAGGTTTCATTTCTCTTGGGTAGCTATCTAGGAATGGAATCGCTGAGTCTTATGGCACCTCTGTGTTGAACATTTTGAGGAACTGCCAGGCTGTTTTCAAGGTGGTTGCACTATGTTACACCCACCAGCAGTCTGTGAGTGTCTGATGTCCCCACATCCTTGCCAGCACTTGTTGCTGTTTTTTTGATTCTGGCCATCCTAGTGAATGTGAAGTGGTATCTGGTTGTGGTTTGGATTTGCATTTCCTTAATGACTAATGAAACTGAGTATCTTTTCATATGCTCATTGGCCAGTTTTTAAAAATGTCTCTTGAAGTCATTTGCCCATTTTTAAATTGGGTTATTTACCTTCTTTTTACTGTAGAGTTGTGTGAGTTCTTATATTCTATCCCTTATCTGTTATGTGATTTTCAAATATTTTCTCCTGTGTCTGTTTGCTGTCTTGATGGTGTCCTTTGAAGCACAGTTTTTTATTTGTGATGTGGTCCAATTTTATCTATTTTTCCTTTGGTGGTTTGTGCATTTGGTCATAATGAAGAAACCATTACCTAACCCAAGTCACAAAGATTTACCCCTTGTTTTCTTCTAAGAGATTTGTAGTTTTAGCTCTTATATTTAGATCTATGATCCATTTTAAGTTACTTTTTTTTTTTTTTTTTTTCACGGTACGCAGGCCTCTCACTGCTGTGGCCTCTCCCGTTGCGGAGCACAGGCTCCGTACGCGCAGGCTCAGCGGCCATGGCTCACGGGCCCAGCCGCTCCGCGGCACGTGGGGTCTTCCCGGACCGGGGCACGAACCCGTGTCCCCTGCATCAGCAGGCGGACTCTCAACCACCGTGCCACCAGGGAAGCCCCCCAGTACTGTTTTTAAAATTCCATTCTTTCCGCACTGAAGGCACCCTCAACAGAAATCAAGTGACTGTACACCTCCATATTCATTATAACATTATTTACAAGAGCCAAAGCAAAGAAACAGCCTAAGTGTCTATAGACAGATGAATGGATAAAGAAAATGTGGCATACAGTATGCAATGGAATATTATTCAGCCATACAAAAGAAGGAAATCCTGGGACTTCCCTAGTGGTCCAGTCGTTAAGACTTCGCCTTCCAATGACGGGGGTGCAGGTTTGATCCCTGGTCAGGGAGCTAAGATCCCACATGCTTTGTGGCCCAAAAAACACCCAAACATAAAACAGAAGCAATATTGTAACAAATTCAATAAAGACTTTAAAAATGGTCCACATCAAAAAAATCTTAAAAAGAACAAAATCCTGGCATTTGTGACAACATGGATGGACCTTAAAGGGCATTATACTAAGTGAAATAAGTCAGACAGAGAAAGACAAATACTATTTAATATCACTTTATGTGGAATCTAAAAAAACCCAAACTCATGGATACAGAGAACAGATTGGTGGGTGCCAGAGGCAAGAGGTGGGAGAAATGGGTGAAGATGGTCAAAAGGTACAAACTTTCAGTTATAAGATAAATAATTTCTGGGGATGTAATATACAGCATGGTGACTACAGTTAACAATACGGTATTGCATATTTGAAAATTCCTAGGAGAGTAAATCTTAGAAGTTCTCATCACAAGAAAAAAAATTGTAACCATGTGAGTTGGTGAATGTTAACTTACTGTATAATCATTTCACAATATATGCATATCAAATCATTGTACACCTTAAACTAATCCAAAGTTGAGTGTCAGTGTGTCAGTTATTTCTCAGTAAAACTGGGTGATGGGGGGAATCAATTGATTCTACTCCTGAGGCTTTATTTCTGGGCTCTCAGTTCTGTTCCATTGACCTTTTGTCAGTCCTTATGCCACTACCACACTGTCTTGATTTTACAGTTTTATAGTAAGTCTTAAAACCAGATAATAGAAGCCCTACAGCTTTGTTCTTCTTTTTGAAGATTGTTTTGTCATCTTTGTCAAGATTATTTGTGGATCCTTTGCATTTCCTTATGAATCTTAGGATCAACCTGTCAATTTCTACAGAATAAGGCATCTGGAATTTTAATAGGGATTGCTCTGAATCTGTATATCAATTTGGGGAGTATTGCCATCTTAACAAGATTGAGACCTCCAATCCATGAACATGGGGGATGTCTTTCCATTTGTTTAGTCCTTCTTTGATATCTTTCAAAAATGTTTTATCATTTTCGGAGTACAAGCTTTGTACTTATTCTGTTACATTTATTCCTAAGTGTTTTATTCCTTTTGATCCTATTGTAAATGGAGTTATCTTTTTAATTTTATTTTCAAGTTGTTTGCTCAGTTTCTTTTGACTAGAGGGTAAGGATTTGTACTGAGCAGGGACAGCGGCTGGGTTTGAATAGTTCATGAGAATGTCAGTGCAGGTGTGCACAGACCCTGAGTCCTCAAGAGCCCCCAGATCTGTTCAGTTTCTAACAGCGACCAGAGCCAGGTTCTGGGTATAAATTTTGTTTGTTTGTTTGTTTTTCAATTTCTCCATTACGTAAATTTTCAAGCATACAAAGGGGGAGACCAGTCCTGGCCCCTCAGGTGCCACGCTGAGCTTAATCATCTGCCCCTTTTCAATTATTCCTCCAACCCTGTGCCTCGGTCTGGGTTAGCTTGAAGCAATCCAAGATAACATAGCACTCTCTCTGAAAGTATTTCCCATGTGTCTCTATAAGATAAGGGCCCTTTTTAACATATAACCATAATACCATCCCACCTAAAAAACCAACAAATGTATTCCCTAATATTAAATAGTGGGTCGTTGTTCAGATTTCCCGTTTGCTCATTATCATTAGCGGTGTATTTTTCCAGGTTTGTGTGCCTCAGGACCCAAATAAGTTCCATACACTGCAGTTGGTTGACATGCCTGTCCCAACCATCTCCCTCATTCCCTCTGGTGTCATTTGCCATGATTTCTGTCCCCTGTGTGTCCTGTACGCTGCCGGCTCAGGGCCCTGGTCATAGTCAGCTCCCACTGTCCCGGCCCATTTGGCCTCTCGGTGGCCATGCTGAGGGCTGCTGGGGGGTCCAGCTGACTCTCTGGGATGTGGACGGCTGCATCCCCTGCCCTGATGTGAGACTTCACCAGGCCTCAGCTTGGTGGTCCTCTCAGCTCCTTGCGCCTTCCAGAGCTGGATTCCTTTGCTTTATGCATCAGGTGTTAAAATAATTGATTCCCTAGCATATCTAAAGAAACAAACCAGCTTTTGGAGTACTGTTTTCTAGTCAGTCTACTTCAGTTTCCTTCTGCCTTTTTCTTTTTTCTCCCATGGTGAAAGTCCTCGTTCTTAAAGATTTTTTTTTTTTTTTTGCGGTACACGGGCCTCTCACTGTTGTGGCCTCTCCCGATGTGGAGCACAGGCTCCAGATGCGTAGGCTCAGTGGCCATGGCTCACGGGCCCAGCCGCTCTGCGGCATATGGGATCTTCCCGGACCGGGGCACGAACCCGCGTCCCCTGCATCAGCAGGCAGACTCCCAACCACTGCGCCACCAGGGAAGCCCAGCATATTTTGACTGGGGTCAGACTATATGTCTCAGTATACACTCAGCAGTCTTAAAATAGCAGTACTGGCACTGCTAATAACAATTACTAGAAATTCAGATTTTTATTTTATTATTATTGTTTTTTTTTGCGGTACGCGGGCCTCTCACTGCCATGACCTCTCCCGTTGCGGAGCACAGGCTCCGGACGTGCAGGCTCAGCGGCCATGGCTCACGGGCCCAGCCCCTCCACGGCATGTGGGATCTTCCCGGACTGGGGCACGAACCTGCATCCCCTGCATCGGCAGGCGGACTCTGAACCACTGCGCCACCAGGGAAGCCCTTCAGATTTATTTTGCAGTTAATTTTGTCCTTAGATTTCTTCCTCTAGGGATGTTACATCAAATTGTTATTTTTCAAAGTCACTGAAGTGGTTTGTTTTGTGTTGGTCTCAGCCTACAGATAGTGATGCCTGGACCTGTACTCCTCTTGGCAGTCCCCACAGACACCCCACCTCCAGCCCGCACCAGAGCCAGTGTTGTGGCTGGACTGGCCCTTGCGGTCCTCACGATTGCCACATACCCTCTGCAGTGACCATCAGGGAACTTTGAGAAAAACAAGTTTGATTACTCACAGGTCCTAGAGGGTACACAGCACACCCAGAGCCCCAAAGCGAGGTCATAGGTAGAGAGGGAGGGAGCACAGACCTGGGGCTCTGCCTTTGTCAGGGCTGAGGGTGGGGTGCCTAGGGTTTCACGGGTTCACTGTTGGTGAATTTAAAACATAAGAGCAGGGATGAAGGTGTGGGAGGAGAAAAGCCCTGTTGGCAGTTATCTAGGTCACCATGGGCTTTCTAGAAGGGGAACTTCATGGATGGGCTGGCTCTTTATCTACTTGGGTAGCTGGCAATATGTTTATTCAAGATGGATGTCTTTGAAATGGATGACTTGGCAACCAAAACCTTAATGTTAGGCACTTACACTACATGGTTCCTCTGTGTGGTCACAATGCCAATTCAGTCCTACACAGCTCAGTTCATTGTTTCATTTTGCGTTTGAGTTTGGGGGATTGCTTTTACCCCCTAATTTAATTTTATATCATAATATATAAACTGTTTATGTGGTTCTAAAGTCAGATCTGTCAGAGGAGGTATGTTCAGAGAAGTCTGCCTTCCTCTCTACCCTCTGCTTTCCTGGCCTGTAGATAAACATTCTTAAATCTAAGTTTTCATTATTTGATATAAGCAAATACACATGTGAGCACGTTTTCCTTTATTAGCTAAGTTAGAAACATGCTGTGCGCATGTTTCAGGAGGGACCAGGTCTGCAAACCCCTCCAGCGCAGGCTGTGGTGGCCTTTCTCTGTGTTTTGAGCTACGTGTGCCCATCACGCGGGCTCTGCAGTTGCTCTGCCTTTTGATGCACGGAAGAGTCTTGTGCTCATATCATTTTCTACTTCGTGAGTGTGCATTTGGGGTAGGCTTCTAGATTGGGTTTGATAGGTGGTTTCTTGGACGTTTGTGACTTCTTGATGCTCTGTCTTCTCTAGGTGGTCACAGGCTCAGGCCGCCAGGAGGCTCAGAAGACGGATGCTGAGTACCGGAAGCTCTTCGACCTGGCGCTGCAGGGCTTGCAGCTGCTGTCCCAGTGGAGTGCTCACGTGATGGAAGTGGTGGGCACTCTCACTTTTATTTGGAAATGTACCCCCTCCTTGGTTAGAAGTGCTTTTCTTCCCAAACTTGACTAAATTATATTTTTTCTGCATTAACTTTGGTCTTTGGATCAAGAACAAATTGGCTTTTTATCTTTGGCACTAGAAATAAGAGTATATATTAATTTAAATGTTTCTAAGACAGCTCAATGTACACTTCATTTACATATATTACAAATAAAGGGCCTTATCTTTTAAAACATATTGATAGAATTAAATTTGTATAGTTATGATGATTTTTAATGCTCATTTTTTTTTAAACAGCACTCTCTGTGTATTTCTAGCCATGAGTTTCTTTTCTTTAGGATTAGTAAAGTGGTTTCTGATGCATAGAAAGATTTGGATACCCGTAAGTCATAGAGGAGTTTCCCTTTTGTTGTTTATTTTGCTCAGATAAGGATGATTATATTTGGATGGGTACCTGATTGTTTGAAAGGCTGATTCTTTTAGAAATGGTGATGAAACGCTTATAGTCTTAGATATTCCACATAAAATATCCAGGCCTTTTTACCTCATGTATGTCTTAAGTTTCTGATGTATTACTTGAACCTGAAGTCACATTGCCAGAAAATTTTGCAGTTTTATGGAGATGGACTACGTGTGCGTGTGTGTGGTGTCTGTGTGTGTGTGCGCGTGTAGTGTGCATGTGCCCGTGTGTGCATGTATAGTATGCATGTGTGTGCGAGCACACATGCCGCTGTGTGACTTTCAGACTCAGTGAACAATAGAAGGCTGACCTTCGGTAGCTTTGGTGATGGTCCTGTGAGTCAGACCAGCAGTTAAGCATTTCGCATTCAGTGTGGCTGTCTCCCCTCTTTTTGACCACACCAGTATTCGTGGAAACTTGTGCACCCAACGGACAAGTACTCCAACAAGGACTGCCCTGACAACGCCGAGGAGTATGAACGTGCCACCCGCTACAACTACACCAGCGAGGAGAAGTTCGCCCTGGTGGAGGTGTGCTTTGTCTGCTTTCTCTTCCTTCTTTGACTCTGGCCTGAAACTGTCTTCCCTTTACAAAGCAAAGGCAAAAACATGAATGAACTGCTTATCTGATGTCACTGTATCTGTGTAGGGCGGCCCTTTGCATCTGTCACAGTTGTAGAAACAGAGAGTAAAATAGGTTGTGGGTTCCCGGTCTCTGCGTGGACACTCCCCTGGGGCAGTCGGGGTATGTTCTGAGTGAGAGCCTGGGAGCTGCAGCAGCTTCTTTATGGCTACACACAAGAGGAGTGAGCCAGGACCTGGGTGTCTGAGGGAGAAGAGCCCCTTTCACAGCTGTGTGGTCCCCAGCTCTGCACTGTCATTAGGACCCTTTGGATGAATAGTTCTTAATTGCTCTGCCATCCAGTGTTTGGATGTAGATTTTGTAGCTGTACATTTCCTGCCTTATTTAAGGAATCTTTGCATACCCCAAGGTCATGAAGATGTCTCCTGTGTTGTCTTCTGGATGTCTTATTCTGCTTTCACATTTGGATCTGAAATGTCCCCACCAACCCTCCCAACTGCTCTTCTTGCCGCCTCTGTTGTGAGTCAGGTGACCATACCTGGGCAGGTGTGTTTCTGCTCATGTTCTAATCCATTGGTCAGTTTGTCTATCCTTTCCTAACACCCCTCTGTGTTAATTACAATAGTTAATCATGTGTCTGGTAAAGCAGGTCTTTCTGTCTTCAAGAGTTCCTTAACTATTCTTGCTCTTTGTATTTTCATAAACATTTTAGAATCACCTTTCCATGTCCCAGTGAAACCTGTTAGAATTTTTTATGAGGATATGAATAAACCTATAGATCATTTTAGGAAGAATTGACAAATTTATAAAATTAAGTCTTTTATGAATCTGGTATGTCCCTCCATTTGTTAAGATTCTCTAAGATCTCTTTTCATCTGTAAAACTTTTTCACACCTTTTGTTGGCTTTATTTCTAGGTATTTGATATTTGATGGTGTATTTTAATTTTTTTCTAAATGTTTATCACTGATATTTAAAATCAGAATTATTTTTTGTATTTTCCTTGTATCCACCAACTTGTCTAAACTCACTTATTAATTATAATAAATTACCCATATATTCTTTTGGATTTTCTACTTATATAATCATATCATCTGGAAATGATGACAGTTTTATTTCTCCCCCTTCTATTTTTTTTTTTTTTTAATCACACTGGGTAGGATCCCTACTCATTAAATAGAAGGAGGCTCCAGGCATCTTTGTCTTGTTTCTCATCTCAAAGGGAAAGCTTTCAGCATCTCACCGTGTGATATATTTGCTGTAGGTTCCTTATAGCCACCCTTCCTCAGATCAGAAAAGTGGCCTTCTATTCCTTGTTTGCTAAGAGATTTTATCATGGATTTTCTATTAGTTTTATAAAACACTTCTGCATCCGTTGAGATAGTTTTATGACTTTTTTATTCCATTAATGTGGTAGATTTACACTGAGAGGATTTTTTGGATCCGGTTTGATGTTAAGCTAGCCTTGCATTCCTGGTTTAAACTCAACTTGATCATGATATATTATCCTCTTTATATATTGCTGGATATAAGTTGTTAATATTTTGATTTGGATTTTGCATTAAGGTTCATGAGTAAGAGTGGCTTTTGATAATACGTTTTTCTTTCAGTGTTTCATTTTAGAACACTTTCAGATTTACAGAAAAATTGCAAAGGTAGTACAGTGAATTCCCATATACCCCACACCCATTTTCACTTATTACTAACATCTTACATTAGTATTGTTACATTTTTAATAAGCCAGTATCAATACATTATTATTAGCTAAAGCCCTTGCTTTATTCGTATTTCCTCACTTTTCTATAACGTTCTTCCTCTGATCCAGGATCCTACATCACATATAGTCAATCTTGTGTCCTTTGGCTCTTCTAGGTCCCAACAGTGTCTCAGACTTTCCTTGTTTGTGATGACCTTGACGGTTTTGAGGAGTGCTAGTCAGGTGTTTTTAGAATGTCCCTCAATTGGAATTTATCTGATTTTTTTTTTTTTTTTTTGCGGTACACGGGCCTCTCACTGTTGTGGCCCCTCCCACTGTGGAGCACAGGCTCCGGACGCACAGGCTCAGCGGCCATGGCTCACGGGCCCAGCCGCTCCGCGGCATGTGGGATCCTCCCAGACCGGGGCACGAACCTGTGTCCCCTGCATCGGCAGGCGGACTCTCAACCACTGTGCCACCAGGGAAGCCCTATCTGATGTTTTTTTCTTGATTAGACTGGGGTTGTAGTTTTTGCGAAGGAGGACCACAGAGCTGTTTTCATCACCTCACATGCGAGGTCCATGCTGTCACTGTGGTTCATCATTGCTGGTGTTGCCCTTGGTCACCTGGCTGAGGTTACCCACACCGGCCATCGCCCCCTTTCATAGGGCGCTTTTGGGGAGGAAGTCACTGTGCTTAGCCCACACCTGAGGAGTGGGTAACATTGCTTTTTGATAACCTTCCACTCTAGTTTTTGGATGTTGGCTTTGTAAAATGGCTCACAGCACTTCCTTCTTTTCTGTTGTCTGTAGTGGTTTGTGTAAGATGTTATTTTTTTCCTTAAATGTTTTCTAGCATTTATTGGTGAAGCTTTTCCTTTATGGGATGGTTTTTGAAACTTTCAATGTCTTTGCTATACGTAGGGGTATTCAGATTTTCTGTTTCTTCTTGTATCAGTTTTGGTAAGTTGTATTTTGAAAGTTTTTCTAAGAATCTTTCTAAATTTTCTAATTTTTGACACAGTTTTTCATAGTAAGTTCTCATCTTTTTGATAACAGCTTTTCCCCCCACATACCATACAGTTCATCCATGTAAAGGGTAAAATCCAGTGCTTCGGGGATACCTATTCACAGAATTGTGCAATCACAATCAAATTTGGAACAATTCTGTCGCCTCAAAAAGGAGCCCATTGGTAGTCACGCCCCCACCCCCATTCTCCCCTTTCTTCATCCCGCGGCAGCTGCCCGTCTACCGTCTGACTCTGTAGATTTGCTTATTCTGGGCATTTCATACAACACGTGGCTGTGATTGGCTTCGTTCACTTAACATAATATTTTCAGGTTCACACATGTATCAGTATTTCGTTCTTTTCATTGCCAAATCATATTCCATTGTATGTATATGTCACATTTTATTTATCCATATTAGCTGATGGATACTTGGATTGTTTTCGTTTTTCACTTTTGAGTAATGCTGCTGTGAACTTTTGTGTATAGATTTTTGTGTGGACTTGTTTTCGTTCCTTCTGGTGATACACCTAGGAGTAGAATTGCTGGGTCATATGGTATCTCTGTGTTTAACATTTTGAGAAACTACCAGGTGGTTTGCAAAGTGGTAGCACTACTTTACATTCCTACCAGCAGTGCTAGAGGGTCCCACTTTCTCCAACTCCTTGCCAACCCCTGATATCTGTCCTTTGCTTCCAGCTATCCTACTAGATGTGAAGTAATATCTCATTGTGGTTTTGATTTGCATTTTTATAACAACTAATGCTGTTGAGCATATTTTCTGTGCTTATTGATAGTTTGTATATCTTTGGAGAAATGTCTGTCCAGATCCTTTGCCCATTTTTTAATTGAACTAGTTGTCTTTTTATTATTGCGTTCTCTATATATTCTAGATACCAGTTCTTATCAGACATATGATTTGCAGTATTTTCTCCCATTAACTTTTTACTTTCTTCATGGGGTCTTTTGAAGCATAAAAGTCTTTAATTTTGATAAAGTTCAGTTTTTCAATTTTTCCTTTGGTTACTTGTGCTTTACTGCCTAACCTAAGTCACAAAGATTTATTCCTATGTTTTGCCTCATATATTTGAGGTGTGATCCATTTTGAGTTAATTTTTTTATGGTGTGAGGTAGGGTGTTCTGTCAGGGGTTCCCAAGACCACCCTCAGGCTAGATTTGCTAGAAGGACTCACAGGACTAAGTAGCTGTTCTATTCAAGGTTATGATTTATTATAGCAAAAGGACACAAATTAAAATCTGCAAAGGGAGAAGACACCTGGGTGAAGTCCAGGAGAAACCAGGTGCAAATTCCAGTGTCCCCCTCCTATTGGAGCTGCAGGGGATGTGCTTAATTCTCCTGGCAGTGATGGGTGATAACAGATGCAAAGTGCTGCCAACCAGGGAAGCTCACCTGAGCCTTGGTGTCCAGGAATTTTATTGAGGGTCAGTAATGTAGGCATGTAGCACATGCACGATTGACCTCAGCTACTCAGACTCCAGATCCAGAGCAAAAACAGCTGTTTGCTATAAATCACATTGTTAGCATAAAATATCTGGTGAAACTGCTATTGCAATGGCCCAAAGCCTCAGGCACACAGACATTCTTCAGGCTGAGTATTTCAGTGGCTCAGAGTTGGTTTCTAGGAGCCAAGCAAGGGCCAGACCTTTCCTGGGAACGTGCAGGGTTTGGTCATCCCAGGCCTGCTGAGATGACCCTTTCCTACACAGGAGTCCAGCTTCATTCTTTTGCATGTGGATATTCAGTTGTACCAATACTATTTGTTGAAACGATAATATTAACCCATTGAATTATTTTCACACCCTTCTTGAAAATTAATTGACTATAAATGTGAGGGTTTATTTCTGGACTCTTAATTCTGTTCCACTGATCTGTATGTTTATCCTATTCCAGTATAGTCTCATAATCTCTTAATATTTGTAAATCGTGTGGTAGTGTCCCCTCTTTATTTGTAATGCTTGTAATTCATGCCTTATCTGTTTGTTTTTTCTTGATCAGTCTTGCTGAGCACTTGTTTGTTTATAAAACAGCTTTATCTTAGTTGATCACCCTCTATTATATGCTTGTTTTCTATTTCATTAATTTTTGCTTTTAGATATTCATTTCCCTCTACTTTTGGAGAGGGTTATTTTGTTTTACCTTTTTATAAATTGGTGATCAGTATTAGGTTATTATTATCTTTAGGCTTTTCTGTTTTCTAATATATGCATCCAAAGTTCCAAATTTACCTTTCAGCACACCTTTTCCTACATCCCATAAGTTTGAATATATAGTAATTTCATTTTCATTCAGATTGCTGTGAATTTGAATTCAATTCAACTTCAGTTGGAGAATTTGTTGTTTTAAATAGAAAAGTTCCCTTTTTTTTCTCATTAGAAAAGCAACCCAGATTCATCATATAATCCTCAAAGCAAACAGAGAAAACACACATGTGAGATGAGGACAGGATCATGTCTCTGATGCCATCACAAAAATGAACTTTAAGCAGTTCAGTGCATTTTCTTCTGACCTTTTTATGCATATTAATTCACTGTGCCATTATTGTTTAACACAGGGGTCCCCAACCCCCTGGCCACACAGCAGGAGGTGAGCGGCAGGCGAGCGAGCGAAGCTGCGTCTGTATTTACAGCCTCTCCCCATCGCTCGCATTACTGCCTGAGCTCTGCTTCCTGTCAGATCAGCGGCGGCATTAGATTCTCATAGGAGCGCGGACCCTACTGTGAACTGCGCATGTGAGGGATCTAGGTTGTGCGCTCATTATGAGAATCTAATGCCTGGTGATCTGAGGTAGAGCCGAGGCAGTGATGCTAGCACTGGGGAGCAGCTGCAAATACAGATTATCATTAGCAGAGAGGTTTGACTGCACAGAGACCATAATAAATCAATTGCTTGCAGACACGTATCAAAACCCTATCAGTGAGTGGCAAGTGACAATTAAGCTGCATCTTACGGAGTAGACTGGACATAAGCAACACAGTTCGGGTATCACTGTCTCCCATCACCCCCATATGGGACCATCTAGTTGCAGGGAAACAAGCTCAGGGCTCCCACTGGTTCTGCATTATGGTGAGTTGTATAATTATTTCATTATATAGTACAATGTAATAATAATAGAAATAAAGGACACAATAAATGCAATGCACTTGAATCATCCCAAAACCTTCCCCCCCACCCCATCCTCAGAAAAAGTGTCTTCCATGACACCGGTCCCTGGTGCCAAAAAGGTTGGGGACCGCTGGTTTAAAGATGGGATTTGGGTTACAAGCTTGTAACTTCTTTCTTCCTGTCCAGATAATAACAAATTTGCTTTCCTGAATCTTTTTCTGTTTTGTTGAAGTCTTTCACAGAGAGGTGCACCCTAAGGCATTCAGCAGTATTTTGAGTCAGTTACCAAATCCCCATGTTGGCTCCAGGCCAAGCAGATCTGTCCCTGCCCTCGAGGCACTCATGGTCTGATGGGGTCAGACCTAGGAACAGGGACAGCTGCAGGTGCAGAGCAGAAACACAGGAGGCCAGGGAGAGGCCCGGTGCTTGGGGGAGGCAGTCTCCTGGCATGTGTCAGGCCCATGGAGCTCAGCTGTGACCCTCCAGCACACTGAAGATCATGTGTCCGTGCCCCTTCAGGTGATCGCCATGATCAAAGGCTTGCAGGTGCTGATGGGCAGGATGGAGAGCGTGTTCAACCATGCCATCCGCCACACTGTCTACGCCGCGCTGCAGGACTTCTCCCAGGTCACCCTCAGGGAGCCGCTCAGGCAGGCCATCAAGAAGAAGAAAAACGTCATCCAGAGGTCAGCGCTGCTGCACACACTCCCTGCACGGTCATCCAAAACTGAAGGATCAGCTTAGGTTTGAACAGCTGTAGAGTTAATGTTTTCATAAAGTGCATTTATATTCAACCTCCAGGCACCCTTGGGGTGAGTTTCCTCTAAATGTAATGCAGTGGGTCCAGTTATTAACCTGAGCAACCCACAGTAAATCAACTACAGAAGGTCCAGGCAGTCTGGAGACCCAGGGACAAGGGTGTGCTTATCTGGGGCCTGGGAGTGTCTCAAAATCTGTCTGGCAGTTCTGTTCACCAGGCCTGTAGGGACACACAACCCAGAATCTCATCTCCCATTTCTTCAGTATTTTTGCTTCTGTTCCTTCTCCCCTGTCTTACAAATGAGTCAAAAACTGTTGCGTTGTCCAAAAAGTTTGTTCAGGTTTCTCCGTAAGAGGCTACAGAAAAACCTGAACGAACTTTTTGGCCAACCCAGTACATACATATTGCAGAGTTCCTGTAGCAATCTTGAGCTAGTTTTCTACGAATGTTTACCCTTTTAGATAAAGTTTTCTTTCAGAGACATTTACCTAAAATGAAGCTCACAGGGGCTTACACATGTACTGATTTCATTTTGTTGCTTTATATAATTGTCACCTGATATGGTATGACTTTAGCATTAATAAGATCTTACACTGTGAGGTTTCCCAGTTTTTGTTCTCTCTCCTGGAGGGCTTAGTAAAGGTTTTCATATTTTCAGTAGTGCCTTGGTTTTGCTCACGCTTACTGTGATGGAGCCTCGCCACTGGGAAGTGTGCAGCGTCGCCTTAGAGTAACTCTGGATTTAGCTAGAGCTTTCCCCGTGAGGTGATTAGGATGGGCGTGTGGGTGTGGCGTCTGCCCTGAGGGTGGCGCTGTGGAAGACTCCGAATGGTGGAGCCCTGTTGGGAGTGGGGGCATCCCGATGTCCGAGTGAGTTGGGGACATGGGCAAAGTCCCCAGTATTGTGCTGGTGACTTCAAATTCAAGTTAGAAAATGGGATGACTCGCAGGGAGGTTGAGTTTCAGCTCTGGGTGATGTTTGGGGTCTGTCCTCTTGCTGCCCTGAGTATGTCTCAGTGTTTAGGAAATAAAACATCACGTCTGGGCTAATTGATGCAAAATGCAACTACATTAGATCCTCTGAGGGTAGTAATGTCCCCAAGAAAACGATCTATTTTTAAAGTTTCACGTTGAACTGGTCCATTACCACGTCTCCCCCCTGCCTCCGGAGGGATTCATGTGTGAGAGTTGTCTGTGTGAGAGGCGAAGCGATGCTGTGACTGTAAAGGTGCCGAGCCTGTCAGCACTGCATCTGCCCTGACAGCTTGACGGGCGGTTTAGTGTCCTGCAGGCCATCAGGAAGACCGTGTGTGACTGGGAGACAGGGCACGAGCCCTTCAACGACCCGGCCCTGCGGGGCGAGAAGGACCCCAAGAGCGGCTTTGACATTAAAGTGCCACGGCGCGCCGTGGGACCCTCTAGCACCCAGGTTCTTGTTCCCCGATCCCCTGTCGCTGCCTGTTCCCCTGAGTGGGCTGACCCTGAGCTGGGGGGTGGTAGGGGGGCTGGGAGTGAAATGACCTCACCGCTGTCTGCTTGGGCAGATAAAGTACTGCCTGTGTCTTTTTTGCTCCTTTATTCCTTGCCCAAGTGACTCTGGGGTGCAGACACCCTGTGATTCTTGGGTTTGGTTATTTGCATGCAGAACTTTGACTGCATCAACTCCTATCCCAAAAATGTGGGTGAAAGTCTATGTGTCTGTATTTATGCTGTGTTGCCTGGTGGGTGTTTAAATGTATGGTTATGATTTTTATGTTGGCTCTAAAAATGATCATTCCTAAAGATAAAATTTTTGGAAATTTAAAAACATAGCTTTGGTGTGTCTGTGGTCTTCAGCTACCTCTGCTGCACCCTCTCCTGGCATACTCAGCTCCCTCCTGCCCCCAGGCAGCTTTTCTCTGACCCTTATACCTGATTTACTATGCCCTTTGGCTTTTCCCCTCCTGTTTTGGGACTTTGTACTTCTTACTCATCATCTCTGTGTTGGGGGCTTTTAGAATCGCTTCTGTCAGTCTTTCAGAGAATTACCAGCAGAGCATGTTGCTGACTGTGTATGAAACCTCTGGGGTACCTGGGAGGAAGTCATTGCTGCCCAGGGAGGGTGCCGTCCGGGGTCTGTCCGTCCCCTGTCTGCCAGCACGCTGGCGCCCTCCTCACTCGTCCGCGTGTCTGTCCCTGCCCTGTGCTGCGTGTGACTAACGCTGTCTCCGCTCTCCCGTCTGTCCGTGTCTAGCTCTACCTGGTGCGCACCATGGCGGAGTCCTTGAGCTCTGCTGAGCTGCTCAGGCAGCTCAAGTCTGTGGGCACGGAAAGGCTCTTGCATGTGGTTAACGCGTTTCTGAGGCAGTCCTACACCTATCCGCCTCTATTAACCTTTGGTGGTAAGACATTGTTTGTTTTTCTTGTTGGTATTTCTTCTTTGTCCCAAGCAGCAGCGACTTGGCCTCGTGGATGGGCGCCGCCCCTGCGAGCCGGCAAGGTGTCCACGGGGCAGTCCCCCTCGTGGTTTATCTGCGTTTGTCGAAACTAATGTGCCATGTATATTTTCTCCCCCACAAATGTTTCCTTGGATAATGCAGCTTTACATGGTGAGAACCATGCTAGAGTCCCTCATTGCAGACAAAAGTGGTTCCAAGAAAACCTTGAGAAGTAGCCTCGAGGGGCCCACCATATTGGACATAGAAAAATTTCATCGCGAGTCATTCTTCTACACCCACTTGATAAATTTCAGTGGTAAGAGCTACTGCTGACCAGTGTCCGGCCCAGCATGTTCTAACACCACTAACACCATCTAGAATGCTTCCGCCTGCCTGGTCGCCCCTGCTGTGGTCCCTTCACGCACCCAGGCAGTGACACAAGTTGCCACCCTCATGACATTCCCTCACCTGTTGCTTTAAATGCACGGCTGGCTGGGGGTTCCCTCCATGTGGCATGGCCCTTAGAAGGGTGAGGCCTGTGGGCCCGGGGCTGGCCCAGTGACCTGGACGCAAAGTCTTTGTAACCTGAACTGGGTCAGCAACGCAGGCCAATGTGACTGTCACCTGGCTCGAGACGCAGGTGGTGATAGATATCAGAAGCCACCCACGACTGCAATGTGTGGAAGGTGGCAGGTGACCTGACGTGCACAGCCCGTCCTAGGGTGACCGGGGCACGTGTGGATGCCCTTTGTCATCGTGGAGCCGTCCACGTTTATTTCTGTGCTGCAGTCATTATCCAGGGTGGGAGGCCTCTATCTTGGCTGCAAGGGTTGCAGGTTTAGAGTAATAGTAAGGCTTTTGTTTTTCTCTTCATAAAAGGATGGAAACTTTTTTTTTTTCAATCTATTTTGCATTAGATAGACCTGCACCAAGTGTGCCTGTAATGCTGTGTCTGTATCCCGTATAAAATAAATCCCACCAGAAGGCGCGCAGTGTAGACCAGCTCCCGTTGGTGGGCGGTGGTGTCCGTGCTGGGCCCGTGGGGCTGGATGCTGACTCTGCTCTGTTTGTGAGTGAGAATCAGCATGTCCAGGTGGCTTGCCTGTGGCCACACTGTGCAAGGCACACGTGACCCCTCCCTGCTCATGTGCACTCTCCGCAGCTCAGGACTGAGAGCCTGGCACGCGCCCCCTCGCATTGTCCTGTGCAGTCTTCTCTGCTTGCGGAATATTAATGTGGTGTTATTTGAATTCCTTAAGAGACGCTCCAGCAGTGCTGTGACCTTTCGCAGTTGTGGTTCCGAGAGTTCTTCCTGGAGCTGACCATGGGCAGGAGGATCCAGTTCCCCATCGAGATGTCCATGCCCTGGATCCTGACAGACCACATCCTGGAGACCAAGGAAGCGTCGATGATGGAGTGAGTGTCCTGGAAGCCTGTCCCAGCCTCCTGTCTGTGTGATTGAGGCCCTTGGTGGCATTTGGGAGCCGGGAGGTGGGGGAGGGGTGACTGTTCTCAGCACTTCATTTGAGGTCGTAATTCTTTTTTTTTTTTTTTTTTAATTTATTTATTTTTGGCTACGTTGGGTCTCCATCACTGTGCGCGGGCTTTCTCTAGTTGTGACGAGCGGGGTCTACTCTTCGTTGTGGTGCGGTGGCTTCTCTTGTTGCAGAATGCGGGCTCTAGGCGCGTGGGCTTCAGTAGTTGTGGTGTGTGGGCTCAGTAGTTGTGGCTCGCAGGCTCAGTAGTTGTGGCTCGCGGGCTCAGTAGTTGTGGCTCGTGGGCTCTAGAGCGCAGGCTTAGTAGTTGCAGCACACGGGCTTAGTTGCTCTGTGGCACATGGGATCTTCCTGGACCAGGGATCGAACCCGTGTCCCCTGCATTGGCAGGTGGATTCTTAACCACTGCGCCACCAGGGAATTCCCTGAAGTCGTAATTCTTGGGGTGAGACTTCAGATATCAATACAAGGAACAGGTGTCTTGGCTTCAGACTGGAATCCAGAGCTGAGGCAGTAGGGCTAATTAAGTCCACTGTGTCCAGGTGCTGTGAGGCCTGGGAACTTGGCAAGGGGAGAGGTGGCCTGGCATGTAGTGTGTGGCATGGCCTCCGACTCAGGTGGATTTGGGAGAGGAAATGTTCATTGAACATCTTCGTTTAGAGTTTGAAGCTCAGGGTCAGGGCAGGGGGTCAGAGATTTTGAAAATAGGAAGTCCATGGAGGGAAAGTAATAGCAAACGGGGTGTCGTGTAGTGAGCAGATTGGGGCCCTGCCTAGTGGGTCCTCCCGCCACCGTCCTTGCCTGTGCACGTCAGGAGGGCGGCCTTCCCTCACTCTGCAGCAGCCGTGGTGTCTGTTCCGTAGCGTTAGAGGCCTTGATGAGCGTGTGTGCGCCTCTAGGGCCACATTGGGCCCTCTGCTTACGTGCCTCAAGCCCTCAGAGGGACCTTACTTCTGGAGACCGTCGGCTACCACCATTTATCCAGGGAGAGAGGGGCTTTGGCCACACCAGGTGTGCTCAGGGTCAGCTCTGGGGCCCAGGACCTTTGTATGTTTTTCTTTTTAAGTCGACAGTTTATTCTTAAAAATAAGAAAATGACTCATTCTTGTGGTTATTAAAAATACTGCAGAGTGGGGTGAAAATCTTTGAAACGCGATAACTGAGAAGATGAAGTTGCAGGAGGCCCTCGTGGACCCAGCAGGCGCCCTGGGCGTGGCTGAGCCAGGCATGTTCTGCCAAGGGTCTGGCCAGCTTGCTGGGGCCTCTGTTAGGGCCCTCACAGAAGCCGAGTTTGGCATTTGAAGTAAGAGATTGTTTTTCCTCATGAGAGAGGAAGACAGTGAGGGTTACATTTCCCGTGGAGGGCAGGGTGTGAGAGCCGAGAAACCCCGTGTGGGCGGTTAGCCTGACCTCTCTCCCACTCTGCAGGTACGTCCTCTACTCGCTGGACCTGTACAACGATAGCGCCCACTATGCCCTCACCAGGTTCAACAAGCAGTTTCTCTATGACGAAATCGAGGCAGAGGTGAGGGCCCAGGCACTTTTAATAGACTTTTAACATTTTCCTTTTTCCTCTGAGTGTTAGAGGGAACAACCTTTCTTTTAATACAAGGAGGTTCAAACAATGGAATGAACTTTGAAATAAACATTTTGGGTTGAACCCTTCTATCTGCACTTTTTCTGTGCATCCACACAGGATGATTGGGGTCTTAAAACATCAGCTGTTGGGGGACATCCTTTTCACGTGACTGCATGGCATGAACACTGCATATCTTGCCTGTTTCTTTCATGAACACAGTCTAGAGCAGGGGCCTTGTACAGAAGAGATGCACTGAACCAACCTCTATTTAATTTCTCTAGTTTTAGCTTTTTACTTTTCATTATAAATAATGCTTTGATGAACTTCCTTGCACGTATCTTTTTAGTTGTATTGGATTATTCTTGAGGACAAATTCCTACAAGTGGAATTATTAAGTCTGTGTACATGCAGCTAAGGAGAAAAATCTTATTTTCTAGCTCAAGATGTAAGAGAATTTAACCTCAGCAGATTACATTATACATCTGGGTCTCCTTCCTCGTATCTTCACAAAAACCACAGGAAGTGCTTCTTTGGGGGAGATGTCGTGGGCTCCTGGGTGAGGCAGGGTGGGCTGGGACAGAGACCCGTGGGTCCTGGAGCAGCTCCGCTCTGAGCACAGGGTGTCCTCATCCCAGTTCCGGGGGGTATGTGCTAGCCCCATTTGCAAGTGAGGATACAGTTTTGAGGGTGAAGTCACAGACTGTGTCCACCCTGCAACTCTGACTGACGTTGGGAGCCCAGAGGAGGCCACGGGCAGCGGCTCTTGGGACATACAGCCTGGAGTCAGGAGCTGCCCCCAGATGCAGTGCACGATAGCCCCTGGGAGCACGTGAAGAACAGAGACTTTCTTATATTCCATTGTATTTAAGAGAATTGGAGCATTTTTCTCCATCAGTAAGTAAGGTTCTGACATAATTTTCAGTGGTGGTGTGGTGGTCACTCCTGGTCCCACTGAAATGGATTTAATCTGCTATTGTTGGACAGTAAAGATGTTTCTGTTTTCTCATAAGAGCCTGTTTTAGTTGCCTTGACAAAGGGTTGGGGTTTTGTGGTTTTGTTTTGTTTTTTAATTCAATCCCCAGAACTTATTTATTTTATAACTGGAAGTTTGTACCTTTTGACCCCCTTCACCCAGTTCTCCCATGCTCCACCTCTGCAGCCACCAATCTGTTCTTGTATTTATGGGTTTGTTTTTGGGTTTTTTTTTAGATTCCACATATAAGTGAGATCATGCAGTATTTGTCTTATTTCACTTAGCATAACACCCTCGAGGTCCATCTATGTTGTCGAAAATGGCAGGGTTTCCTTCTCTTTTATGGCTGAGTAAAATTCCATATGTGTGTGTGTGTGTGTGTGTGTGTGTGTGTGTGTGTAGATACCTTCTTTATCCATTTAACCATCAGTGGACACAGGTTGTTTCCATGTCTTGGCTGTTGTGCTGCAGGAACCCTGGGGTACAGATATCATTTTGAGTTAGTGTCTCCATTTAAATACCTAGAAGTGGAATTGCTGGATCAAAAAAAAAAATTTTTTTTTTAAGTTCTGTTATTTGATCTTGGTTTAGGGAAGCATTTTTGGGGGGCGGGGGGCGTGCCGTACCACACAGCTTGGGGGATCTGAGTTCCCTGATCAGGGATTGAACCCAGGCCCTTGGCAATGAAAGTGCAGAGTCCTTACCACTGGACCACCAGGGAATTCCCTAGGGAAGCAAAATTTAATGCACGCTTTCCTTTCCTTTCCTTTAGGTGAATCTCTGCTTTGACCAATTTGTTTATAAGCTGGCTGACCAGATATTTGCATATTATAAGGTTATGGCAGGAAGGTGAGTATGTGTTTGTAATTTGGGTACAAAATCTTGGGCAACTTGATCTGACATTTCCATTAAAATTCACAGCACGTGAGAAATTGTCCTCTCTTCCTTCCATGCTAGTTTGCTTCTTGACAAACGGTTACGATCAGAATGCAAGAATCAGGGTGCAACAATCCATCTCCCGCCATCTAATCGCTATGAGACGCTGCTCAAGCAGAGGCACGTGCAGGTGAGCCAGGCCTTTCCTGGGCACGGTGAGGCATGGAACCAGCAGTGGAAATAGTGGGGTTTTCTTAGAGCTCCTCAGGTTTTAATAGGTGTCAGTATGTATGTGGCTGTGGGACCATCCATGTAAAGAGCTGAGGTTTTAAAGATAAGCAGTTTCTCTTGCATAACCTGACACACAAGGGAAGGCTGCCCTGCACAGTTCCCAGGAGGCCTGGCCCAAGCACAACTCCTCTCCAGGAGCCCAAAAGACAGAGCTTAAAAGAAAGAAGATGTGGACTGTAGTCAGCTCAGAGTGGTGGGGAGGAACTGCTTCTCGGCCAGCACAGAGAGTAATAATACAGTGCTTGTTTTTTTTTGTTTCTTTAAAAATAACATATATACATCACCAAAAGGAAAATACAGAAAACTGTAGGGAAATCTCATGTAATTCTATCTACAAATAACCACCATTCACATTTTGGGACATTTTCACCAGGGTTTTGCCAGTATTTTTATGTTATTGAAATGATACTGAGGTATGCACATGTTGTTAGGACTCTGCAGTAGAGATGGAGTAGTTTTCTCCCACTCATCCTTGTGACACGGTGAGGGGTAAGGCACACGCAGGCCGCTCTGTGCTGGGAGGTGGCCCTGAACCCGTTACAAGGGGTACGCTAAGTGCCAGACCCAGGCTCTCCAGGATCTCTGGGGAGGCTTGGGGTTTCTGTCTGTGATGTAAGTGTAAGTACACTATAAGAGTCCTTTTATAGCTTTGACTTACAGAATTTCAGCTCTAGGAAAGTAGGGTATTTGATCATACTGTCATCTAAATTTTGTACATTATTTGTCTGTCTTATCTTTTGGAATCAGTTTCCTGGGATAGATCCGTATTCTCTTGCTTATTTGTTTTTTAATGTTCATGCTTTCCACTCTCTGTGCCCAGCTCCTGGGCAGGTCCATCGACCTCAATCGTCTGATTACCCAGCGCGTCTCCACCGCCATGTACAAATCCCTGGAACTGGCAATTGGGCGATTTGAGAGTGAAGACCTGACATCAATAGTTGTAAGTGCTCTCCTTTTTCTCAGACTCAGCAGATTTGGGGGGTTGGAGCTACTTCTGCTTTTGTCATTATTGATAAATTGACCTGATGGTAGGTTCATTTTTTGCATAGAACTCAAAAGGTGTGCACTCACTGAGCTGGGCCTACCTGGGCATCTGCTCTTCATATGCACAATTCTAAATTGACTTCGAAGAACAAATAGTTACACCTCACTATGGCAAAAGATATGGCAAAAGAATGAAAGGAGGAACGTTTTAAAAATTAAAAGGAAATGAAGACAGACAGAAAGGATTTGAGAGAAGGTCATGGAGATGATGGACGGTGAAGATTCAACATACATATCATAGAGGCCCCTGAAGACAAAAACCAAAGCAATGAGATGGAACAAACATTAAAAATGCTACTTGAGGGCTTCCCTGGTGGCGCAGTGGTTGGGAGTCCGCCTGCTGATGCAGGGGACACGGGTTCGTGCCCCGGTCCGGTAAGATCCCACATGCCGCGGAGCGGCTGGGCCCGTGAGCCATGGCCGCTGAGCCTGCGTGTCCGGAGCGTGTGCTCTGCAACAGGAGAGGCCACAACAGTGAGAGGCCTGCGTACCGCAAAAAAAAAAAAAAAAAGCTACTTAAAGAAAACTTTGATGAAATAAAAAACAGTGTAAATACATATTAGAAGCAAATATTGCATACATGGGAAGACGACCTAAAGTGGCCAACACCAAAGAACACTGTAGTTAACATTGTAGTATTGGACTTTCAAGGAAAAGGAAAAACCCTCTGGGATCTAAGCAGAGTGATCAGGGAAAGAAAATCCAATTGTCCTCAGACCTTTGCCAGCAGGGAAGGAAATGCAACTTAAGGATTTCGTGCCAAATCTATCTTCCAAGAATAATGGCTGCAGGCAAATGGTAATGAGCTTGTGAGAACTTCAGGACGACTGTTGTTCCTAGAGAAGCAGGTGGGGGGCAGGTGTCTGCTGGGCCCACCTCTCCTTCCTCAAAATCCAGGCTGTCTGTGGCCACAGAGCCCACAGTGGCTCTTCCTTCAGCCTGGCTTGGGCTGGGGCATGGTGTTTCATTGCCCTTGGTCTTAATGTGATTCGGTTGAGGTTTTGACCACTATAAATAGAATGCAAGCCAGAGACCTTTTTTTCTTTTCCCTAGCTTTTAGTTTTATTGATCTTTGCTATTGTTTTCTTTGTTTCTATTTCATTTATTTCTGCTCTGATCTTTATGATTTCTTTCCTTCTACTAACTTTGGGTTTTGTTTGTTCTTTCTCTAGTTCCTTTAGGTGTGAGATTAGATTGTTTATTTGAGATTTTTCTTGTTTCTTGAGGTAGGGTTGTATTGCTACAAACTTCCCTCTTAGAAATGCTTTTGCTGCATCCCATAGGTTTTGGATCGTCGTGTTTTTGTTGTCATTTGTTTCTAGGTATTTTTTGATTTCCTCTTTGACTTCTTCAGTGATCTCTTTGTTATTTAGTAGCATATTGTTTAGCCTCCATGTGTTTGTGTTTTTTATGTTTTTTTTCCGTGTAATTTATTTCTAATCTCATAGCGTTGTGGTTGGAAAAGATGCTTAATATGATTTCAATTTTCTTAAATTTACTGAGGCTTGATTTGTGACCCAAGATGTGATCTGTCCTGGAGAATGTTCCATGTGCACTTGAGAAGAAAGTGTAATCTGCTGTTTTTGGATGGAATGTCCCATAAATATCAATTAAATCTGTCTGGTCTGTTGTGTCATTTAAAGCTTATGTTTCCTTATTAACTTTATGTCTGGATGATCTGTCCATTGGTGTAAGTGAGGTGTTAAAGTCCCCCACTATTATTGTGTTACTGTCGATTTCCTCTTCTATAGCTGTTAGCATTTGCCTTATGTATTGAGGTGCTCCTCTGTTGGGTGCATAAATATTTATAATTGTTATATCTTCTTCTTGGATTGATCCCTTGATCATTATGTAGTGTCCTTCCTTGTCTCTTGTAACATTCTTTATTTTAAAGTCTATTTTATCTGATTTGAGTATTGCTACTCCAGCTTTCTTTTGGTTTCCATTTGCATGGAATATCTTTTTCCATCCCCTCACTTTCAGTCTGTATGTGTCCCTAGGTCTGAAGTGGGTGTCTTGTAGACAGCATATATATGGATCTTGTTTTTAAATCCATTCAGCAAGCCTGTGTCTTTTGCTTGGAGCATTTAACCCATTCACATTTAAGGTAATTTTCAGTATGTATGTTCCTATTACCAATTTCTTTAATTGTTTTGGGTTTGTTTTTGTAGGTCCTTTTCTTCTCTTGCGTTTACCACTTACAGAAGTTCCTTTAGCATTTGTTGTAGAGCTGGCTTCATGGTACTGAATTCTGTTAGCTTTTGCTTGTCTGTAAAGCTTTTGATTTCTCTGTCAAATCTGAATGAGATCCTTGCTGGGTAGAGTAATCTTGGTTGTAGGTTCTTCCCTTTTATCACTTTAAATATATCGTGCCACTCCCTTCTGGCTTGTAGAGTTTCTGCTGAGAAATCAGCTGTTAACCTTATGGTAGTTTCCTTTTATGCTATTTGTCGTTTTTCCTTTGTTGCTTTTAATAATTTTTCTTTGTCTTTAATTTTTGTCAATTTGATTACTGTGTGTCTCGGCATGTTTTTCTTTGCGTTTATCCTGCCTGGGACTCTCTGCGCTTCTTGGACTTGGGTAGCTATTTCCTTTCCCACATTAGGGAATTTTTTGACTATAATTTCTTCACATATTTTCTCGGTTCCTTTCTCTCTCTCTTCTCCTTCCGGGACCCCTATAATGTGAATATTGGTGCGTTTAATGTTGTCCCAGAGGTCTCTTAGTCTGTCTTCATTTCTTTTCATTCTTTTTTCTTTATTCTGTTCTGCAGCAGTGAATTCCACCATTCTGTCTTCCAGGCCACTGATCCGTTCTTCTGCCTCAGTTATTCTGCTATTGATTCCTTCTAGTGTATTTTTCATTTCAGTTATTGTATTGTTCATCTCTGTTTGTTGGTTCTTTAATTCTTCTTAGGTCTTTGTTAAACATTTCTTGCATCTTCTGGATCTTTGCCTCCATCCTTTTTCTGAGGTCCTGGATCATCTTTACTCTCATTATTCTGAATTCTTTTTCTGGAAGGTTGCCTATCTCCACTTCATTTAGTTGTTTTCTGGGGTTTTATCTTGTTCCTTCATCTGGTACATAGTCCTCTGCCTTTTCATTTTGTCTGTCTTTCTGTGAATGTGGTTTTTGTTCAACAGGCTGCAGGATTGTAGTTCTTGCTTCTGCCCAGAGACCATTTTAAATTTACTCGTAGTCACATTAGAAAAGGAGAAAGAAATTGGAGGAATTAATTTTAGTAATCTACTTTATTTACCCAATATTTCCAAAAATTAACAATTCAACATATAATCATTATAAGAACTCTATTGACGTGGATATCTTACATTCTTTGTTTTCATGTTCAGTTTCTGAAATCTGTGCATCTCACACATATGGCGCATCTCAGTTTGGACCAGCCACATTCTTGTTGCCATATGGGGCCAGTGGCTGCCTCAGGGGATAGTACAGACCTGGGCAGGTTTATGAACAGTCAGTGTGAGAGCCTGGAAGGCCACCTCTGAACATGCTTGCCAGTTCTGCTGCACAGCAATGCTTTTGAGTAACTTCAGGTGCGTTAGGAAAGCTAATTAAGGCTAACACCTGAGGACACACTGTGTGCCGTCGGGTGGGGGTGGACACATCCCAGTGTTCTCTGCCCTGTGAGGGCTTTGGAGGCCAGCAGTGGACAGTGGGAGGTAATTGCAGTAGAGAATGGACAGTGGCCATTCGGGGGCAACCATGGAAACGAGGGGCATTTTAAGAGCAGTGGAGAGGACACGAATTTAGGTGTGAGAAGGAAGCTTGTGTCACCTGCCAGACCACCACCACGTGCGTTCTTGGCCTAGCTCACTGGCCCCCCCTCAGTGCAGCCCCTCGCCGTCCACGTCCTCCTCTGCCCGCTCCCGGCCCACCACCATGGCGCTACCCACGTAGAGGATGGAGGCCGCCATGCCAGGCCCAGCTCTGTCCTCACGCCCCTGTCTTTGTGGTCCCACAGGAGCTGGATGGCCTCTTGGAGATCAACCGCATGACCCACAGGCTGCTGAGCAGGTACCTGACTCTGGACAGCTTTGACGCCATGTTCCGGGAGGCCAACCACAATGTGTCAGCGCCCTACGGGAGAATCACCCTCCACGTCTTCTGGGAGCTCAACTACGACTTCCTGCCCAACTACTGCTACAATGGCTCTACCAACCGGTGAGCATGCTACCTCACAGATGGCTCTGGATGCCCCTTCCAATGGGCATCGAAACAGGATGGTCTCAGGGCCCATCTTTTCCCATGTCCAGGATACTCAGGCCCTCCTGGTCTCCTCCATTTGCAAGTGCAGCCCTGGGCCAGCCCTTGGGTGTATGGTCATGGCTTTCATGTGCAGACCAAGTGTGGGGCCAGGGTTCCTATCCAGGGCACTCCCTTGGGGCTCAGGGCCAAATCTGGTACATGTGGACAGCAGCTGCTGGGTCTGTACCACCTCCATACTTTTCATGTCTACTGACGTTGGAATGTGCTGGGTGACTCTACTTTTCATGCTTCCATTCTGGGATGTCGGGCCATGTGAGGGTCTGCCAGTTAGCCGCCCTCCACGCACCTACCATTTTACTATGTTGAACAACACAAAGTGGCCCGCTGGAAGGGTGGCATGGCTGCTGGCTTCAGGGTTATGTGGTGCAATCTTGTGGTACAGCCAAGGTCCTGGGATGGCTCTGTGTCACCTCCACACTCTGGCAACTGCCTGCCTGAGGCCTGTCCTCTCTGCGCTGAGCTTCACTCCTGCTGTGTCAGCACATGCCAGAGAGGAAATGTGTGTGTGTGCTTGTGAGTGTGAGAAATGGGGGTGAGTATGAGTGAGGGTGTGTGTGAGAGACCGTGTGTATGTGAGTGTTATGACCACTTTTTATTTTTATTTCTTATAAATGTATTTATTTATTTTTGGCCGTGTTGGATCTTTGTTCTGTGCACGGGCTTTCTCTAGTTGCGGTGGCTTCTCTTGCTGCAGAGCACAGGCTCTAGGCACGCAGGCTTCAGTAGTTGTGGCTCGTGGGCTCTAGAGCACAGGCTCAGTAGTTGTGGTGCACAGCTTTAGTTGCTCCGCAGCATGTGGGATCTTCCTGGACCAGGGATCAAACCTGTGTCCGCTGCATTGGCAGGCGGATTCTTAACCACTGTGCCACCAGGGAAGTCCTATGACCACCTTTTAAAAGTAAATGTCTTTTGCTTTTCCTTTGCTTCACTACTGCATCTGAACATCCTACCATGTGTTGGCTTGATCACTACTGTCTTTCAGGCCTAGATTTTTGTGTCTTGATCCAGGGGTGCTGAGCTTCGACCCCGAGGGCAGAAGGGAGACCCTCCTGTGGCCTGATCATACCTGCTATTGCCATAGTCTGTTTGGGACCCCAGGGTTGGGTTCCTTGTGGGAAGTACAGGCCTGTTGCTGGTACATGGAGGTGTGCCATTAGGCCCATCAGCTCAGCCCCATGGAGCAGCAGAGGGCACATGGCCATGGCCACAAGAACCACAGGTGAAGGAGCCCTGGTTGCCCTTCTTGGGTCAGGGGGCCCTGGGCCTGGCTGGGCACAATCCACCGGAACAAACTTTAGAGACTACTCATCCCTGTAAACTCCCTTCTAAGTGCCCAGGTTCTTGAAACAGGTATTGTTCAAGTTGTTTTAGAGTTGGAATTAACTGAAAAAATACTTTTATTGCATAAGTAATGCATCATAATTGTAGAAAAGCTAGAAATCGTGTGTATGTGTGTGTATGTATGTGTGTGTGTGTGTGTGTGTGTATATATATATGGAATAGGTACATGGGGAAAATAATTAAATCCCTAGAGATTTCCCTTATAAAATGTCTATCTTCTAGAATTTTTGCCATACGGTCGAATATACGTGTGTATTTTTTGTTTTGCAGAAATGGATGTTGTTAGGCATACTGTTAAGTACACATTCTTTTTTCACATCATATGTCATGATGGGGCATTCTGTGTGTACATACGTGCCTGTCATGTTTCTGAAAACCTAAGTCATGGCCAACGTTTGCAAGATTTTCTGTGCTTTGGTCGGTCCGTTTAGAACTTTTGGAGTTAATTTGTTATGTCCCTTAAATCATTTTGCCTAGTGCTTAGAACTGGCGTCTCTAAAGGTGAAATGCAGCCAAACCCCATTATTGGCAAGTTGAGAAAATATGTTCCGGGGGCGGGGGGCATTGGGCAGGGCTGTGGAGGTGGTAGACTCAGGCAACACAAGGAGTCGTGATTTTCTTGTGTTACTTTAGGTTGCATTTTTGATTATCTAGCATTTTGTCGCCCTTTAAGGGATTCTCAGAGATCTTGCAAAAGGAACAGTTGAAGATGCTCCCTGGGCCCCCTTTGTGCCAGCTGCACTGCGTGTGTTCAGCATCTGCCTGTTCTGGTCATCTTGGTGACAGCCTGGTGGGTCGAGGGCTCAAAAACAACAGGAGCCCCGTGGAAGGACTGCAAGGTGGGGGGGTGGGAGGGAGCTGAAATCTACATGGTGATGAAAACTCAGCATGTGCTGTAAACCTTTCTGTTGAATCACTATGTTTTCTGAAAGATGCTCCAGGCATGATGAGTCATGTGTGTGCAGTTAGGGAAAGAGGTCTATTTCGAGGCCCTGCCTGCCAAGCTGGGCTCACGTGGGTGCCCTTCCCTGATCGGGGCCGATGCTAGGGAACAACCCGCCATCCTAGGCTACCTGTCCTACTGGCAGCAGGAGTCTTGTCAGAGACGAGGTTGCCAGGACTCAGGTCAGGAAGTTGGTGCCGTGTGGCCCAGCAACCTTAGCAGGAGTGGAACACCTCCAGGCCGTGTCACTTGCATGGCCTGACAGACACTACGGCATCAGGTGTATAAACTGACGAGAGGCACCTCTGCCCTGGGTCCCCTTAGCCTGTCCAGCACGAGGTCCACCCTGAAGGACAGCAAGCAGATGGCTGCCCTCGCCTGATAGCGCGTGCTCCCCACTGCCCACACGGCGCTGGTAGGCGGCTTTGCCTCCAACGGGCTGTGCAATTGATTGCACGGGAACCCAGTTTCCCATGCATTGGAGCTGTGACCTTGGGCACGTGTGCTGGCAGGGGCCAGCGTGAAGTGACCTCAGTCTCCTTGGGCCCAGAAACCTGAGGTGCAATTCAGAGGGAGCCCTGGCTGCACGAGATGCAGTCTTCACCAGAGCAGCAGCGCTGGAGGCCTCCACCTCTTGATAGCATTGGCAAAAGCCATTACTCCTGTATTTTTAACAGGTCTTTCAGTGGAACCCTTAGAGCTTCATTATCTGGAAAAGACATTTTAAAATAGCGTTTCGTATGTCCACGTTGCATGTGGAAACCTGAGAAGACAGACAAAATTATGCCACCCAGTATCTTAATTCCATGCCTGAGGGTTTTCTGAGAGCTGCTTGTGGGGAAACCAGAACTCTGTTTGTAGCTTGGCGTATCTACTTATTTTGCTGCTTATTTCCGATTAATGATTTATGCCTGGTGACTCTGGGAAGTCGCATGGGGTGGCCTGTGACTTAAATTTAACCTGTACAGCTACTAATTGTGACAGCGCGATAGCCCTCGAAGTAAGCCAGCAGTTGGGATCAGAGTCGGGCCTCTTTGGCAGGAAGCCCACTGAGGAGGGTATGTCCTCAGTGCAATGTACCACAAGGTTTTCCCATCACTGGCCATCCGTCCCTTGGTTAGGGTGGTGGCTGCCAAGTTTCTTCACTGGCGTGTTTCCATTTTTCTGTTTGAAATTTATAAGTAATATATAGGGAGATAATCTGAGACTTAAAAAACGGTTCCTTGGGGCTTCCCGGGTGGCGCAGTGGTTGAGAGCCCGCCTGCCGATGCAGGGGACACGGGTTCGTGCCCCGGTCCGGGAGGATCCCACATGCCACGGAGCAGCTGGGCCCGTGAGCCATGGCCGCTGAGCCTGCGCGTCTGGAGCCTGTGCTTCGCAATGGGAGAGGCCACAACAGTGAGAGGCCCGTGTACCACAAAAAAAAAAAAAAAAAGGATAACGACAGAACCCAGCCACTCAGCAACGTGATGTTTCCATGTAAATGTGATCAGCTCCACAGGCCGCTGTCCTCTCCTCAGATGCAAACATTTGTTTCACGCACAAGTGGTGTTTTGACAGTTACATCCTTTTTTATTTATTAAAGTGCAATATGTGTTAATCAAGTTTTTTGAATTTAATAATTAGCAAATCCATGAATTTTATCATGCTTCTTTGTAAAAAGTTTTATATGTTTAAATGAACGCTTCTGATTTGAAAGTGTGAGTCGATTTTGACATTTCTGCTTTAAGATCCAAGCATTTGAGTTTTAGTTGCTCTTAATCTGTTACGAAGCCACAGTCTCGTGGCTCTGCAAGTGTGTTTACAGACTCACCTTCTGTCAGTTTGTACCCAGTGACCTGAGTGACCACATCACTGTCCGAATCTGCCTTCCCACTCCTGTCCCTGCCATCATTGCTGTGTCCAGAGGCCCAGCAAGGCCCAAGTGCCTGCATCACCTCTTTTCAAAAGACTGAATGAAATGGTCCTAGTGCCAAGTTTGGAGACTCTTTTTATGTGCTAGAAGGGCCTCCGGCGTCCTCACTCTGTTCCTGAACTTCGGATACATTTATCATACCTCAGAGTATTTATAGCTCATTCCTAGTATGGGTTTTGATTTCTCAGAATTTTCCTATGTGATGATTAATTGGGAGGAAGATTTTGATGAGTAATGGAAAAGTCTGAATTTTAAAGAACTACCATTAAATTTTTGGTTTTCTTTTTTTCATCTTTCTTGTTCAGATTTGTTCGGACAGTATTACCATTTTCTCAAGAATTTCAAAGAGATAAACAGCCAAATGCACAACCCCAGTATCTGCATGGATCAAAGGTAGGTTCTTCTGTGTTTGTATTACGATTTTTAAGTTCATAGCGAAGAAGCGTATTTTGAAGTTTAATTTGAATCAGTGTAGTTTCAATAATTTGAATGTATCATGCCACATATAAAATGTTATTGTTTCCTTCAGTTAGCACCCTTCTGAAAAGGAATGTAGTGCTGGGACAGCTTCTGGCCATGTGGTGGGTGTCAGCTGTGAGACTGTTGGAAGATTTAAAGGTGTAAAAATATCAAGCCAGAAAAGTTTGTGGAAGAGGCTTGTGGGTGGGGGCCACATCTGTGATGGAGGGGCAGGGTGGCCTGTCCAGCTGTGACACCTTAAAGGAAGGAGCTGAGGTGGGAAGGGGCATGCGGAAAACAGCTGACATCCGGGAACCACAGGACACCCACCATCCCATGAGATGAGGCAGGTTTCCCGGCTGACATGGCTGGATGTGCAGCAGCAAGGGCATTGCTAAAGGTTAGTGTTGTCCGTATTTAAAGTACTCTTACAATTTAATAAGAAAAAGACAAGCGGGGGCTTCCCTGGTGGCGCAGTGGTTGAGAGTCCGCCTGCCGATGCAGGGGACACAGGTTCGTGCCCCACATGTTCGGGCCCCGCGGAGCGGCTGGGCCCGTGAGCCATGGCTGCTGAGCCTGCGTGTCCAGAGCCTGTGCTCCTCAACGGGAGAGGCCACAACAGTGAGAGGCCCGCGTACCACAAAAAAAAAAAAAAAAAAAGACAAGCATTCTGTGCTAAAAAGGAGGCAGGTGCATCTGCATCTGCAAAGTAGGTGCCCATCTCGGAAAAAAAAGATTAGATTGTTCTTTTTAAAGCGACCAGCTGTGACTGAACTTAAACTTATGGATTTCAGCCTCTTTGAGAAATTGTTCATGTCATGTTTATTCTTAAAACCTAAACCAGTATTTTTTTGTTAGATCATTTGGACTCCTAACAGAAGTCTAACAAAAGTTTGCGTGAGAAACACTGATGCTGACTATTCATCTCATATGATACTTTTTTGAGGATCAAAGAAAGGCAGAATGCCAGAACATTGTGCTGTCAGAGTTGAGCCACCCTGTTCCTTGTGAGCATTCAGACGTGTCAGCTGCACTTCAGTGTGCTGCTGTGCGGTTAGGGTGTTCGTACCTATGAGAGTATGGAATACACAGGAATCCAATTCAAAAATCCAATCCATTCTTTTGTTAGGAGTGATGAGTGAGGGCTAGTGTCTTATGGTAATAAATCGACTTAGATGAGTGCCCATTTGTGGCGTTACCCTGTTGGTTCCTGGTATCACCATTCCGAGTGAACACTCTCTTGAGTACATCACTGATGTTCTCTTTCCTATAAGATAAGTAAGGTTGTCCCTACTTCACAGTTGAAGATGCACAGTGTTGAGGGCATTAGAGAACCCAGGGCACATGACTAGTGAGTCTGGAGCCCTCGTCCACTGGTTTCCGGGCGAGGCCCCAGTCTCTGCATCAGGCGTGGTCAGCAGTGTTTCTTGACTTGAGCTGTGAGGCTCCCCTCGTCTGAGTCTGCGTGTTTTATAGTGTAGGATTTGTAATTTTGCCCTCTTCAGAGGTAGTTCCTCCTCCCCTTCCTCTGAGTAGGTATGTTGCTCCGGTTGTGTTGTCCCTGGGATGTGCCATCTTTGGGGTGAGTGAGGTCTCCAGGAAGCCAGACACTCATCGGGGGGCCGGGGACTTAGGTGTCATTGAGCCCCAGGCCCCGAGCAAGTGAGGGTGGCTTTGGGAGTGAATTTTCCCACTTGTAACATGAGGCCATTTAATTTTACTAATGATTTTCATGTTTTTCAAGCATTAGAACTTATTATCAAGCAAAAACCTCACCCAGAATCCCAGCATGGTTAAGTGTCCCAAGTGTAGAAAACAACTGTATCAATCAGCAACATAGGCAACATTTCAAGGGCTGAGTTCCCAGGAATTGCAAGCAGGCCTCCTGAGGATATTCATTCAGAGCTGAGCAACTAGACTTCTGCCAGTTCTTCAGAATCCTTGCTGTCCTGATGTGGTTCTCTGTGTACATAGAGGAAATATTTAAGACAATTATAAGAGGGGAAGGGGGAAGGTTATAGGGACCTAAAAGCAGGTGAGAGTGGTACATTTCACTCAAAGTAGTAACATGTTGATAACAGTAGGTTGTGATAACTTACATAATGTATAATGTACGACTGGGAACATCACTGAAAGGCCTGTGCAAAGAGATACTTTCAAAAATACCACAGTTAAATCACAACAGAATTCTAAAAAATGTTTAAATGACCCACAGGAAGACAGGAAGAATGAAACAGAGACTAACTTAAAAATCATAATTACACTACATGTAAATGTATTAAATGTAAGGGGTCTAAAGACAGTTAAAAAGGCAGAGGGATTGACAGAGTGGATTAAAAAATATGACTGTATAAGAAACTCACTTCAAGTCGATGATGTATGTAGGTTAAATGTAAAAGGATGGAAAAAGATGTCACACAAACAATCAGAAGAAAGCAGAGTGACTGAGTATAGGATAAAGCAGATTTCAGAGCAAAGAATATTACCAGGGACAAAGAGGGAGGGACATTACATAATGATAAAAAAGTCAAGCCACCAAGAAAATACAGCAATCCTAAATGTTTATGCACCCAACAACAGAGTTTCAAAATACTTGAAGCAAAAACTGACATAAGTGAAAGGAGAAATGAGCAACTCCACAGTTGTAGTTGGGGAAGTCAACATTCCTTTCACTTGGTAATCGAAAGAATAAGTACACAGAAAATCAGCAACAAAAAAGAATGAACTCCATCAACCAATAGGATGTTATTGACATGTGTAGAACACTTCGTCCAACAACAGCGGAACATACATTCTTTTCAAGTACCCATGGAGCATTCTCCAAGATAGATCATACCCTGGGCCATAAAACAACATCAACAAAATTCAAAGAACTGATATATTATAGAGTGTGTTATCTGACCACAGTGATCTCAAGCTAGAAATCAGTAACAAAGAGATAAGAAAATCAGAAATTAACACATTTCAAATGATCCTTAGGGCAAGGGGAAGTCTCAAGGGAAAGTTTTTAAAAAGACATTGACCTAAATGAAATGTAAATATATCAAAATTTACGGGGTGTAGCTAAAGAAGTGCTGAGAGGGAAACACGTAGCACTGAATGCTTACATTGGGAGTCTCCCTGATAGGTGTGCAGACGTCTGTGTCCTTAGACAAGCTTGGAGGTCCCGTCTGACAAGAAACCACCCTGACTACCTTTCTCGCCTGCCCCCCCTGCAGGGGCTGCTGTCCCCCACTCCTGCATACCCCACTGCCTCATCAGAGTCTATCCTTGGTGTCTCCCTCAGGAGACTGGGAACAGTAACATGGGGGCAGCAGTGAGGCCCTGAGATACATTCATTTCTCATTCCAGAACCTCAGAATGTCTTCTGTAGGACTGGCAGTTTAATAAATGTTGAAGAACCAAGTGGTTTTGTATTCTTCCTTCTGTTTTAGCAAGCTTGGTTTTTATGTCTTCAAGTTGGAAACATAGATTATACCAATAAAGGGCAGTCCAACAGGGTCTCTGGATGCCTCCACCTGAGGGCACTGTGTGCTAATGCACTTTACGTATGGATTCTTCATCTTCACCTGTGCGTGGGGCTACGTTGAAAACCCTGGCAACTTCCCTCAAGCGCTGGCCTTCTCTGTCCCCAGGCTTTGAACCTGGCCTACTCAAGCATCTACGGCAGCTACCGGAACTTTGTGGGGCCTCCACACTTCCAGGTCATCTGCCGGCTGCTCGGCTACCAGGGCATCGCAGTGGTCATGGAAGAGCTGCTGAAGGTGGTCAAGAGCCTGGTATGTTTCCCTCGGTGGGCTTCCTTCCCCGGGCGGGGGGTGGCGGTGGTGGGAAGGATTCCGCACACAATTCCTGTGTGGGGAGGGGCTTTCCATTCCATCTCTCACATCAGTCTCCACGCGTGAGATTTCCCCTCCAGCCAAAGTCCCAGGTCGTTACTGTGCATTTGACTAACAGACTCCTTTTCAGAAGTGCCCGTCACACCCACAGCCTGCGTGGTGGTGTGGCTGGTGGCTGACACAGCCCATCTCTCACAGCTGCAAGGCACAATTCTACAGTACGTGAAGACGCTGATGGAGGTGATGCCCAAGGTCTGCCGGCTGCCGCGGCACGAGTACGGCTCCCCTGGTGAGCACAGCGGCTCCCTGGGGTGCACAGGGAGGGACAGTGTCAGCCATAGGCCCCAGTAAGGGAAATCAAGTCGGAAATTACTGATAAGGATCAGATCTGCCTTCCCTGGGTGGGGAGCCCAACCAGAGCCTGATTGTTTCCAGCAGAAAAAACCAGCCAGCCTTTCAACCAGGAGCACGTGTGCAGGAGGGTGTGTAGGAGTTGCCTTTTGGGGTGGGAATGCTGGGTGGGGAGTGAGGGCTGTGAACCCTGCGCACCTTGGCTCTCCTACAACACCAGGATCTTGAAGATCGCTGACCAGGGAGGGGCAGGGAGCTCCACTGCCAGGTCCAACTGCCCAGAGGCCTCAGAGGCAGCCCCATGCAGGGGTGCTGCTTCCCCTTACAGCGCAGCCCGTCTGTCTTTCTGCCTGGCAGCCTCCCTCTAATTGAGAGCCTGTCCCATTGGCTGGCTGACCGTAGGGCCCTCGGGCAGATGTGCCCTTTGGGGTGCCAGACAGACCTGCATGGCCTGACCAGAGCGGATTTGGGGCTCTCCATGTGAACAGCCTTCGTGACCTCAGAAAGCATCGTTCGTGATAAAATTGGACTACAGGAACCCTTATCTCGTAACAAAACTGCCTTTTGTCTCATATTCGTTACTACTTTCTTAAAAGCTGGGCAGCTATCTTACCAAGTGACTTGGGCCCACACGTGGGTCACCCATGAGAGACTGTTCTGATGGGTAGTCGGCTGGTGTGGCTGAGCCCCCAGAGGTCGCTGGCACCGCCCAGGGCTATTGGTGTTTAAGGAGACAGTGAGATGACCCATTTGGCCCCTGGGAAGGGACCTAACCGTTGGTCTGGCCTGGCTTCGGAGGATCTCAGAAAACAGATGAGTAACATTGGGATAATAAAACTGTTGCTCAGATCCTGACTAGAGGTGGATATTTTAAATGTCAAAGACAAGCCATTTAGGCCAAATCCAAAGCTGGCCTGGGGCAGAGCTGTGGACTTCAGGGCTGCTCTCTGAACGTCCTCGCCCAGCTGGCCTGGCACCACCGTGTGGGTAGTGCCATGCTGCTGGGAGCACCCCTGCTCTCTTGTGCCCGTTTTGGGGTGGACCGCAGAGAGGAAAGGATGGGCTCTCAGGCAGGCAAGGCTGTGGGGTCCGTGCCGAACGGCATTCGGGGCCTGACCTCTCGGAATGAGGGGTTTGAAGTCATTTAAGTTTCTGAGTTTGTTCTCCTCAGGGTTGTTGAGGCTGTTCTAGGTCTTCTGCGAGACTATAAATTCTGGAGTCAGCTTGGGGATTTTTGACTGTATCAGCATTGAATGGATAGATTGAGTTCTTTCCAGACTTTATGCCTTGTGCCTTTTCCTGCCTTATTACAACATCCAGGGCCTCCAGGACAGTGGTGAAATGTGTGTCTTGCTCTGGAGCTCTGGGAGAAGGTGTGCAGATTCACCACTGAGTGTGACACTAGCTAGCTACAGGGTTTTTGTAGACGTCCTTTATCAGGCTAAGTACATTCCCTTCTGTGCCTGTGAAGGGATACTGAATTTTACCAAATACCTTTTCTACCTCTGCTGGAGATGACTGTGGTCTTTCTCATTTACTGCGACGTGATGCCTCCTCTGAAGATACAGGCAGACCTTGGAGATATTGCAGGTTTGGTTCCAGATAACCGCAGTCAAGTGAATATTGCCATAAAGCAAGCCACATGAATTTTTTTAATTTCCTGGTGCATATAAAGTTATGTTTACGCTGTACTGTAGTCTATTAAGTGTGCAATGACACCATGCCTTATGAAACATACATATCTTAATTAAAAACACTTCATTGCTAAAAAATGCTAACCATCGTCTGAGCCTTTAGCAAGTTGTGATCTTTTTGCAATAGTAACATCAAAGATCACTGATCCCAGATCACTGTAACAACTACAATAATAATGAAAAAGTTCAAATATTTCAAGAATTACCAAAATGTGACACAGAGACATGAAGTGAGGAGACGCTGTTGGGAAAACGGCACCTATAGACTTGCTTGATGCAGGGCTGCCACAGATCTCCAATTTGTAAAAAACAGTATCTGCGAAGCACAGTAAAACAAGCCATGCCTGGACAGGGTTGACAGAGAAAGAGGCTTTGGAGCTGAGGCCCGGCACTCAGGTGGTGGACAAACCACCAGTGCAGGGAAGGTGCTGGGGTCAGGAGACGTGCGGCCATGTCCCTGTGGGCACGATGGCAGTGGGAGAATGCTCAGTGCTCCCGGCCGTGAACCCCAGGCTGCTCCCTGTGGGGCTCCCTCCCCTCCAGCCACCCCCAGCCCCACACTCATTCTATGCCACCACAGGCATCCTGGAGTTCTTCCACCACCAGTTAAAGGACATTGTTGAGTATGCAGAGCTGAAGACGGTGTGCTTCCAGAACCTACGGGAGGTAGGCAACGCCATCCTCTTCTGCCTGCTCATAGAGCAGAGCCTGGTGAGTGCCCCGCCCCGCGTCCCGCCAAGCCCCCCTCCCCACAGGTGATAGATCAGGCCGAGCTTTAGACGCTTGATTCGGTGGGGTTATTTAGTGGCGGAAGGGGAGCAAGTATCGTAAAGCACCGATCTTTTCTCATGACTGTTTAGACTTTAATGTGAATTTGTTCCCTACAACTGGAAAACAGAAATGCAATGCAGTTCATCATTTAAGAATGTTTTATTATATAGTATTTGCTGCATCTAAATTAACATATGTGATAGACACATAAGGTAAAAGCACTGCTGCCCAGGGGAACTGTGTATGATGGGAAGTTCCACAGCTGAGGCTGTGGAGCCCTCAAAGCGTGGCTCCGTGTGAAGAACTGATTTTTAAATTTTGCTGAATTTTGTTTTACATTGAAATAGTTGCATGTGCCCCATGCCTACTGCAGTGGACAGCATAATAAAGCAAACACCAGGAGCCCACCACCACTAGGAAAGCACACATGGGACACCCACTTTCTCCACTGATTGCCTCCTGGTGGTGTCATTTAGCCTCTCCCTCTGTCCCCTGCAGACCATGTCACCTGACAGTTCTGCACTGAGAGCCTTCATGAGTGTAGCACGGACTCTTGGTGGCCTCACTCTGCCTTTCCCTCAGGACTAGAGAGCCGGCTGTCTTCCCTGGTGCTGGCCTCTTCCCGTCCTGTTAAATGCTCCGTTTGTATCTTTTATCCATTTTACTACAATTTGTGTATCTTCTGTATGTTACACTTAAATGCAAATACCTCCCCCTGTTTTTGGCTTGTCTTTCCACTCTAACAGTGGTGATGTTTGGTAAACTGATACTCTTAATTTGAATGTAGTCTCTGTTTTTTTTTTTTCCTAATGGTTAGCACTTTTTGTATCTCTTCAAAGAAGTCCTTTCCTACCTAGGGGTCATAAAAATATTCTTTCATATTTTCTTCTAAAGGTTTTAGGTGTTGCTTCTCTATTTTATCATCCTTCTGGAGTTGGTTTTTGTGTGTAGTGAGATGTGGATGAGGTTCTTTTTTCCTCTGTGGGGTAACCAGTTGTCCCTCCTCCAGTGGCCGAAGGAAGACTCCTCTCTTTGCTGGTCAGCAGTGTCACTCTGTCATCCTTCAGCTTTTTGTGGATGTGCTGGTCTGTTTCTTGGCTTTCTTCCTCATTCCACCGGTCTGTGTGTCTGTCCGTGGCTTCTAAAACGTCCTACTCATGGCAGCTGTAACTTAAGTCTTGACACCTGACAGGACGTGCTCCTAACCTTTTTCTTCAAGCACATGCTCCCTCTTTGTGGATCTTTGCTCTGCTCTGAAAGTATTAGAATCGGCTTGCCAAATGCATTGAAAAAGCATATTGGCATTTGGATGGGAATTGTTTTGCATTTCTGGCTCCGTCTGGGGAGCTCCTCTGTTACTTCTTAAAGCAGTCTCTTGTCTCCGGGGCCCTGGCAGCTTGGCAGAGGCAAGGTCGTGTTTTGCAATGACCGGGGCTGGGGTGCCCGTACACTGTGCAGGGCGTGGCAGACTGCCAGGCCTGTAGGGGCTGAGCCACTGGACTGGCCCTCTTACACCCAGGTACACAAAAAAGAAAATATGTTGGCTCTCATGTCAGGGAGCCCAAGGTTGGGTACAGCCTCCGGTCAGGACCCGCATCTTCTGGCTTCCCCTCTGCTACTCTGCTCCCTGGAGACCCTTTCCATATGGTGCCAGAGATGGGCAACTCCCAGCCCCTCACTGTCCCACTGGCTGTGACTCAGCCCAGCCCACCTCCCCTGCAGCAGGAATGGTGGTGCAGGGCCGGCAGGCAGCTCCCTGAAGAGCTGGTGTCCAGGGCAGCCTCACTCTAGGAACAGCTGAGAGAGAACTGAATCTTTTATCTTTCACATGTATTTCCATGTGAATTTTTAACAAACAGATAAGTTAGGGAAAATTCCTTTAAATAGTAATCACTCATCATGAATTTTAAAGATTTAATATAGGAAAATTCCCTTCATGAGTGACTTTTCCTGAAACACACACATAAAGGGAACACTTGGACATTTGTTGGCTTCTGGAAGGAGTGTGGTCCTGTGTTAGAAACTTAGGGAAAGAGAAATCTGGAACTGATGTGATCCTTCCCTGCCCAGACCCTTCAGTAATTCCTATTGTCTATACCTGGACACCAGTGCAGCCCTTCTGAGGCGTCCAGCACTCTCAAAGCACCACACCCCCGCCCTTCCCAGGCGTCCAGCACTCTGGATGGCCCCCTGCAGTTCTGGGGGACCAACCTCACCAGTGGCTGGACCTTCCAGGTCTCAGGAGCCAGGTGAGTGCTGGGCCTCGGCACCCAGGTGACACAGATCCCCAGTGTCTCTTCCCTTCTGAGACCAGGGCCTGGGTCTCAAGTTTACACCCTGTACTGGGCTCCCTTGAGTGACAAGCACAGTGCTGGGCATCTAGGAAAGACATTATTAAGTCAGTTGATCTTAAAGCAAACTTTGGCTTATGAGTGGACGGATGTTTCTGAAACAATAAATAAAAAGGTCATCTACAACTCAGTTGAGTGCCATTTTCTTTTCACTGCAGATTCCATGGCCCGTGAGTGGCCCCTGGACACGGTGGCTCTACCTGCAGGAATCTCTGTCCCCACCCCCTCCTGCCCTCTGTGCACTGTCACCCTTTGCTTCCTCCTTCCCCCCTCACCTGTCAGTGCACCTTATGGCAGTGGCAAGAAGCCGCACTCCTTGTGTTGGGCAAATCTGCTCCCAGGCCCTGCCCCAGACTGGAATTTTGTGGTCTCGCGTTTGTCCTTTTGGAAATAAGGGGTGGTGTTTTCCAGTACCAGGGTGGGACTCTGTAAGGTGAAAGGTGCATTTTCTCACTCCATCTCATCAAACCCAGATTCCAGACACTGATCTCTCCTTGGTGGTTGTTTTGGTGTCTCCAAGGAAAGTGGTAATGAACTGTGTTTGGCATTTGTGTGGACTCCCATTAATATAAATGGAGATGTTAAGCATAGATGTGTTCTTGAAATTGTCACATTAGAAAAGTGGGGTAACCGTCACCCAGCTGCAGGGGGCACTGAGCCTGTGGTGAGGCCCCCAGGGTATTGGTGGCCCCAGCTGGCACCAAGATTTGGTTCAGTAACCAACAATGTTGATCTTATTCTGAACCTCTGCATTGGAGAGATAGGTCTACCTTTCTGAAGAAGGGGTTTTTGTTTTGTTCTTTAAATTCTGCTCTTTAAGCCCAACCTGAAATTTTTGGTGATATAATTCTTCTTAGCTTATATGTGTATGTGTGTGTTTACTGAACTTTTTGTTTCAGAATAGTTTTAGATTGCTTGTTTTTTGGGGTTTTTAAAAATAAATTTACTTATTTTTGGCTGTGTTGGGTCTCCACTGCTGCGCGCAGGCTTTCTCTAGTTGCAGGGAGTGGGGGCTACTCTTCGTTGCGGTGCACGGGCTCTAGAGCACAGGCTCAGTAGTTGTGGCTTGTGGGCTCTAGAGCACAGGCTCAGTAGTTGTGGTGCACAGACTTGATTGCTCCGCAGCATGGGGGATCTTCCTGGACCAGGGCTCGAACCTGTGTCCCCTGCATTGGCAGGCGGATTCTCAACCACTGTGCCACCAGGGAAGCCCTGCTTGTTTGTTTTTAATACTGGATTTTATAGCCATTCTCCCTCTTTCTCTGGCTTGGTTTGGGTGCAGAAATTTGAGTTCATTGTCAGTGACACCTGGAAGCTGTACTGATAGCCAAGTGGTCCCTCTAAAAGTGGTGTTGCCAGCAGGCAGCTGCTTTTACCACCTATAGAGCCCTCCATCTGTGTGGCTCTGCCCCAGCCGTTCCACCCAGCAGCTCTCTTCCCTCATCAAAGCTTCCCATCCCCCATCCATTGGCCCGGCCACTTTCTTGCAGTTAGTCACCTTACAGGTGCCCTCCAACCCTCTCTTGGTGCAGATGGGCTGATCGCCCGTCTCCACTTGGCTTTTTTCACTTGACAGTAAATATATTTTGGAGATCACTCCACATCAGTAAGTGGTGACGTTCCTCAGCCTCTCTTAGCTGCATGGCACTCCACGGACATTGCCCCCATGCTGTGTTTGCATGCTGTGCCGTCGCCGTCTGACGCCTTCCTTCTTTAAGCGTGTCCTCTTTCGGCCACCACGCCTTCTCCTAGTGCAGGGGGCCTGGGGACCAGGTCCTGTGTGCTCTGGCCTAGAGGGGCTCCCGTCACGTGTGTGCTGCGTGAAGAACTCGTGTTGTTGCTGGACTTGGGCACAGGAGACGGGGTGGAGGTCAGCCTCCTTCTGGGGGGTTCTGGAGGAGCAGGGGTGGCTGATTGGCTGCTGCACCGGGCTTACGTTAGGTGACAATGGGACCCTCACTTGATGGGTACAGAAAGCCTTCTCTTCCTCCTCTTGGTCTTAGCCTTGCTTTCATCTTTGGGGAGATCCTCAGAAGGGAAACTCTCATCAGTTAGTATGTTTTGACTCTCTGATAATCATTTCTTTAACAATTTGTTTTATTAAGGTTTCAGGATGGGTGTAGCATAGGAGGCATGAGAGCCCGTTCTCGTCTTCTGCCTTTTTGCCCTGCGGTGAACGCACCGCGGTCTAAGGCGCTTTCCCTCGTTTAAGGGCCCTCGGACTCGGGAAGGGCGCCCTGTTCTTGCCCATCTTTGGGTTCACGCTGGGCTTTTAGGAGTTCTGCAACCCCTGTGACATTGGAAGTAAACTTTCTCCCTGCATTGCATTGTTCTGGAGGTCTTGTGTAGCATGGCGGTTTTTTTTGTTTGTTTTTTTTTTTTGCGGTACTCTCATTGTTGTGGCCTCTCCCGTTGTGGAGCACAGGCTCTGGACGCGCAGGCTCAGCGGTCATGGCTCACGGGCCTAGCTGCTCCGCGGCATGTGGGATCTTCCCGGACCGGGGCACGAACCCTTGTCCCCTGCATCGGCAGGCAGACTCTCAACCACTGCGCCACCAGGGAAGCGCAGCGTGGGGTTTTATTGCCTCTTTAAAGGAGTTGGTGATCCAACAACAGGTTCAGAGCGACTGCTCAGAACCTTGTTTTCGGCTCTGTGGGGAATCGCTGACGCTGCCCCTTCCTTCTGCCTTCTGCGCTGTTTACACAGGAAGCACCTCCTTCCTATCTCTGCACGGAGGGCTGCAAAACTGTAAATACGAAGGCCACGTTCAGTGCTGGGTTTACTCATGTCTCTGTTTAAATTAGTCAAAAGTAAGTAAAAATGAAAATTCAGTTCCTTAGCCACATTCCAAGTACTTAATTGCCACATGTGGCTGGTAACTACCTTAACAGCACAGCTAGGGGACATTTCCATCATCCCAGACTCCTGTTGGGCAGTGCTGTTTGCAGTGTTTTACACTAAATGCCAAAGATGTGCCTTGTTTTCAGCGCCTGATTTCTTTGTCCATTTTTGCTGTGAGATAAGCTTCATAACACAGCCTTCTTTTTCTTTGTTCTAGTCTTTAGAAGAAGTATGTGACCTCCTGCACGCAGCCCCTTTCCAGAACATCTTACCAAGAGTCCACGTGAAAGGTGAGCCAGCCCTCTGACCAGGGCAGGGATGCATGTCTGTGTGGCCAGAGAGTTCTCTTTAGTTACAGGCCAGCTTTGTTTGAGTTTCGTGCCTGTTCAGTCATAACCTGGGGTAATTGGTAACATAATGTTGTTAAATGAGTATCAAATAACGGAAGTATTTAGGGCTGAAATGCTGTGTCCTGGATGTGCTTCAGAATAGCACGGAAGGAGAGGTGTTGGGTATCTATGAAAGAAGAGTGCCATCTCATGATTGTTGCAGCGGATGGGCACAGAGGATTCACTGTACTGTGCTGTTTTTGATTATATTTGGATTTTTCAGTAAGTTTTTAAAAGTGAATATTGAACAGAAAATCAATTCTCTGAGTTAAAATAGCAAATGAGCCAGTTCCATAAAAGAATTTTCAAAGAGAACCTACATGTATAACGTTAAACGTTTTTCATTTGGTTGGTTTTTGTTTGTTTTGACAAAATTAAACTTGTGCAGTTGTTATTCATACAAAGGAATAGAGTATAAAATATTTTTTTCCACTGCAGAGGGAGAGAGACTTGATGCCAAAATGAAAAGACTAGAATCAAAGTACGCCCCACTGCATCTTGTCCCTCTAATCGAAAGACTGGGAACCCCTCAGGTAATGCATGTTGGGGCTGCTGTCACTGCCGTGAGCTGGGCCCACACATTAGGCCACTACCGGGGTTGGGGCTTGAGAGCACGGGCTCTGGGTGAGACCCAGCCCGGAAGCGTCATGAGGGGGGACGAGCCCGCTCAGCTGCTCAGGCCCCAGTGTCTCAAGTGGGGCTCGTAAGAGGACCTTGTCACAGGGTGGCCGGGAAGTTTGAATGAGCTAACACGTGAAAGGGACTTAGAACATCACCTGGCACGTGAGACAGACACAGAAAACGTCGCTGTTTTTGTTGTCCGTCCCTTCACGAAGAAGGGTTTTTAATAACAGAAAGCAAGGAGGAGTTCCGTGAACTTAGACCAGCTACATCAGAGTCTCTCAACCTCAGCACTGTCGCCATTTTGGACGAGATAATTCTGTGTTGTGGGGACTGTCCTATGAATTGTAGGACATTTAGCAGGATCCCTGGCCTCTACCCACTAGATGCCACTAGACCCACCCCAAGCTGTGTCAACCAAAAATGTCTCCACACATTGCCAGATGTCCTCTGGAGACAAATCACTCCCCGTTAAGAACAGCTGTACTCGACAGTTCTCAACTCTGGAATACGTTTAGTGTGGTAAGACATATAGCTGACGTATTTATTTTGTTGGTACTTATTTCTAAAAACCCTCTTCTGCAAGCTGGGACAGTTTCCAGTGGGTCAAAAACAAAACTGGAGTACTTCAGTTTCAGCACTCTAGCCTCCTGCCATGCCCGTGACATTTTGTCCTTCCTACAGCAAATTGCAATAGCAAGAGAGGGGGACTTGCTGACGAAGGAGCGCCTCTGCTGTGGCCTGTCTATGTTTGAAGTCATCCTGACTCGGATCCGGACCTTTCTGGACGACCCCATCTGGCGTGGGCCCCTGCCCAGCAATGGGGTCATGCACGTGGATGACTGTGTCGAGTTTCACAGACTGTGGAGCGCCATGCAGTTTGTCTACTGCATTCCTGTGGGAACACACGAGTTTACAGTCGAGTAAGCGCGTGTGCTCGGGGCGAGGTGGGGGAGAGAACCTGGTGCTGGGCTAACACGGGGGACCACCTTCCTCTGGAAACGGACCCCCAAATTGCTGAGCTGCTATAAAGCTGCTCAAGTGGGGGCTCTTGCCTGAGGCCCAGCAAGTGCCTCAGGGCTGGGCTTCTGCAGTTCTCTGAACTCATGGAAACTTGTGCAGGTCAGGTGTACATTTTGCTAGATAGGAGGGCCGCAACTTCATGACCTCATTCTTCATGGAGGAGCCACAGTTTGCCAGAGGAAGCCCAAAGAGGTGTTTACCGGGGGCACACCTCTGCTCAGCATTCCAGGCGGGGCACGCAGGTGGTTTGGTCGCTGGAACCTGATCACTCATCCTACCTACTGCTTCTTGTCCCCAGGCAGTGTTTTGGCGACGGGCTCCACTGGGCTGGCTGTATGATCATTGTGCTTCTTGGGCAGCAGCGGCGCTTTGCTGTACTGGATTTTTGCTACCATCTACTCAAAGTCCAAAAACATGATGGCAAGGATGAAATTATCAAAAACGTGGTATGTGGAAGTTTCACAAAAAATGATACTTTCTAGTTATTGTAAGTCGTTTTTCTGGAAATGTTTCTCATGCCAGGACAACTGAAGCATTCTTTTCACTCCCCAAATGAATCTAAAAAGAATTAGTAAGTAAAAGAGTCTGGTACTGAAATACTAATGGTTCCATTTTCCTTCTGTTTTTAAGGTATGTAGACCTACTTCAAATTATAGAGGCTTGTAAGATCTGCAGTTTCAGATTATTGGCATACCCTTCAAGTCTTCTGGCTCCCTTCGTTGTAGTTAAAGTGTGTTTGGGGCTTTTTTAAAGATCTTTTTGTGTTTTATGGATTCTTTGTAATTGAATTCCAGAAAATACTCTGCCATTATCTTTTCAAATATTTTAGTTTTTCTTCCATTTTGGGACTTCAGTTAGATATGTGTCAGACGGACTTATCTGGTCTCCACTTAGTATCTCACAGTTTTCAAGGTCAGAAGTCGGGTACAGCACAATTCAGCTGGGTCCTCCATTTCCAGTTTCACAAGGCCACTATCAGTGTGTCTGTAGGGCTGTGATCCCTTCTGGAGCCTCTGGTCATGGATCTGCTTCCAGACTCATTCAGGTGGTTGGCTCAATTCAGTTCCTTACAGTTGGAGAACTGAGGTGTCCATTTCCTTTTCCTTGGCTCTCTGGGCTGTACCCAGAGTACTGTCTTCGTTTAACTAACTCACTTCAGCTCAGTCTGACCTGCTGTGCTTTTACTTTTGAAAGTCATCAGTTTATATTTAAAATGTTGATTTGCTTCTTCTTCAAATCTTGGTAGTCATTGATAATTTTATCTTCGTCATGGAATTTTTTTCCAATTTTTATTTCTTTACACATTTCATGTATCTTATATTCTTTTTTAGTTCTAGTATCTGAGGCCTCGAGGGGTATCTAAAACTCTGAAATGTTCCACTGTGTTGGACTTTTTTTTCTTTTTGTCTGCATCAGGTCTTAGTTGCGGCACACAGGCTCTTCGTTGCGGCACGCAGGTTTCTCTCTAGTTGTGGCACGCGGGTTTTCTCTCTAGTTGTGGCGCGCAGGGTCCAGAGCACACGGGCTCTGTAATTTGAGGCATGCACTCTCTAGTTGAGGTGCGCGGGCTCTGTAGTAGTTGTGGCGTGCAGGCTTAGTTGTCCCGCTGCATGTGGGATCTTAGTTCCCTGACCAGGGATCAAACCAGCGTCCCCTGCATTGGAAGGCAGATTCTTTACCACTGGACCACCAGGGAAGTCCCCGTGTGTTGGAGTTTATTTATTTGGCAGCTCTTGTTTATAGGGTTTTTCCCTAGGATTTTCATTTACTGTTCATCTCCCAGAATTATTACCAACTTGGGACCACTTTAGCCTAATGAGAGGTCCAGGCTTCGTGGAGAGTCTCCAGGTGTAGTCCACCTTGCTTACTGCCCAGCCTGTCTCCTCATCCCACTGCTGCTGGTGGCATCTATCCCTGAGGAAGTCCTGGCTTTTGCTTTACTTCCTGCATAGACAGAACCAGCAGTGCTTGTGTTTTTTTTTTATCCGGTTCTATTATAGCATGAAGGTCTGTCAAAGCATCCTGTCCACAATAACTGGAAATATTTAAAACTTGTGTTATTACTAGTTTACTGGTCTTTCCCCATTGTCCACATTATCTTCATCTTTACATTCCTGGCTTTTAGGAGGTGTCCTATAGGTTCTTAATACCTGTTTGTTAAATAAATAGGTCTTTAAGTTTCACAAATGAATCTACAGTTAGTAGCATGAAACCAACAGAGAAATGTTGCAAAATATATTCATCGGTCCAATAGTTACATTAATGAGATGGTACGTGTCAGTAGTTTGCTATAATTTTTCTGAGAAAATATGAAAATCCTGACATTTTGACACATGAAGAATAAATGTGTAACTGTTATTAGTAAAACATCCTAATTTTAACTGTTGTATGTAGCCTTTGAAGAAGATGGTGGAGAGAATTCGCAAGTTCCAGATTCTAAATGATGAGATTATCACTATCTTGGACAAGTACTTGAAGTCGGGCGATGGAGAGAGCACGCCTGTGGAACATGTTCGCTGCTTTCAGCCACCTATCCACCAGTCTCTGGCCAGCAGCTGAGGGCATGTGTATCACCTGTTTTTGAAGAGTCCCAGTACTGACTGCATTTAAGAACTATAAGGGCATGTTTTTCTTTCCATAAGCTAGTTAGATTTTTAGGAACTATTTTTCAGTATCTCTGTGCCTGTTAAAGGGGGTGTTTTCAATCTAAAAGCTTAATTTTATAAAGTTGACTTATTTTTCTACACTAAAATTGTATATACTTTTGGTAATTGGAAAGTCGGAGGATTTGGCTGCTGAGGGTTGCCATCACGTCCTTACAAAATTATTTTCCATTTTTCTATGGAATGTTCCAACAGCTAGCTATGTTATGAAGTGCTGCTGAGTTCATCCATTTATCCTTTAACAAAGGATCCGTAACATTTAGGGAAAGACTTGTGAACTTAAGCAAGAACCTTAATTACCAGCTAATTGTGATAAAACCCATTACCAATTAGAATTAAACTTAATGATTATTTAGCGTTTGTTTAGGGATTTTTCCAGTTTTTTTATGAAAACCTTTTCTAAGTCATTTGTTTCTTTCCCCTTTTTGTGTCAGTGTTTCAGAAAATAGTGAACTTGATTTCTCTGCTTCTGCTAAATCCAGTTGTGACAAAATCTAATTTGTGAGGTATGATTTAAAGGTTACAGAAATAAAACTAATGAAACCTGTTTGTGTCCATTTACTGTGACCCTCCCTATGAGCCCTGGCTTGGGCAAGGTACTCTCTCTCCTCACTCGAGTGCACAAACCAGGCCAGGAGTCTAGGTTACCTGCAGCCTTGGGAGAAGGGACAAGATCATGATACTAAAGCTTCCATATGGCTTTAAAAACGTTAATACCAAAAAGTCCAGGTGCATCATCCATGGCACCAAATATAGTCTGTGAACTATTCTGTTGTACTGTTTAACCTTGAGTTACATAAAACATAACTGTAATGTGAAATAATAACCCTGGGGCCAGCATTCTGCTGCAGATTAAGAGGTAGCAGCTGTGCTCACCCTGTAATGAAAGTATAGAATATGATGAAAACTTAAGTTTAATGAGTAAATTTAAATAATTTACACTACTGAGTTTTATAAGACTTAATAACCAAATAAAAATTTCAAGTGCTGTAAGATGTTAAATAATTAAGAATTTATTACTAATAACCTGTGCATTCTCAATGAGGGCACTATCACACCCAAGGGAGTGAAAATTGGTTTTTATCTACTGTATACAAAGCACAGATATAGATGATACAGTACATAAACAAATATAGAGTTATATCTGTGGTGTTAAAATTACATGGAGAGAGGCAGTTAGAAAAAAATGTCTACAAAGGCTCCTTAGAGGGTCAATGATGATGATACAATACTGGGAAAATGGAATTTATTTCATGAAACTTGAAAACTGTCAGCTTTGCCCTGATAAAGCCAGTGAACAGTGAGGCTCCTGTGGTGGCTACTTACACAGTGGGCCAAGCTGTGGGGCCTTGGGCAGGAGCAGCAGAATGGAAACAAGCCCAACCCAGATACTGACCCAAATTAGTTGTCAGTATTTTTGAGGCCAATCAATCAGTGACAGGTTTTGAAGCTGCATAGAATTAATTATAGTACTCTACCTTTTTTGCATATTTTTGAAGTTTTCTGTAAACTTTCTTTTATGGACATTTTTTAAAAAACCAAAATATATAGTGGTCCAAACAAAGCAAAGTAAAATATGTGGTACAAGGAAACCATATTTTACAAATATCCTGTTTATTCTGAGCATTCAGACTTAGAAAAGAACTTCGTTTCAATTTGTCTTTTTATTTCAATATGAGCTAAGTTTAAGAAATTACCCTAGTCTTCTGACTTCATTTCCCAGAGTTGTTAGAAGAGCTAAATGACAATATAACTCCTTATGAAAATATATGGAAAAAAGTACAAGAGCTGATGTAAAAATGGTAATCAAGGTTCCAGGCATCAAGGGATTACTGAGTAACTGAAGAATAAAACCAGCCAGGCTGTAGTCCGACAAAGGGTACGCTGGTTTATTAACAAGGTGCCATCTAGGAAGGCCATCAGACGTTCACGGTGACAACTCACTGCCTGAGAAGTATTTCAGTGTGGTGATTTCCTACCTTTTTTGTTTTTGTTGTAAAAGAGTTTCCTTCATTTAATAACTTAGGAGTCTCTTAAATTAACATTTCAAAATTAAAATAATTCATCAAATGGGAGTCATTTTTACAGGTAAGGTAAATTACAGGATAAGGTATTGAGTTAATTTTGTTTTTTTAAATCAAAAAGCCTTAAAATGGTCAAGAATTGATAGAGTGGGCATGACAAATATACATTTCAGAGTTTCATCACCAATGAAAAAATAAAGCATTTTTATAGACTTAAAACTGTCATTAGTGCATTTAGATTTTGGTGAAGGAAAATTTAAAATACCTCTATAATAATACAATATTAAAAGAAAGTGGCCATGTACTGAGGTCATTTTAGTGAGCTACCATCATTTAAATATAAGAAAAGTAATTTCTTGGTCCAGATTAGTGAAACCTTAAAAAAGATTGTCTCTAGAGAACATTATTTGAGAACAATGCTTTTTCAGACACATTCTGATACTCAAGTTCACTTTATAACACAATTATAGATTAACCTTTTAATTACATCTTTCTTATTAAAAAGCTGTCAGATTTCCATTTCTTCGGGAGATATTTTCAGCAGTGTGTTGTTCAATTCCACAGGTTAAGCTCTCTTCATTATTATTAAGAACTTCATACATATTACAGAGACTGCCATTCATTACTTTTTCATCTTTCCGAAAAGACACAGGCAGACTTGCGAGACTAAAGTTGACGTCTTTAAAGGCATGCAATAAGAATATTCCCACAATGATTGTAAAGAAGCCACTCAGAGTACCAATGACATCATCAACAGGCATATCTTGCCACTCCTTAAAAAGAATAGCTGAGCAAGTTAAAACCGATGTTGTAAAGAATACATAATATATTGGAGTCACGATGGAAGTGTTGAATATGTCCAGGGCCCTGTTCAGGTAATTAATCTGTGTGCTCACACAGACTATAAGGCTCAGCAGCAGAATCCAGGCCAGGGGATGTCGCAGCACAGGCTTTCCAGCAAACAGCTCTTTGATAGCAATGCCCAGGCCCTTAACACAGGAGACTGAAAACGCTCCAATTACAGAGCAGATTGTGATATACACAAGAATGTTTGTCTGTCCATGGCGAGGTCCCACCACAAAGATTAATATCAAGGACACAATGACCACAAGTGTTGCAAAGACCACAAAACCTGGAGGAGGCAAAGTCAAATATTTAAGTCCTCAATAGGAAGGAGAAAGAAGTGGCCTTAACATAAAAATCAGCTTTCTTTTGCTGCCCCAGCAAAAAAGCACATTCATAAAAATTTAGTTAGAAGTACACACTGGAAGATTAAACTATGCTTCATATTCACAAATTATTATACATGTAACATTTTTAAAGTAGCGTCTTAGGCCTCATAATTATACAGATATCCCTTGATCAACATGGGATTGAGCTGTGTGGATCCAATTATAGGTGGATTTTTTTCCTAATACATACTGCAGTCCTACACAGTCAGAGGGCTGAATCTGTGGCTGTGGAACCTCAGGTGTGGAGGATGGACTATAAGTGGGTTTTCTCGGGTGCTCCTAACCCTTGTGTTGTTAAAGGGTCAAACTTACAGAAAACGGCATCAGGCTGATTCACAGCTGTCTATCCTAGAATATTGTACTACTTCCCACCCACTGGGGTGCTCTAACTCCAAAGACAGAATCAGAAACTAGTGGAGAGAAATCATGAGATGACCTTGAATGCTCAACGATTTATAGATGCTAAACAACATTTGTCTAAAATGAGTAAATTTTTAAAATATCTAGGGACAACCACTGGGGTAAAAAACAAATCAGTAAGAGAACATGAAAATAACTGTCAGGGTTCAGGTTGGATATGGAGAATTGAACCCAGCATGATAATAGTAATGATTGTGTAGCACCATGGGCCAGGCACTTGTCTCAGCAATTTGCACCAATTAACTCATTCAACTGACAATTACCCTGCAGTACAGACGCTGTCATCTGCATTTTAAGATGAGGAAATTTAACCGTTTTACTCCTCTAATTCTGTCTAGAAGGAAACTTCAAATTAGACAAATTACCATCCCCCCCAAATCAATAAAAACTACCATTAATTTCCTCAGACAGACAAAGATGAAATATGAGAGGAATCAAAGCAGTCAAAATCTGGAGAGAAAGTACTCTGAGGTTGCACCAACACCTCTGCTTGTTCCCTCAGGGCAAACACCAAACCTAGAGCAGAAGTGAGGATAGGCACGAAGGCCAGCAGAGAGTGGTAACCTGGGGCTTATGGATGTTTCAGCAGAGGAGGTAAAAAAAAAGAAAAAGTGAGAATTTTAGGCTAAGTAGCTGGGACAAAACAGGCCAAGATTGCAGAAAGGAGGGAACTGAAGAGGCGCACGCGAATTTTCTGTGTGGTGTCTGTGGGCACAGAGCTGTACACGCCTAGTCAGAGGGGCCAAGTGGACAGCCTGGTGAGGAGGCCAAAGGACTAAGCAGAGAGGCCCGCCTTGTCTTGGGGCTGCCGAGACAAGACACTGGCAATCCACAGCTCGCCAAGCTGGAGAGTCCTAGCCTATCAGTTGGGAGCCAGAAGGGCTCTGACCAAGAATAATGGCAAAATGGAAAAAAACTAGCCCCAGCTTACAGGTTGAAGGTCATCTGCTTACTCTTATCTGCCTACCCAAAGAAATTTAAATTCTCTCTGAAGGAAGAAAACATCACTTAGAGCCTTTACACTTTTTAATACACTATGGCCAGCATTCAACTGAAACTGTCCAAAGACAAAACTAAATGACTGAAAACAAAAGAAAAAACAGACCATAGAAAGAGGCCCACAAATATTAAAGTTTTCGGATAAAGACTTTAAAATACCTAGGACTCTCCAGGGACCTGATGCACCATACCATGCATGTGGCTGACAATACTGTACTGTACATCTGGAAACTGGTTGGGAGGGTGAATTTGTTATGTGTTTTTTGCCACCAAAAAAAAAAAAAAAAAAGGAATCAAAGTACAAAGCCAAGCTCTTGGAATTAAAAATACAATAGCAGAACTAAAAACTCAAAAGAAGGGTTGGAAGATTTGAGGAAATCTCCCCAAAAGACAGTAAAAAGGCAAAATGGGGAAAAAATATGTAAGAAAATTGATGGTCTAGTTCAGGAGGTCCAATCAACAAGAAGAATAAGAAGAATTTCACAAAAAGAAGAGTATCAAAGAAGTATTTCAATTGCTTCTAGCGTAAGGCATGATTTTTTAAATTAAAAAAGATGAAATTGAGCTATTTGTAATGAGGTGGATAGACCTAGAGTCTGTCATACAGAGTGAAGTAAGTCAGAAAGAGAGAGACAAATACCGTATGCTAACACATATATATGGAATTTAAGAAAAAAAAAAATGTCATGAAAAACCTAGGGGTGAAACAGGAATAAAGACACAGACTTACTAGAGAATGGACTTGAGGCTATGGGGAGGGGGAAGGGTAAACGGTGACAAAGCGATAAAGAGGCATGGACATATATACACTACTAAATGTAAGGTAGATAGCTAGTGGGAAGCAGCCGCATAGCACAGGGAGATCAGCTCGGTGCTTTGTGACCGCCTGGAGGGGTGGGATAGGGAGGGGGGGAGGGAGGGAGACGCAAGCGGGAAGAGATATGGGAACATATGTGTATATATAACTGATTCATTTTGTTGTGAAGCTGAAACTAACATACCATTGTAAAGCAATTATACTCCAATAAAGATGTTTAAAAAAAAAAAAAAAGATACATCAAGTACCTAACACAATAGATAAAAATTAACCCGCATCTAGGCACATTACTGGGAAATGTCAGACAATGAGGGCAAAGAGGACATCCCTACATGTTTCCAAAGATCAGTCTCATATAAAAGATAAAGAATCAGGAATTCCCAGGCGGTCCAGTGGTTAGGACTCGACGCTTTCACTGCCAAGGACCCAGGTTCAATCCCTGGTCAGGTAACCAAAAATAAAAAAAAAAATCAATTGTGTTTGATTTCTCAGCAGCAATACTGGAAGTGAGAAGATAATAAGGTCATGGTAGATTAAAGACATCTTGATATATGCAGGGTCTCAAAAAGTCTCTCTTGTGTGCCTCTCTTGTCTCCTACGAGAGTGGCTCCAGCAAAATGAGGGTGCAAACCCAGGATTTGGGAGATAAGAGATCCACGAAAAAGCAAAAGTGAAAGGGATCCCCCAGGATGCTGGTGAAGGAACCCAGGATGTTGACTCTGCTAGTGGCCTCAAGACATCAGTCTAAATTGAGGCCAAACAAGGCTCTTAGAGAGAGAGTTCCATAAGAGATGACACTGCAGGAACACCAAATATGTCTGAAATTACTGAGAGTAGAATTAGATCACAGGGGAAAAATTTCAGAATGGACTGATAAATTTGTAGAAAACTAAGCAAATAAGATCATTATTAGTTCAGGAAAATCAGAAGTCACAAGAAAGGAAGGGAAAAGTAATCATAATGTACTGTATGTCCAAGCTGAGAATAAAAGTTATGTAGTGACAATAATGTAAAACAAATCATTTAAACAAAACTAAATAGATACAACTGGTAATAGATATAATAATGCCTAAAGGCAAGGAGGTAGTAGCAATATAGCATGTTATTTAGAGCAGCAGCCCCGACCCTTTTGGCACCAGAGGCTGGTTTTGTGGAAGACTGGTGGTGGGGGTGGGGGATGGTTCAGGCAGTAATGCGAGCGATGGGCGGCGGCAGGGGCAGGTGAAGCTTTGCTCATTTGCTGCTCACCTCCTACCGGGCGGCCCAGTTCCTAACAGGCCTCGGCCCGGTACCAGTCCGCGGCCTGGGGGTTGGGGACCCCTGATTTAGAGATACCAAGTTAAAGAACAAAAGAAACAAGGGCGGAGGGGCTGCCAGGGGAAGAAAATGACTGCAATTTCCCTGATAAGCCTTGTAGGACAACTGGCCTCTTCATATGCACATAAAATTTTGATTCAATAAAAACTATGTTGAAAAGTAAAATACAGTAAGACCAATAAAGCTTTTCTTTTTTTTTACCTGGATCTCCTAGCTTGTGAGACATTTCATTTAAAGTCTCAATCTCCTCTTCTTTTGGAGCATGAATAACCATAACTGTAGATCCCAGAATACTTAGCAAACATCCAATTTTTCCATGAAGGTTAAGTCTTTCATTTAGAAAGTATGAAGAAAGAATAGCACTAAAATGGGGAGAAGGTGGAGAATATTAAAATAATCAGCTACTTTTCTCATTTTTAAATATCAACACAACTCAGAATTTAAACTAATGAACTCAAACTAAAACACTGTGAGCTTATAAAGATTCTGGCTTTCAGCCAAAGTAAAGAAAATGCAAATTCAATCATAAAACGAAAGTTTCTGGGAACCACCTGTTTCATCATACACTAAACCAGTATAGTTACCATCTTTCTACTGTAGTACATCAATGTGAAATTTATAATTAACAGAGCTATGGTACAAATGTATATTCTATTTAAGAATCTATGTCCAAACCAATGCTTAATATTTGCTCAACTTTAATTTATCCCTACTGGTTGATGCATCCTTTGTACATTTTCATTTAATTCTATGTAATTTGCCTATTATATTATCAAGTTTTAATAATTTATAACTAGTTTTATCAAAATCTTTAAAAAATATAAACCTATAAATATAATAATGGCATAATATACAAAAATTAAGGATAAAAGACACATGCCATAATATATCTTTATTTATTATATATAATACATAACATCTTATATCTTTATATATTATGTATAATATATAGTATCTTGAAAATTATATAATTTGCATACTACATTGATTTATAAAGTACTATCTTTAAAAATAAAAATACCTATCAACCAACCAACTTTGGGAATAGTAGCCAAAATCCAGACTTCAATATGGGCTTAGCTGTTTGGGCTAATGATTAAAATAACAGAAACAGGACAAGTCTTGTACTGCTCCTTCCAAACAAGGATCCTGGGCCAGTCTTCAACCATGCCCCAATCAATGATTTTCTGTAGAAGGTACAGAAATCTATTCATCACCAACCACCACCTACCAAAGTATACATGTATCAAATGATAAATATTGTAACAAGTGCAACTTGGAGTTTTAAAAAACTGAAATTAAAGTAGAACTAGTGCTGACTTTGAACACAAGCAAGACAAAGAATAAAAGCATCTTCTCCCACAACTTGATAGCTTGCCTCCACACAGAGGGTAACATTTCAAAAGCAAATTACTACGCAGCATAAAAAGTTCTCCACGTTGCTTAAACATAAATTATGCAGACCATGTGTGGTTAGATGGTACTGAAAACTTCACAGGCTGAAGGCTGAAACCCTAGCTGTTGTTTCTACATGTGATGAGTAGGGTCCTTACCTCACTAGGACACTGAGTGCCCCTAACGGAGTCACTAGGGTGGCTGGTGCAAAGGCATACGCAGCAAAGTTGGCCACCTCGCCAGCTCCCACTTGGAGACAGACAACAAGAGAAAACTCTCAGATAGGAACATATCTAGTCAAAACGGAAATGCCTGCATTTCATTTACATTTATTTTTTAACATACTATTTCAATCATATCTAGTAATTTCTGTATTTTCTCCCATCTATTCACAAGGGTTCTCCTGTAAATTAGCAACATTAGAATAGAGTTCAAACCCATTAGAAACAATACAAATCTATAATTTCAATGGAAGACATCTAATTTATGTTTATATAGGTGTTTTTTAAATTAAAAATTTTAATAGATATTTACATCCTATGACAACAAACACAAATCAGCTAAAAATGATATGAAAGCACTTCTTCCAAGTCTTTTTCACTAGCTCTTTTCTTTTTTAAAACCCAACTCTTACATTCAAAAGGTATTCTTAGGTTCCTACTATGTGCCAGATGCTGTTCTAGCATCAGGAAATACATCAGGGAACAAAATAAAGATACCACCCTCCTAAGAGTTACATTTTAGTGAGGGAAAACAGACAAAACACGTATGTCAAGTATTTAAGTGTGCTATGAAGAAAACAAAGCAAGGGAAAGGAATGGAGAGCTGGTGACGGGCAGGACATGGTGCCAGGCAAAGATGCTCTGATAGGTAATTCTGACCAATCTGATATGGAGTGAGGGATTTACCAGCAGCTATGGGTATGGGGAAGGGGGAGAGACATCCCAAGCAGGGAGAAGAGCAAGTACAGAACTTTGACTCAAGACAATGTCTGGCATGTCTGAACAGCAAGGAAGCCAGGGTGGCTCCAGCAAAGCGAGCCAGGGGGAGAGAAGCCAGGGAGAGTCTCACAATGGATTTTAACTGAGCTGAAAAGCCACTGGGGAATTTTAGCAGGAGAGGGACATGTGATCTCATAAAATGATCACTCTTGGCTACTATTTTCAAAATGGTTATGCCAAATATCCTTTGTCTCTCACACTCCCCAACATTTAGTATTGTCAGATTTTAAAGTTGGCTAATCTGTTAATGGGAAATGGGATTATTTTATTATGCTTTCAATTTGCATTTTCCCTTTTCATATTTATTGGCCAAGTGAAATCTTTTAGTGAAGTAGCTGTTCAAGGTTTTTCTCTGTCTATTAAGCTATTTGTTTTCTCTTATTGATTCTAGGTAATTCTTTATATATTTTGAACACAAATCTTTTGTTGGTTAAAAGCATTTTTTTTTAATACCATGACCTGCTTTTTTTAATTCTCTTAAACTCTTGTAATCAAAAAAGTTCTTGGGGGCTTCCCTGGTGGCACAGTGGTTAAGAATCCACCTGCCAATCCAGCGGACACGGGTTCGAGCCCTGGTCTGGGAAGATCCCACATGCCGTGGAGCAACTAAGCCCGTGTGCCACAACTACTGAGCCTGCGCTCTAGAGCCCGTGTGCCACAACTACTGAAGCCCACGCACCACAACTACTGAAGCCCACGCGCCTAGAGCCCATGCTCCGCAACAAGAGAAGCCACCACGATGAGAAGCCTGCGCACTGCAACGAAGAGTAGCCCCCGCTCACCGCAACCAGAGAAAAGCCTGCACGCAGCAACAAAAACCAAACACAGCCAAAAAATAAAATAATAAAATAAATTTATTTAAAAAAAAGAAAAGAAAAAAGATCTTGGGGCTTCCCTGGTGGCGCAGTGGTTAAGAATCCACCTGCCAGTGCAGGGGACACGGGTTCAAAGCCCTGGTCCAGGAAGATTCCCCATGCCATGGAGCAACTAAGCCCATGCACCCTGACTACTGAGCTCGCACGCCCCAACTACTCAGCCCACGTGCCACAACGACTGAAGCCCACTCGCCTAGAGCCTGTGCTCCACAAGAGAAGCCACCGCAACGAGAAGCCTGTGCACCACAATGAAGAGCAGCCCCCGCTTGCCGCAACTAGAGAAAGCCTGCGCACAGCAACGAAGACCCAACGCAGCCAAAAATAAATAAATAAATTTATTTTTTTAAAAAAGTTCTTAATTTCAATGTCAAATTTTAAAATATCTTCCTTTATGGTTAGTGCTTCATACAACTTGTACAAGAAATCTGTCTCAAAATTCTTTATCCTCTAAATCCTTTAGTGTTCTGCTTTCACATTTAAGCTTATAAACCACCTGGAGTTGATCTTTATACAGAGTGAAGTAGGAACCCTATTTTCTTTTCCAGATGGATTGTTACAGCAATATTTACTGAAAAGTACCCTTCCCTATATCAATACCACCTCTGTCATAAATATACTGCCCATGGACCTATTCTATTGGCTCATGTATCTATCTTGTTATAATACCATCCTGACTTAATTAGTGTAACTTCATTAAGTCTTGATATCCAATAGAACAAGTCCTTTCACCTTTTCTTCTTAAAGAGTATCTTTCCTTTTCTTAGACTTCTGTATTTCCACACATAATTTAAAATCAATTATCATGTACCACCTAACAACCTAGTTTCAAATGGAATAGCATTAATCCATATATGAGCATGGAGAGAAATGACAATTTTACAATTACAACTATTGTTGTATTTGTTGAATACAAATACAAAACTATTGTTATATTGTTGAATCTTTCAATCCATGAAAATGACATATCCCTCTACTATTCGTCTCAGTAATGTTTTCATTTCCTCTGTGGGAATCTTTACCATCTTTTGTTAGATTTATAACTAATTCCTGTTTCTTAAAATTATATGCTGATGGTAACATTTTAACATTTCATTTTCTAATTGTTGCTGATATATAGAAACACAGCTAAGTTTTGTATACTAACTTTGTATCCAACAACCTTGCTAAATTTTAATTTTATAACTCATCTGTATGTTCTTTGGAATTCTTATACCCACAATCATATAATCAGCAAATAACAACAGTTTATATGTTCCTTTCTAATCCTATTTTCTCCCCTTGACTTTCTGCATTGGCTAGAAATTCCAGTAAAATATTGAAAAAGTGATGAGAGGTTATTTGCTTGTTCCCAGTTCCAAAAAGTTAAGTCTTCAATATTTCCCCATTTTTGCATTTACTGGGCAATTGTTGGTTTTGGTTTTCTTTTGTTAGCATTTTTTTTTTTTTTTTTTTTTTTTTTGGTTTTGGCTTTTTTTGGTCTTAGAAATCCTATATCATATTAAGGAAATTCACTTAAATTATTAATTTGAAGTGGTTTCTTTATAGTCATGAATAGCTGAATTTTTCTGAAATAATTTTTCTCCTTCAATTTAACATGGTAAATTATAGTGATTGGTTTTCCAGTATTATGCCAACTTTGCATCAACAGAATAAATCTAACTTGTTCATGCTATACCATTTTATTTGTAATTTTTACATATATGTTCGTGAATGAGACTAGACTTGATTTTTCCTTTCTTATCCTGTCCTAATCAGCTTTTGGCATTAGAATTATGCTAGCTTTTTAAGAAGAGTGAAGGAATATATACTGCTTTTTCTATTATTAGGAAATTTCTCAAGACTACAATTATTTCTTCTTTCAATGACTGAAAAATTTACCAATGAAACCACCTGGGCCCAAGGTTTAGTATATGCAAAGGTATTTTTTTTGGCTGCGTTTGGTCTTAGTTGTGGCATGTGGGATCTTTCATTGCGGTGCGTGGGCTCTCTAGTTGTGACGTGCAGGTTTTCTCTCTAGCTGTGGCATGTGGGTTCTATAGTCGTGGCACGCAGGCTCCCTAGTTGAGGCGTGCAGGCTCAGTAGTTGAGGTGCACAGGCTTAGTTGCCCTGTGGCATGTGGGATCTTAGTTCCCTGACCAGGGATCAAACCCACATCCCCTGCTTTGGAAGGCGGATTCTTTACCACTGGACCACCAGGGAAGTCCCATATGCATAGGTTTTAAAATTATAGATTCAACTGTGTTAAGTTAGAGGAGTATATTCCAGTTTTCTATTTCCTCATGAGTGTTGATAAATTTTACTTTTCAAGATATTCTGTCTACGTTTTTTTATCAACTGGAATAAATTTTTCGTAACATCCTGTTAATACCTAGAAAACCCTAATTACATCACCTAGCTATTCTACCTTCTCCTTTTCTTGATCAGTTTCAAGGTTTACCAAGTTCATTATCCTGATCACAGACCCAAATGTTTGCTTTAATGCCCTGTTTTCTATTTAAATAATTTCAGCTTTTCTCTTTATTTCCTTCTACATTTTGGGGTTTATTCTGCCATTCTTTTTCTATTTTCTTGAACTAGATGCCTCACCTTTCTCATTTTCAATTATATTTATTTGAAACCATAAACTTTACTCTAATTACTTCAGTTATATTCCACAAATTATGATATTCTGTACTTTGTATCAACATATTGAAGTATTTTCTAAATTAAACATATTTTAAAAATATTTTTTAATTTCCATTCTGACTTCTTTGAACCATGGGTTACATAAAGCATATTTCTAAGTTTCCACACGTGTTTTTCACGATATCTTTTTGTTACTATTTCTAATATAATGATCTGTGAAAAGACTTCATCAAATCCTTTGAAAAATTAAAGACTGGCTTTATGGTCCTGCAAACAGTCCATGTGCATCAATATTCCATGCACTTAAAAAGAATGTAGATCTTAAGTTGCTGAGTTCAGTGACTTAAGTGTGTTAAATCTGCTGTTCAAATTTTCTATCACCTTAAGATTTTACTCTGCTTTCCCCATCAACTGCTCAGTGTTACATTAAAATCTCACTGTATGATTTTGGATTTGTCTATTCTCCTTGCTATTCTGTCAACTGCTGCTTTGTATATAAGGCCATATTATTAAATAAAATTAGAACTGTTAAACTTCCTGAGTTGAACCCTTTGTCTTAAGAAATAGTCCTCTGTCTCTAGTATTGTTTTTTGCTTTGAATTATACTTTTTCTAATATCAATAACAGAAATCTCAACTTTTTTCAGGCATGTTTTCCCATCCTTCCCTTTCAGCCGTTCTGTATCTCATGTTTTACAGTGGACCTTGTAAAAGGCATGTAGTTGTTTTTGTTTGTTATTTGTTTTTATAATTCCAGTAGAATAATCTTTGCCTTTTAACTGGGGCATTTCGTGTACAGTAGTTATTGATATATCTGGATTTAAATATACCACCCATTTTAAAAGATTTTCTTTTCAAAAGTTTAAAGAATAATGCAACACTTCAAATATTCAGAAAAACAGAATAAAATATAAATGACAGCTATATATCCACCACCCAGACTCCCCAAGTGGCATCACCTAACTGATCCTTATTAGTCCAGTTCACAAGTTCTCTCTTTCAACTGCCTGCTCTGGAGTCTGCGATTACCTCTAGGGCAGAAGTATCTCCAGCTTATCCTGAGCTCTATGCTTTTCCCTGATCTAGGCTAGCTAATTCTTCACTAACATGTTAGCTCTTTAATGCTTTTAAGAGGATGGTTTTTTATATCCTGTCCAGACTTTTAACTTATTTTCAGCAAATCTTATTAGTTTTAGCTTCAAAACACATCCAGAAATTCTACCACTTCTCACCATACTCACTGCTATTACTCTGGGTCCATGCCATCACAACCTCTTACCTAATTATTTCAATAGCTTCTCACCTGGTTTCTCTGCTTTTGCACCTATGCAGTCTGTGCCTCAACACAGCAGCCTGAGAGTTCCTATTAAAACCTGAGTCCGATCAGGTTACCTCTTCACTCAAGCCTCCAATGACTCCCCATCAAACATAAAAGTCAAAGTCCTTTCTATAACCTACAAAGCCCCACATGATCTAGGCCCTTATTACTTCTCTAAACTTACCCCTACTGCTTCCCTGCACATCCACTCCCTTACTATTCTTGCCTCTTTAATGTTTCCTGAGGTTTTAGTAATCCAGTACTGTATAACAAAGCACCCCCCAAAACTGGCAGCTTAAAACAACAAAAGCCATGTTTTCTGTTGGTCAAGACTTAACGGTTTCTCATAGTTTCTGTTGATCAGTAGGTACTTCCCACTCAGGGTTTTTCAAGAGGTTGCAGTCAAGATACGATCTGCAACCTGTACCTTGCTACAATCTGGAGGACCCAGTTCCAAGATAACTTACTCACATGACTGGTAAGTCAGTAACTGGTTATAGCCTGGGGACCTCTCCTCAGGCTGCCTGACTGTCCCCCAGCACAGCAGCTGGCTTCAGAATGACCAATACAATCATCAAGGCAAACCTTAACGCCTCTGATAACTCAGTCACATCATCAATTCCGTTGTATTCTTTGATCACACCAGGTCAGCACTAATTCAGTGTGAAAGGGGATCATAGAAAGATGTGACCACCAGGGGATGAGGATCTTTGTGGGCTATCTTGGATTCTGCCTACCACACTTTAAAAGGCCAGGCATGGTCCTGCCTCGTGGCCTTCATATTTATTACTTCCTCCTGCTTAAAATGTTCTTCCCCCAAATATCCATATGGCCAGCTTCCTCAATTCGTTTATGTCTTTTACTCAAATATTATCTTTCCAGGGAGGGCTGCCCTGGCCCCCTAACTAAAATCTAAACCTATCCTTCCTTCACTTTATTACATCCCTTCCCTACTTTACTCCTAGCAAGTGTTAACATTTATCACTAATACACATTTTATCTTGTTTATTTTGTTGTCCATGTAGAATGTAAAGTCTCATGTGGTTAAGAATTTTTTTGTTTGTGTATTCTGTTTGCTATATCTCCAGCACCTAGAACAACTGGCATACAAAAACTGATCAAGAAATATTTGCTGAATGAATAGTCAAATCAGTCTCTTTCTTATTTCAACTGCCCTTAAACTTAGAAAAAAGTTTACATAATTTAATCTTGAATACTTTGAAGGCTTAGTGTCTTAAGGATCACTTTTTCCATGTACCCTTTAAAAGGTAATCATCAAAATAAGCATGGACAGTCTTCTCAAATGCATATCTCATTTCCAATTTAGAATGAAAATTAATGGAGGGACAGGAATTAAAAACAGGATGTGTTCTATGATCTTTCACTTTCAAAATTACCTTTTTAAACTGAGCATAATTTTAAAAAATACATATATATATATCAGACATGTTTTAACCAAGTAAATGTCTTCTCATTCAAATTAAATAAGCTATTAAACTGCAAAATGACTTTTACAGGCTTAAATTTTACATATTTTGTGTTTTGTTCATTTACAAAAACAGAATTTATTTAAAGTTTTAAAACTGCTGGTAATATGAGGCTGTAATAGTATATGTAAATATTTCAATATACAGCTATAATATTTTCTTGAAATGTCCTCTATACATACTTGATAGCAGTCCAGCCCACCACAACCATTCTTTAAGATATGCATGGCCACCTTGACCTGTGAATGAAAACATATTTCACCTCTTTGGAAAAGTGCCAGACTTCAATAAATTTATGACAACTATTAGTAATGACAGATTTTAAAATATCATTTGCTAATTATTACTACATTGAATAAAGGTTTCATCATGATTACATACGGGATTTCTTAGATAATATTTTTATGATTATCTTAGAAAAGGGAATGTGAGGATCATGTGAATGTGAGTGACACATATTCAGTTCATACTTCATTCTTTTGTTTTGTGAACTCAGTTTCAATAAATAAAGAAACTGAACCTATAAGAAGTAGCCCAACTTCAAATGAATCAGATAGTGGACAAGCCACTTAGGTGTGGGTGAGCCCCACTTATGAGGTAGTAACCTTGGAGAAAGGGGTCCTATATTGACCAGACATAAAAAGACTGAGCACTGCTCACAGTGTGGGGCTTCCAGGATGCTCATGCTGCCTTTTCACTTGACTTTCCTCCAGTCTAAACTAATAAGATCCGAAAGCAATCAGTACTTAAGCCGTTGTTCAAAAGAAAAAGCCAAAGTGAATGAACCCCTCGACAAGCGTATCCATATGGGCAATGAGTACCTGCCTTAGGAATGAGGATACACTTGTTCAAGCAGCATATGCCAATACTTTCTCCCCTCTGCACTAAATCTAATAGAGGCCATTGTTTTAAGAGAGTTTAATTAGGTTTGGCCATAGAGATGGCACAGAAAAGAAGGAGGTAACATTTTTTACTGCCAAAGCAGGTTTTCCTATGAGGTCAGAACTGGGGCAGAGGCTGAATGACAGAACATGACCAGAATGCAAAATAATTCTGAGAGCTGTTATGATGCACCAGACGAAGTCAGGGGGGTTCAATCACACTGGGCATCCCCCAGGGTCTCGTGACTTATCAGTAATTTCTGGGGATCAACCTACACCACCCATCAGAATTTCACGCAACTGAGTACACTTCAACCTTAGGAAGCCCTCTCTTTCCTTCCTGCCAATTGGAGATCATCAGAAAAAATGTCTAAGGAAAAGTTAAACTTTTACTATCATAGACAAAAGATCCTAGCCTTCAATAGGATTCTGATTCTATCCACATACCTTCATTTCCTTCTCTGCAGTCATATCAAAATTTAAAGGAAAGGCTGGATGCTAATTGGGCATTGGTCCCTACTCCCACTTTGATAATAACTCCAAGAGCGAGTAGTTAACTTATTTTGACTTCTCACTTTTTATTTTTCTCATTACAAAAATGATGCTCTATAAACATTTACAACTCTTGCACAGTTCAGTTTTAAATATAGTCACTAGGAATGAAGATATGGTCTTCTACGGTCAAAGAACTCAAGTACATAAGCATACACTGATGTCATTTCAAAGTCACATAGGGCATAAATAACCTACCTGCTCTCATGGAGCCTTTTCTGGCAAGTCGCAGAAGGCCTTTTTTTTTCAAAATGAAACTCCCTCCAATGAAAATGCTGGAGCTCATAGCCAATCCCAGACCAATATAAAAGTCATATTTTCCACGGCCCTGGCTCATTTCGTTTGTTACTTTAAAAATTCCTGTGAATCACATTGATCAAGAACAGAGAAACTGCTGGTGCTGGAGGCAGGATGATGCAGTCTTCAAATCTAAATGATGCAAAAGAAAATGAGATTTTTCACAGAATGACAGGATGCATGACCATATACAATTCAAAATTTTACTCTTTCTCTTTTCATAAAATAATAACATTTCTATTGGTACTATTAATTAACATCAATATATTTACCATTTGTATTTAGTGCTAATCTAATTATATTTCTTCCAATTATGGCGAAAGATGGGATCTTGATATAAAACCATACTTAAAAACTGAACTCATAGGGACTTCCCTAGCGGTTCAGTGGTTAAGACTCCAAACTTCCACTGCAGGGGGAGAGGGTTTGATCCCTGGTTGGGGAATTAAGATCCCACATGCCATGCGGTGTGACCAAAAAAAAACCAAAACAAAAACTGAACTAGGGCTTCCCTGGTGGCGCAGTGGTTGAGAATCTGCCTGCCAATGCGGGGGACACGGGTTCGAGCCCTGATCTGGGAAGATCCCACATGCCGCGGAGCAACTAGGCCCGTGAGCCACAACTACTGAGCCTGCGCGTCTGGAGCTTGTGCTCCGCAACGAGAGGCCGCGACAGTGAGAGGCCCGCGCACCGCGATGAAGAGTGGCCCCCGCTCGCCGCAACTAGAGAAAGCCCACGCACAGAAACGATGACCCAACACAGCCATAAATAAATAAATAAATAAATAAAATTAAAAAAAAAAAAAAAACAAAAAACACTGAACTAATAGAAACAGAGAGCTCCCAGAGTTAGGGGGTAGGGGGTAGGAGTGAAGGTGGTTAAAAGGTACAACCTTCCAGTTACAAGATAAATAAGTCATGGGGATGTAATGTACAGCACAGTAACACAGTTAATAATACCGTATTGTATATTCGAACATGGCTAAGGCAGTAGATCTTAAAAGTTCTCATCACAAGAAAAAAAATGTGTAACTCTTGTGTGGTAATGAATGTTAACCAAACTTAATGTGGTAATCATTTTGTAATATATACATTATCTGGTACACCTTAAACTAATACAGTGTTACATATCAGCTATAACAATAAAACTGGGGAAAAAATTAAAAATAAAACCACATTTAAATTGATTTTATAAACTGTGGTTTCATATTTTTAAAATGTTTCCAGTCTTAGCTGGATAGTCCATAGTAACAAAACTTTGCTTTTAAGACAAAACCTTCTAGGGACTTCCCTGCCAGTCCAGTGGTTATGACTCTGTGCTCCCACTGCAGGGGGTACAGGTTCAATCCCTGGTCGGGGAACTAAGATCCTGCATGCAGTGCAGTGTGGCCAAAAGTTAAATAAATAAATACATATTTTAAAAGTTAGTTTCACCAAAAAAGAAAAAGAAAAAAAACTTCTACAGAATGAAAGTCAGGCATAAAAACATACAAATCTAGTCTGCAAATACATTTACCAATTTCACAAATGTGTCCTTTTTGAATAATCTATACAGAGAAAAAATTTTCTCACTCATATATTTTCTTCTTAGAAATCTATGTAGACATAAGCATTTGGTAATTTATTTCTTATTTAGCCTATTTGGGGGTGTGTAAGGAGAAGGCAGATGTCACATTATTTTGTGAGCAGAGGATGATGATTCTAACAGACAGATGTTTGCCAGGGTGTATGTATAGTACTGGTGGACTTTTTAGAGAACATGAGGGCCATGGGACCTAGAGGACTTGAATCATAAGGCCAGAAAGGATGCAGTGGCATACCAAAGACTGCAATTTTTTTTCCAAATAGCCAAAACTCAGAACTCTGCTGACAAACAAACTAAAGCAAAGTGTAGAAAGTGGAGGTAAAAACATTTACTTAACTGCAAGATTTATGATTGGTTATAACTAACTGCCAGTCCAACTTTCTGGTATGTCCTGAGATTTTTAGTCCCACAATTTAACAACTGAATCCCAGAACTAATCTGCAACTCAGTCAGGATCCTTAGTCATTAACCCTCACTAACTAGCCAAATGTTTCCATTCTTCAGGTTATGGGACTCAGGCTTTTCATAAAAGGAACTTAACTTCCTATCTACCTAGCCCCTCAATTACCTTATCCAACCACTCAAACAGCTTTTACTGAACATATGCTATGTGCACTAAGCATTATGATAAGCTCTCTGGATAAAATGGTAATAGCTTTTACACTTCAATGGGGAGACAGACAAGCGACAGATTATAACAGGGGGTTGGGGGATAAGAGAAATAGGTGAGGGAGATTAAGGGGTACAAACTTCCAGTTACAAAATAAATGAAACCGGGATGAAAGGTGCACTATGGGGAATACAGTCAATAACAATGTAATATCTTTGCATGGTGATAGATGGTAACTAGGCTTATTATGGTGATCATTTCTGTAACATAGAGAAATATCAAATCACTATGTTGTACACTCAGAACTAACATAGCATTACAGGTTAATTATACCTCAAAACAAACAAACAAAACTTTTGACACTAAACTTCCAGGTATGAAAAAACATCTTAAAAACGGTACTTACTGTAATTGAATACCAAAGATTTGACAATATACTTAAACACAAAGGAATGAAGCTCTCTGCAAATATGCTATAGTTTTTCAAATCTGGTGGCTTAGTTTGAATCAATTCCTTTACTTCTACTTCTTATCAATAAGTAAAAGTACAAAAATGAAAGATAAATTTCAAATCTATAATTAAACTGCTCTATCACCAAAAGAAAAAAAAAATTATAACAAAAACAAGTGCTTACAGGTTCCCACCACACCGTGAACAACTGGTTTATCCACGTTTATGGCCCAGTCACCCTCAGCAGAATGCCAGCTCCTGGGCTCCTGCACGAGTCACCTTTTTTTATCCTGTGTACTCAGCTATCTGGCAGTCTCATGTCTCAATACATGTTTGGAATCATATAATTGGTCCTAAAAAATAAAGTTGGCTATTCATGAGTGGTCATTAGTGGACAGAAAACCACTGCATCACTCATATCAGCATCCTAAAATGTAACCACTATTTTATAGACTATAAACTGAAGAACTGTAAAAAGTTGTCAAAGTATACTGGGAAGTCATAGTACCACATACAAGTGAACATGCAAAGATAATAGTAATAACGGCTGGAAAATCGGAGTAAAGAAACCTGGCTACCAAACACGTCAGCCCACTTGGCAGGTATATCCTTCTAATGAGCAAGAGTCACCTAACTTTAATGAAACCTCTTCCTTCAACCGTTACGTTCATGGAACAATGTTCGTAATTATGATTCATACAAGTTCTACTGAGGAAGTAACTACTTAAATCTTCAAAAATCTCCCTTTTGAAGGTCTGAACAGAACAAGCCAAATTATAGTCTGAATGTTCTGGAATCAATAAGATGTAACTTTGTTATCTGCAAGGATGATACCCAGAAACAAGTCAGGTTTATCTGTAATTCCAATCCCAGTACAATGATAGCCTCACAAATACAAATTCAGACTTTAATTATATAAACCTGACCTTCAAATGCCAAATGTGTAACTACTAATTTACTAATATTTACTAACACTTAATGTTAAATTTCACTAAAGGCGAGTTAGTGGTGTAAGGTCTAAAATTAAGACCCAATATATTGTGCTGCCTTGACACCTGGTAAAACTGGGATGACCTGACCACAAGTTCCTGCCCTCCCCCACTCTGCTTTCATGGCTAGGTCCCGAAGCCAAACAACTCTACTTATCATGGGGACCAGGCACATTTCCTGCTTATCCTTGAGTAGTGGGCTTCACTGCCTTGACAGACTGCAGAATTATTAAAACCAGCTAATCACATCCTCCTGCAGGAGCCAAGGGGCCCCTCAACCTCTTGCACTACAAAGTCTGCCTCCACAGTCCCTGGTTCTTTCTCTGCAGCCCCCGTGTGGCCCTGCGTGGTATGCGGTGTCCTCCTCCTCGATGAGTAAAAGTGACTAATAAACTGCTGTCTAATAAACTGCTCTCACGTCTCCAGTGTCAAAGGGAGGGAATCCGCACCCTACCCCCAACCAACAAAGTGAAGAAGAGGTGATTAAACAAATACCTTATAATGTAATCTTACTCATTTTATAATGTAATCTTACTCATTTTATCCAATCTTACTCATTTTATCCAATCTTACTCATTTTATCCAAATAGTGAACTGAAAGTTCACTATTCTTAACTTTACTATGTCTACATATAAATTTTTTCCACTTGTTACATAAAGTTGCATGATGCTATTTAAAATCTTTTTCCCTCTTTTTTTTAATTGCTATTGACTTATTGTGGAAAATTTCAAACACACAAAAGTAGAGAGAAGGCCTTTTTTGGGCAGTTGGATCAATCATTTATTATGCATGTGGCTCTGGAGAGCTGTACCCCTCGTGCCCACTTCATTTCCCAACACAGGATCATGGCTCCCTTGAGACAAGTCATCAGTGCCCAGCCACACTACAGCCCTCCCATCCTCCTTTCCACTACTTAGAGGCTGCTCTTCACTCCAGGCCAGGTCACACTTCAAGCTATGCTACAAAGACTTCTCGAGTAACTATAGCCCACAGGCATTTTCTCTCCTTTGCACTCATTTTATTTACAGACAGCTTCATAAAATTTATTTCTTAATTACTGTTGTATGTTCAAAGATAAATTCTAAGTTTCTTAAAGACAATGACTGGTTCTTTGTAGTGGTTTCTCCACAAAAGGCACTCATTTATAGTGGCAAATATGATTTATAAGCTTTTCTAGAATTAAGGTTATTTGTTGTGCTTGTTCGTTCACTTACTGAACTACAATGATGTGTATGTGGGTGGGGAAGGGTGCCAAGTAACATAAAAGTTACATGCCATCAAGTTATAAAGCAGCCTTCAGCCACTAAACTAAGTAAATGAATCATCTCATTTCACTTACAGTTTGAAAACAGGACGTCCGTGGACACAGCGGCAAGTCGGAATCTGCTTGGAAGTGCAGAGAAGTTCCTCCGCACTATGTGGGGACAACAATGGACACACAGAAGGACGTTCAACCCCCAAAGCAGCAGCCAGTGATATATACCTGTGGAGAATGTCACACAGAAAATGAAATAAAATTACGGGATCCAGTCTGAGGCAGAGAATGTGGATACAGAATAATGCACAAGAAAAGGACTAAAAGATGGGTGGTTTTTGATGCTCGGTGAAACATGAAATTCTGAGGACTATCTTCATTTGTATTTGGATTTGCTGTTAATGTTGTTGTATAGCTTTTGATTAGTGTACTTCATGAATACAACTATATATACATAATTTCATTTTAAAAACCATATTGTATTTAGAGATCTATTAATAGTTTATATAAAGATATTACTTTTTGTTCAATTAAAAAAAAAAAGGAAAGAAAATAGGACATCAGTGTGAATGTCCTGAAAGGAATAGTTGCTTCACTATTCGCTGACCTGGTAATGTTCTATTCCTACTCTGTGTAACTGAAGGTCAATCATAGCCAAGAGAGCCTGAAACAGAGATTATTTTTTATTTCTTAAGGATTAGCTATGAGGCAGGGCCAGGTTTAAAGACAGCTAAAAAAGAAAACTTGCTAAGTTTCACTTCCTCTAGGTTCCCAAACCAGATATGACGAGCTCCAGGTGGTAACCTGCCCATGTTACCTCTTAAAGGGACTCAGGTGGAAGGTCCCAATCCCCTACCCCTGGCTGTTACTGTTTATTTATATGTGGCCATCTGTTCAAGAAACATACACTGAGTAGCTACGATGTGCCAGGCATTGGAGTTATAAAGATGACCAGAAGTTCCTGTCCTTAAGAATTCCACAGCTAAGGGAGAATTCTGAAAATAAACTATTCAAATTTTAAACACACTCAGACTCTTAGAATTTTCAGCTTGTTCTTTCTAAACTTTAACACACTTAATTTTCACTACTGATTTCACCAATATCTATGAATACTTATACTGTTAACTTCCATTAAATGCAATTATGTCAAAAATGAAATTAATATAGCTCAAAGAAAATAATTATGAAATTGGTCTACCTCCTTCTAAAACGTGGAGAACACATAATTTAAGGAACAGGAAAACATGGACTAGCATTCTAACACCTATACAAAAGGCCTAAATTAAGATTTGTCTTGGGAGTTAGAGTTCCAAAACAAAGTTCCCTGGTGGTCCAGTGGTTAGGACTTGGTGCTCTCCCTGCCATGGCCCTGCGTTCAATACCTGGCAGGGGAAAGACCCCACAAGCCACACAGCATGGCCAAAAAAAAAAAAAAAAAAAAAAAAACCAAAAAAATTTTGCTTTGCAAAATGACTTATCATCAATCACCAAAGTTAGCTAACTTTAAAAATTATACTAACTGAAGTACATTTACAGCTTTAAACTTGTCACAGCACTCCTGACATTTCATTTTCGAAAAAGCTTGAAAAGAAATGTGGTAAGAGCCTCATGATGAGAAAACAGGCACAGAGATGTTAAGTAGCTTCTCATGCAGTTGGTGGGTAGGAGACCCAGGACTAGAATCCAGGTCTCCTCAGCCTTTAGCCTTTCCCACTGGAGTCTCCTTTTAGTCCCCGAGCTGGAATACAAGCAAGGGGCAGCTCAAACCAGGCTCTCAGTGTAGGTCACTGTCTTCACACCCAATCTGCCTCTCCTTATGTTCTGACTGCAGCTTCACCATTTTCATTACCCAAACTGCATACAAGGGCCAAGGATGCCAGATGGATTCTACCTTTGAAATGTGGCCTGGCATCTCCATGTCTCTTCTGACCCTAATCCAGTTTAAAAACATCATGCTACCACACTGCTCTATAAAACACATCTCTGTCGTCTCATTCTCTTGCTTACAAACTTAGAATGGCTACCCAACTATTTACAGAAAGAATTCCAAATTTTGTAAGCCAGTAACTAAGACCTTTCACCATTTGTTCCAAACCTGTCTTTTCAATCTTAACTTCCCGATACTGTATTTCACATACCCTGGTTCCACCCTAAGCCAACATACTGCTGCCATTCTTACCTATTCCTTTCACTCCTTTATAACTTTATTACATTATCCCTTTCATCTTTAAGGACCTGCTTCAAAAAAGCACCTCCACAATGAAGCCCTGCTTGAATTCCAAAAGCCAATCTTTTCTGAATTCCCTAGCCTTTAATCTGAACCTCTCTTTGGACACTTTTCTAGCCCTTATTATGATTACTAATGTACATGACTCATATCCCCCTATGGACAAGTGGTATGCTTATCTCATTTACTCAATCAAAAAATATTTACATGAATACACACTATGTTCTAGGAACAGGGATACAGCAGTGAATACAACAGACCAAAACCCTGTCCTCATGGAGTTTACCTTCTGTTGGTAAATAAGGACACAATATTGGAAGGCGGTGAATGCTATGGTGAAAAGTAAAGCACGTTAAAGGCATTGGGGAGTTGGGTTGGGGGGCTTCTATTTTAACTAAGTTGGTTAGGAGGTCTAGTGCAGAAGGTAACACTGAGTAAAGGCTTGAAAGAGACAGTAAAAGAACAAAGCAGAGAAAGAAGTGCAAAGGCACTGAGGCATGAGCAAGTATGCAGTTTCCTTGGAAAAGAAAGGCCACTGTGGCTGACACTAACTGAACCAGGGTAGGTGGGATACCACAGCAGAGTATTTTTATACAATGGAAATTTCCTGAAAACTAGTGTAATTGTTTTTTATTATTATGTCTCCCTAATAGTAATAGCTACCACTTATTGAACGCCTACAGAGGCACTGCTCCTGGTGATTGAAACACATTAATTCTAATCTACACAATAATAAGAAAAAGGTATCATTACCCCCACCTTGCAGGTAAAGAAACCAAACCTCTCTGAGGTTAAATCACATGTGGAGGATCACACAGAAAGTTAAACAGCCTGAACTGGAACCTAAGTGTCCACTGGACTCAACTTCTATATAGACTGCCCACATCATAATAAAACCTTAAGAGTTCTCAGTCTTTACTTCTACTTGGTTTACACTGCTTTAATTTTTTCCAACCTCTCATTTGGCTAATTATTTCTAATAGTAGTAGTTATAAATACTACAGAACCTAAATTTCCAACCCTATTTCCAACATTAGTTATAAATTAAAACTTTAACTTACATGTACGTTTAATATGGTCTCTCTTATGAAAACAAGGCTGGAAGAGGTTAGAGATGACTTATTCACTCTCATTTCCTCGTAAATAATACCCTTTATTCTCATTTAAAGTTTTAAGCCCTGGCAGAGTAGCTCCAGCCTGGAACGAAGAAAATACAGAAATAGGCAAAAGGAATGAATAGTTACTGAACACTTTTAAAATTTGACTACTACCCTCCATACTCGTTTTACTTACCAACTAACATAATACCAACTCAACCGATCATAACATACTGCTTCAACGGACAGCTTACTGGTATGAAACAAAGATCTCCATTCCCTCACATTCACTGACAGTACTTTAACAAAAAATAAAAGTACTAACTGGACTCGCGGTATATAGAGAATTTCTAAAAACAGAACTAAAGCACGGTCTATAGTAAATGAAATGAAAAATCTAGTAAAGAGATTCAAGAGACAAACACAAAACCAAAAGTATACTGAGTTTTGTTCAGCTGTATGGAGAGGGAGAGCGGAATCTCTGAGTTTATAAAAGTTAGGAAATTAAACAAGCCATGTTCAAACCGTTACAGCGACATCTAAGGCTTGTTCAACTGTCAGTTAATATCTCCGCAGTAGCTGAAACAATCTTCCAACTCACAACAATAGGAAACTATCTTAATGAACTTAATGAACACGCGCCCCAGACAGGGCCAGGCCGGTTTCCGTGGGATTTACTGGCAATCCAAAGCACGGTGGTATTCCTCGATGCAGGTTACGGGGGAAACCCCATCTCAGACCACGCGCGGCTCGGGGTCCCCAGGGAAAAGAAAGGCGCCCCTGAAGAGTCCTTCCCGACCCAAGATGGGCAGGCTTGCCCCCAGCCCCTTCGCGCTTGCCTGAAAGGAAGAAAGTGGCGACCTCACCGCCGGTGGCCGGCCCGCCCCGCGCGCGGCTTGCCCTCCACTATCCGGCCACGGTCACCTCCGCTCACACCCCCGTACAGGCCGCACGGGCCACCCCCTCCAGAGCACGCGCGGCCACCGCCTTCGTCGCCGTCCAGTGGGAAGTGCGAGCATCCGGGGCTGCAGCCGTGCGCACCTCTTCCTCCATGAGGGAGCGCCCAGGGGAACCTGCTCCGGACGACCTCCGGCCTCCACCTCCGCCACCAGGTCCAGGGGGCACGGCCGAGAAGAACCTGGGCGCGGCAGAGTGACGCAAGAGATGCCGCGCGCGCGCGCACTGCGGCGCGGCAAACGCTCCGCCCCCGTCTCGCTTTCCGGTTGTGTTCCAGTCTGTTTTCCAAGTCCTGGTTGGCGGAGGGCGGCGGGGCGGGCCAAAGAGAGAAGGTTTAGGAGGCAGCGTTTTGCCACGTATTGTTGGGCAACCAAATGATCAAAGCCAAAGTACCTTGTACCGTGAATTCCCACGCGCGGTTAACATGTGAAGCTGCAGTTTAAGCGGTGTCCCTAAGAGCCCCTAGGGAAAGGTGCTCCAAGAGGACAAGGGGCGGGACTAGAGCGAGGCCGGTAGACCGGGGCGGGTTGGCGGACGCGGAGGCGCGAGACCAAGAGATGGGGGCGGGGCGGGGCTCGGCTCAGGGTCAGGCCCTCTCTTCCCAAACGTTAACTAACCGAATCGGGGTATAGATTAATTTCTTTGGAAGAGTTTGTGGTTTGGTTAAAGCCGGTCTCCCGACACTTGGAGCAGAGATTTATTTTTCATGAGATGCACAGAAAACCCACTGTTAAGCTGTCCTGCCTTGGCTGCTTCTGGAACGTGGCAAGTTCCTGGGACCCATCATCATGATTTCCTCGAAAAAGGACCAAGACAGAGGGCTCATTTATTAGAAACGGAAAGCGCAACTAGCTACATCTGCAGTGAGACCTGCTAATAAATCAGTAATACCTTTGTTACAGGTGCAAAAGTCCTCTGGGGATATTCTTCCAGTTTTTGACTAGATACAGAAACACTATTATACCAAATTTAAATCATTTTGGGTGGGAATCTTTCTAAAATGAAGTCTATGTTTATTTAGCCAGAAAATGCCAGATATAATTTGCTCCTTTCAAACTGGACTGTTAACGTTCTAGACTGCACAGCCCCTGACCAGTCTGGTTTTGGTAACTATACAGCTTCTAATTTAATCTGTAAGCTTGGCAACCAGACAGATGTGCTTTTTAGAACTGGCTCCGGAAGAACTTTTTTGCTTACTTTTTTGGTCTCAGCTGAATTCTAGCTAGATGACATGGTCAAATAAGGAATTACATTGACTATTGATAGCTGGCAAGCTGGTCTCTGATGATGTGGTAGATTGATAAAAATGGCTCTGATTCTCTACTCATCCATGTGCCCACCCATTTTGCAGAGTGGCTTTGCAGTTCCACTCCAGCCTTGGCCTTGGCCTTGGCCTTGGGACTGTCTTTGGCCAAGAAAATGTGGTGGTTCCCAGCCTAAATCATGATGAGAAGAAGCCTGGACTAGTTTGCTGGAGGAGGAGACCAGGTGGAGCAGAGCAACTTACAAAGCCACCTAGTTGACTCAGAGACCAGACATTGGGCCAAGCTGGTTGAGGTCCACAAAATTGTGCTGTTGACCCATAGACATACGAGAAAGAATAAAGGAATCTTGTATTAAGTCACTCTTTTTTTTTTTTTTTTTTTCCGGTACGTGGGCCTCTCACTGTTGTGGCCTCTCCCGTTGCGGAGCACAGGCTCCGGACGCGCAGGCTCAGCAGCCATGGCTCACAGGCCTAGCCGCTCCACAGCATGTGGGATCTTCCCGGACAGGGGCACGAACCCGCGTCCCCTGCATCGGCAGGCAGACTCTCAACCACTGCGCCACCAGGGAAGCCCTCTCTTTATTTCTTGACTGTGCCTCAGCTCTCCAACACAAAAAGCCTTTTTGAAACTACCTACCATATGAGGTTCAAAATATGGTATGATTAATATTACATCAAAGATGCTGACAATGTCATGCCTAAGGGCCACCTGACAGGGACATGACCCATCAACAAAGGAAGTAAAGGGTAGGGAGCATGCCTGATTTTCTATACTCCTCAGATCCAGATGTAGAGCTCAGGTTCAACAGTATTGTGATTGGCTAGCAGATACAACTAACAGTTTTGTTAATAGTAACCAACCCAGGCAGGTTTTTGTAGAATTTGGCACTTATACATTTCATGACCCCAGAAACCTGTGTGGAAAGGGTTATCCATAGAAACATTTAGTGGTTTCTTAAAATGTTTGTTCCTGACTTCTATACAGGTATACTTTGATCAAAATGTGAGTCATCAAATCTTTTTGGATAGAGCCTAAGGAAAAATATTTTTTCTCAAATGAAATATTTTTTTCATTTAATAAAATTACTTATAGGACACTAATAAAGATTAATGACAAGATTTCTCATGACACTTGGAATATTAAAATGTGTTATGATTCTCATATTTTCCATGTGTTTAAAACATGTTATACACCTCAAAAACATGTACACGTTATTAAAATATAGCTGGTTTTCTTTAATACCATCATTTCATTGTATCAGAAGGTAATCACTGGATGGTGAATCCTTCACACATCATAGATTTGCTCCCTAATATATGCTCGGGTAGACATTTTCTACATTGTGATGGAGACCTGGGCTATTTGTTTCTACAAAGAAAATGTGAAGCATTTGATTGAGGAATTAGGGTGATATGGAACCTGAGACCACACAAGCATTTCATGTAAAGGGCAAAAAAGCAACGAGTGTTCAGCTAGAAATAAGTTATTTTATTTTAAAACACATACAGATTAATAAATATTATTGGAAAACTTAATAAATAGCATTTTTATTTACATAAGGCAATTACAACATGCTATGACTACTTCTATAAAGCAAAATATAAGCAAGTCTTAGTCATTGACAAATGGGTGTGTGTGCTAATTGGAAGCTTCCCTGATACATTTACATGAAAAAAATTTTATGCAACCAATCAAACATTTTACATTTTTTTATCTAGTCTTCTTCCTCTCTTTCACAATTATATTCCATTTTACAAGACAGTAATAGTTATCATTTAAAAAGGCAAAAACACTCAGGAATGCTACTGGAAAAACAGTACCCTTAAATTTTTCCAAACTGCAAAAACACTGACATGGCAGGGGGGAGCAAATTATTATAGTCTGACAAATAAAAGAAATATTCTGTACTTTTCAATGTGACCCTTTGGCACTAGTGGTTTGGGAGTTCCTGACATTTACCTGGTGTCAGGTAGTTCATGGTCAGGGTTGAGCCGCTTGGAAGCAGGAAGTTCAGCATCATTCATTACAAATTCAACGCAACAGAATCAATCTGGTTCACAAGTCATTGATTCTTCTGCAGAACATAAACCTTTGCAGAATGTCAGAGAAGCTCATCACACCATCAGAATGTGATCTCTCAGTGCAGGTTTTTAAAGTCCTTGCTTAATTTCCATATTTTACAACAGAAAATATAAAACCCTGCCTTTTAAAACAAAAAAAAAAAGAAAATTAAAGCTTCATGGAATCATGCAGACTTTACACCCAGTGCTTCCTTTGCTTACTCAGTGCTCGAAGCTGTGTGTCTACAGCATGGTCCTGAGCAGACAGGATGCATAGTGCATCGCTCCAAAGGAGTCCTGCACATGCGCTCTGGTCTGAGGCTACCAGCACAAACTAAACATGTGAGTGCTCTAACACAGATTTGGAGACCCATCCCACCATTTAGAGGTAGAGAAACTGAGGCACAGAAAGGTTAAGTGACTCACCTATAGTTGCACAATTCAAGGAAAAACAGAGAAAAGAACAAATAAATCCTCCCCGGCTCATGCACTGGGCCCTAGACTATGCTTTTTATCACATTGGGTACATTTGAAATAGATGTTTATTTACATGATCATTGTTCTACTGAATATCAACTTTTCACTAGACAATATGTTTTTGATGTAACACAGAGTTACATTTTCTTAAAATATAATTCTTTGTTGCATTTAATAGCATGTGAGAAATGTGTACGAAAATAAATGAGTAGATATTGGGCCAAATTCTTGTTCCCATTCCTAAAATTCTTAATCTTTTCAAGTATATGATGGAGGTATAAGAATCTGGCCAGATGTGAAAAATCACCTTAAAATTCATCACCAGTTCAACTGTGAGGCGGAAGTGAGGAATACATATAGTTGAGGTATTTTATATGATAAACTGTTTTATGGTGTGACTGGTGTGCAAACTGATCTTTTCTCTTCCTAACTCAAGCTAACAGACCTCTAGCTGTGAATATGAGTAAAACATATGAAAAACTAACACAGATATGTCCTTGGGAGGAAGGTCAATGCCAAGGAGTTAATGTTACGTTTTTGGTCCCTGAGAAGGTGGAACACCAAGTTTCCATCTAATCCTGCTTGATAGGTGAACTACTTCGGCGGTGTCAGACACAGTTAAGGACAACTTCTTCAGACCACTGAAGCCAATCAGACAGCCAATGAACAGATCTAAACTACAGCTTCTTCTCTTTCCAAGTTCCTACTCAGTCCCAGGAAGTCTAAGTCAGGATCAAGTAGGCATCAAAGAAGAGTGATGGGCATAGCTCTGTAAACTGCTCTTCTGGGTTAGTTGAGCAGCTTAGAAACGAGAGGTGTCATCTCCCAACAAGAATTAGGCAGCACGACAGTGGCCTGTGATCAACACCTCAGTCTCCGTGGACTCATCCACGCGTGTAGACAGTGCATCTCGAGCACTTTATGGATGTCTAGAAACTGGCCTCTAGAAGGGAGCGCAGTATTTACAAAGAGCTGAGCAGTCGAGGAAGAAGGAAGGTGAGAGGTGACTGCATACTTCAACAGTGCTCTCTTCTATCAGACGTGAAACCCAAAGAAAAACCCGAAGACCAATCTACTACAGCTGGAATGAACCTCTGGAAATAAAACTGCATAAATCAAATTGGCCTGAGAAGTAGGACTTGAAGGAATATTTCTTATTGCTGAACCAAGAGCAGCAAAGTGTATTTCACTAATTTTCTAATGTGAAAAGACCATAATAACATCTGAGTGATGATTCCCCCTGAAGGTCCAGCCGTGGGCAGTTCTTGCTCCCCATGTGACAGGGAGCAGACTGCCCTTCTCTCCGGATCCTTCTTTGCAGAGTTGGAGCAGTCCTGCAGAACAGCAAAACACCCAGGGTGGTCTTCGTGCTGGGTTTGGGTTAGAATCCTTAATAGGTCCTACACTTGATCACTGAGCAGAACAGGAAGCAATCTTTTTAAATGCAAAGATTCAGATGAGAAAACAAGGCATTGTCCAAGTAAGACAGGAGAGAAATGGCCTATTTAAGTATCTATCCAGAGCAAGCCTGGATATCATATCACAAACATATGATTTTAGAGGAGGCTTGCTTTAATTGAAGATAAAACCCAAAGAATACCATAATAATGAAAATGTTTTATATGTATTTACTTTTGGAAAGACCAATATAAGACCTATCCCCATTCCGGGCCCTACCCTTCAAAGCTTTACTTTTTAAATCTTTTTTTGTAATTCCAAATTATAAAAACATGAATCTGTAAAATAAATACTATAAGTCAGATATTAAACGCTCTATGTTAAACTTGAAAATTAGGCTGTTCGACTGCTGGTCATGTCAATTACTGCCAGGCTAGAGTCACACTTTTGGAATACAATGGATGATATGAACTGTGTTCCACTGGAAAGGAAGTTGTGTATCCTACCAAGGTAATTTGCTGAACAGATGTAAACTTGGGAGAGTCTAACTGTTCTGGGACTTATCACCTTCAAGAGGAGACAAACTATTACTACTTTGAGATTCTATTTTACTCTAAAAAAAATCATAGGGAGATAATCCAGAAAATATCACCTCTAAGTATCTATGGAATAATCATGGATTAACTGTAATCAGGAACATCAATAGATGAATTTAAATAAACTAAGCTTCACATGTAAACTGTAAACAAAAAAATGGTAATTTCCATATGACACATGGACTTTCTCATTATACTTGTATAGCCACATGTATTCTCTGAATATCTCATACTCCTTACCTAGAAATGATTTTTATGCCTAAAAGTATATTTATACTCCTGCATTATACTTTCAGAAAGTTCAGTTCAATAAATTACGGCCTGCATTCCTAAAAATACTGATGATAAAAAACAAACCTTCATGAGGTGATAAAAAGAGTAATGCATTTTTTGAGCATTTATTAACTATCAGTTACTATAAGATTTTTAAAACTTTTTAAATATTCTTGCTGCTGTTAGTTCACAGATCACTTGACAACCCATGATCATCACATGTACTTTTAATTCATAAAGGTGTTTTTTTCTCTATGTTAAACTATCCTCATTTAGTTTAGTCTCTTTGTTCAACACTTTAGGGAACTATTCCTTAGGTCTTTAGAAATGTTCTTTTTGTACGAAAAAACACTTTTTTTTTTCCTATTGACATTCCTTAGTAATTTTAATTGGGTATTATTTAATTGGGTATCACCAAATCTACCTTACCCAATCCCATCTTTCAACTTGGCATAGCTTCCTATTTAGATAAAACGGTACACATGGGACTTCCCTGGTGGTCCAGTGGTTAAGACTCCAAGCTTCCACTGCAGCGGGCACTGGTTCGATCCCTGGTCAGGGAACTAAGATCCGTCATGCCGCATGGTGCAGGGGTGGGAGAACCACTGCAAATGAAGTACATGATATCGTGATGAATATCTGCATCACTCTGTGCTTTGTTCCCATTTAATACACATGCAAGGTTACTATCGATAGCCAAGTGACCTCTTTGATCCAAATACTGGAATAATTAATGGCTATTTTGCATTTCAGAAGTTTGACTGAGGAATTGTAGGGTGCTCTGCCATCTCAAACAACAGGGAGATGGCTACAAATTGTTTTCATTTTTGCTAGAAATTCTTTTGAAAACTATGTGTGTTCCAGTTTGTAGAATATAGCCTAAACTTAATTGTGTCCTTTAACTTGTTCCTGAATTACAGGGAACTCATATGTGCTATTGAACAGTTACTCTCTCATTTAACAGCCTTATTATCAAGTTAAATAATTTATTTCTTCTTAATGGCCACAATGCTTGCTGAAAGAGAACATGAATATATTTAATATTGGATCCCAGTTACATTAGACTGAATGCAAATAAAATACCTCATGCTACTTAAGTCAATTGTCTTTAATTGAACTATAACTACATGCTGAAAGGGTTGATTTACTCCAATGTGCCCTTAGTCTTGACTCTCTTCCAGTGAATGAATATACTATAATTTCTAACTGCTTTGAACATTTATGTTTTGAAGAGTGAAATATTAAAGTATAATCAAGGAGGCTGCATTACTCTAATCTAAGAGAACATACACACAGTAATAGTCAAATTAAGTGAATAGTTCAAGTAATAAAGGCACTGAAATTGATTTGAGCTATTGAAAATCATCCTGCAAATGGAACAGTATATCATTTCCATTCACTCTTCTCTCTCTGTTTGCAATTAAAATGTCTAGGAGTTGGGGGTAGGAGAGTCAACACATCAGAGGATTAAAACCAATTAAATGTATATGCCTCTGATTTGGATCTGACACCTGAATGTTATACATGCTTAATGCAAAATTAAAAAACTACAGACACATTTACTGTAGAGTCAGACTTCAAGACAACAATTTCTCCCATTTCCAAAGTAAGCTTCTAAGTAAGAATATCTGTTCCCCTGCAAAGACTAATCAGAAAAGGCCCATTCTATTTAAATAATGATGACGTGTTTTAAAAGCAAAGAGTATTCATGAAAGCTTCCAGGTTAATGGCAATGAACATAAGATTCCTCTCATCAGAGAGAGATGACACCCAGGCAACCACTGAGCAACTTCAGAGTACAGAAGGCTGGGCCCCCACCCCGGTGCTGAGCAACACATCCTCACTCTCCACCAGCCCATCCATTAATATACAGGCAACTCCAACACCAGCGATTTACGGTCTCTTCTACTTCACGACAAATCAGGACCAGAAGCCACATCCATTTCCTGTTCCTCAAGCCATCCAACCCCCTGTTACATCCTAGTCTGTTTTCATATTAGATTTGTTCATCTCCCCAAGATTGAAGTTGAACTCTTTGAACACCTGTATAAGGACAATCCCAACGGAGACAGTGGTGAACCCGCAGGCCATGCCCAGGAAGTCCACCAGACCCACGTTGCTCCACTCCCGGAAGAGGATGGCCGAGGCCAGCAAGACCAGTGTGGTGAACACAACGTAGTAGATGGCCCCAAACACAGAGGAGTCGAAGCACTCGAGGGCCTTGTTGATGTACCTGAACTGGATGATGATGCTGCAGCCAAGCACGGCCAGGAGCACCAGGCACAGGCAGAGGGCACGCCGACTAGACGGATTGTTGTGGAAGATGTCTTGGGCTGCCAGCCCAATGCCCTTAGTGGAAGGCACGGTGAAACTCCCCAGCAAGGAGCAGATGCTGATGTAGACCATGATGTTGGTGGGCCCGTGGGCTGGCGCGATCCAGAAGATCAGCAGCAGCAGCATGAGCAGCACGATGCACAGATAGCCTACGAACACTGGAAACGAGAGGGCGCACGGTGACCCAGGGGGCGAAGCAGAGCAGCCCTCGCCACGTGCTCCGCCACCTACCCCCCACCCCCGCTGTCACCGGGGCACCCTACCGCTCCGGATGTGCTTTACCACAGCCCCTGAGCTCACTCCACAAAAGTTATTCCCATCATCACTTTCACCATTCAAACATTCATAGCTCCTATATATTACATGTCAGTAAATAAGTCTTCTCTCTATTAGTAACATTTTTATAACAATAAAAGTCTACACAGATGCTTTGAGATTTTTTTTCGGCCACACTGTGCGGCACGCAGAACTTCCCCTACCAGGGATCGAAGCCGTGCCCCGGCAGCAGAAGTGCAGAGCTCCAACCACTGGACTGTCAGGGAAGTCCTGAGAATTTTTTTAAAACCATTTCACAAGATGGTCAACTCAACAAACCCTAGGCAGAGAGTACTCCTACGTGTGGGGTGGGAGAGAAAGAGAGTCACGCGGGGTCTCAAAGGACACACAGGGAAGCTGTAGGGGTGTTTCTGGCTGTTGCAGTTGACTGGGGATGCACACAGTGGGCAGAGGCCAGGGGTCCTGTGATGTGCAGACGGCCCCACACAATGAAAAATCATCCTGTTCTCCTGATGACTTCGGGATGTCATCTTGGACAGGAAAGTGGAAAATATTTATAATAATCAGAGCTAGAACCTGTTTTATGTGTAAAACAGAGTAATTTGGCAAGGACTTAATATACATTGAATTTTTCAGAACTTCAAGAGTTATACTCCATTTCAGAAGATCCCATTGCTGGGAGTTCCCTGGTGGTCTAGTGGTTAGGATTCCGGGCTTTCGCTGGTGGGGCCCAGGTTCAATCTCTGGTCAGGGAACTGAGATCTGGCAGGCCACCTGGCGTAGCCAAAACAAAAAACAAAAAACAAAAAAGAAGATCCCATTGCTGATGGCAAAATCCTTAGTGTCTGAGTCAATAACACAACACCTCCACATCGGTCTGTTTTGCACCTGCCAGATTCACAGCACACACGGTGTGGGGTCTGCTGGCTTTAATATGTCTTCTCCTATAGTTGTACCTAAGCATTCCATTTTATTCCAAAGTACTGTTCTTAGGGCATTATGTTGACTGCTATTATATGTACAAGGAGTTGTATTTTCCATGAACTTCATTTCCAGATTGTAAAGGGGGTGCCAGGCACTGGGCCTGAGGGCTGGGAACAGCCTGGACATGTGTATCAGCAAGCAGGTGGTGGGAGCCCCTCTTCCTCAAGGATAAGAAAAAGACTATGGAGCTCTGCTGCAGGGGAAGATTCAGGAAGATACTACAGCTGAAAGCTGCCTGGGAGCCTGACCTATAAACTGGGCAAGGGGTAGTGGAGGGCAGAGAGCAGCACACGCAAACGTAAAATACTGCCGAAGTGTGGGCTGTGTTTGCAGAAAAATCAGAAGTAGCTTGAACGCAAGTGCACAGGCTTTATTTCATAAAAAGCAGCTGGGGGGCTTCCCTGGTGGCGCAGTGGTTGAGAGTCTGCCTGCCAATGCAGGGGACACGGGTTCGAGCCATGGTCTGGGAAGATCCCACATGCCACAGAGCAACTGGGCCCGTGAGCCACAACTACTGAGCCTGCGCATCTGGAGCCTGTGCTCCGCAACAAGAGAGGCCGCAACAGTGAGAGGCCCGCGCACCATGATGAAGAGTGGCCCCCGCTTGCCGCAACTAGAGAAAGCCCTCGCACAGAAACGAAGACCCAACACAGGCAAAAATAAATTAATTAATTAATAAAAAAAAAAAGAAGAAGAAGAAAAGAAAAAGCAGCTGGGCCTGAGTGTGCAGTACTTTGGGTTTTCTCTCATCAGGGGGAAGGGGTGGTGGTGATTGCAGTTATGAAAAAAAAGAAATTATGTCAAAAGTGGATACCAAAAAAAAAAAAAGTACAGGGCTCTGCGGGGGCTCTAAAGATGAATTAAATCAGACCTCGGCTCTCTGAGAGCTTCACTTCAGAGGGAAGCATGGAGGCCTGGACACATGGTGGTCCTGAGAGGAGCAGCCTGGGGTCGATCCCGCAGAATGGGCGCACAGATGCGGGGTGGGGGACAGCGTCCATGCACAAGGTCCAGATCCCAGGAGGCAGCAAAGGGGCCACGGCAGCAGGGCAGCCCCGGGGGGCAGCAGCAGACAGTGGTGAGCAAAGAGGAATCAAGGGCCTGGAGGACAGACCACAGCGGGGCGGAGGGTACAGCTCCAGCCGGGAGAACCGCGCCGGAGGCGGCAAGCTCTCTGGCACCACAGCTCTGAGTTACCTGGGTTGGTCAGCTTCTCCTCCAGCTCGGCCTGAGTGGTCACACTCTCAGATTTCGGGGAGTGGATAATCAGCACGACAGAACCCGCACAGCTTAGTAGACACCCCAACTTGCCCAAGATGTTGAGCTTTTCTTTCAGAAGGTAAGAAGCTAAAATGGACCTTCAATTTTAAAATAAGATATGATTAAATCAAACTATCTGACCAACCTGTTTCTTCTAACTGCAGATGTTATTAAAGCTACGTCTTCTTTACCGTCACATTTTATTTTTAAATTAGTTTTTAAGTGTACAAAGATTAGGAATTTATTGAAGTTGCTATTTCAGTACAAATAGGATCTTCATGCCAATTCCATGCAGAGCCAGTACATAATGATACTAGTAACTCATACCACTCTATTATTTCAGTAGATATGAAATATACCAGGGTAGAAAACTAAGTTTTATGATTGATCAAAAATAAAAATATTGCCTCCATATTTTTAAAAGTACACAGTCCAAAAAAACTATGTTAAGTAGGAAAGCAGGATATGAAAATCGTTAAAATAATTACAAGTAATTCATGATCAGAACACTTAAGTTAAAATAAAGTAAGTGAGAAAATGCACAAATAAGAAAAAATCAAAAGGCTAATAGTAATTGAATTATGGTACAAGGAGTATGGGTGATTACTTTTCTCTTCTCTAATATGGAAACTTTTAAAATGTGGTCACATTACTTATTTAATGCAAGAAAAAAAGCATTCCTCATAAAACATCTGTAATCTTAAGACTGGTACGGGGAGGGCACACCAGACCCAGATACCAATATATATATATACAGGACTATTTCCATTCATCCTCATTTCACAGATAAGGAAACCAAACCTCAGAAAAGATCAGCACTGAAACCAAGGCCACAAACCTAACAAAAGGTGAAGCCACGGAGAGGTCAAAGCTTCCATCTTTCCCTTACAGCGCTTTGTGTCCCTGGCCCTGGATAGCCTGGTCCCCAAGGAGACCCATCAGTGTAGCTGGGAAAATAAGCAACATCCCTGAAAGAAACCATACAGGATATAATAATACAGAACTGGATGTTAAACTGGGGGGCTCCACACAGCTGCACGGAGAGGTGGCAACAAAGGAGTGGGCGGCTCCGAGAATAAGAGGTGGGCTGGAGTCAGCCAGGAACAACGGGTGGGCCTATGCCGGGGGAGAGGGCTGCCACGAATATGGAAGAAAGGGGCAGGGTAATCCCGCACCGCGAGGCCAACTCACCTCTTATTGCACTCTTGGTCTTATACCAGAGTACAAATTAAACAGCCCTGCTATAAAACAGTGCGTAACAGAAAACTTGGGGGATGCTAAGGCCAATAGATCAGGAAACAACTGCCATTGAAAAAGACAGTTTATTGCTCACGGTCTCCGAGCTGAGGGCCGTAGCGTCCTACGCAGGACGGCACAGGGAAGCGCTAGCGTTGGTCAGGAGGCGCTGGCGGGTTGCGGAGGGCTGTAGCAAGAGCCTTCACTTCACTGTGGTCTCCGGGGGAAGGGGTGTGTAAGGCAGTGCAAGCAGTTTAGCACTGGCCAGAGGGAAGAGCTCAGTGGCGCTTGGGCACGGGCTGTCCCTAGCTGTCTATGACTTGGTCCTGGGGGATCAGCGCAGGTGGGTAGTGGGCAGGAGTGTGAGAGTCCAAAAAAGGAGGTGGTTGGGATGTGAGCTCTGGATCGGTTGGTTTAGATTTGAAACGCATGCCTGAGCAGGAGAACTCCTCCCGAGGAGAAAGGTGCACGTGCCAGCGGACACGTGAGCCAAGGCAAGGTGACTCAGGACCGGACTGTCCAGAACGAGGCGTGTGCAGCACAGGCATGCAGGGCAGATGTTAGGGCATCCAGTTTAGAGACGCTAGACACATGGTCAATAGAGTGCCATGTCATTTAAGGACACACCAGATAAAGATGTGGGCAACCGCTTACCTCCTGAGTATGTTCCTCATGGAGAACTAGTCCTTGCCTCCCCTCTGTGGCTGAGAATGGATGACCCCAGGGCGGCTGGAATAAGGGCCATCTATCTAACAGGCTTCCCCAGCAGGAAATCCACCAGCTGTCTAGGCTCAAAACCTTTCTCCTCTCACTTTTCCTGGGCTGCAGTAACTAAAGCCTGCTACCTTCTGATCTGAGATTAAACAAAAATCATATAAAATCTCTTTGACTTAAATCAGGAGTCCACAGACTATGGCTGAAGGCCCAATCCAGCCCTTCACCTGTTTCTGTGAATAACATCTTACTGGAGCACAGCCGTGTCCACACAGTTAGTCTGGTCTCTGGCTACTTTCCACTATGATGGTAGAGGCGAGCAGCTGCAACAGAGGCCACATGGCCCACAAAGCCTAAAATATTTACCACCTGGCCCTTTACAGAAAAAGGTGGCCACCCCCTAAGTTAAATGATCTACAGAACTAATCGCACATCTATCTGGAGAGTTGGCCTGAGGTGGAGGCACAAGTTACATGTCGGCATCAGGGCCACGACAGCACAGAGGAAGGAGCAGCATCCTCACTGGAGGGGTTGGGGGTACAGCAGAGGTGGGAGGGTGGGGTGAGAAGCAGCATGATAAAAGGCAATGGAAAGAGGGGGAAAGAAATTTAATGCCAAGAGAGAGTCAATAGACTATCTTAATAAACTTATAGTAATAGTAAACAAACAAAAAATGCGCTGTAGAATTGACAGCAAGGTCTTGAAGAGAAATTTGTATACCCAAGTTCATAGCAGCATGATGCACAATAGCTAAACTGTGGAGGCAACTCCAGTGTCCACTGACAGATGAAGAAGGAAACAGTACACAAGGAGTGCACAAGGGTTCCCTTTTCTCCACACCCTTGCCAACACTTATCTCTTGTTTATTTTTTATGACAGCCATTCTAACAGGTATGAGGTGATATCTCATTGTGGTTTTGATATGAATTTCCCCCATGACTAATGATGTTGTGCATCTTTTCATGTACCTATTGGGCACCTGTATGTCTTCTTTGGAAAAACATTTCTTCAGTTCCTCTGCCCATGTTTTAATCAGATTGTGATTTTTTTTGCTATTGAGTTGTAAGATTTTTTTATATAATTTGGAGATTAACCCCTTACCAGATCTATGATTTGTACATATTTTTTCTCATCCTATAAATGGTCCTTGTATTTTGTTGATGGTTTCCATTGCTGTGCAGAAGGTTTTTATTGATTTTTTAAAAGATTTTTTTTTTTATTTTAAAGTCTTTATTGAATTTGCTACAATATTACTTCTGTTTTATGTTTTGGTTTTTTGGCTGTGAGGTATGTGGGACCCTAGCTTCCTAACCAGGGATTGAACCCACACTTTCTGCATTGGAAGGTAAAGTCTTAACCACTGGACCACCAGGGAAGTCCCTGTGTAGAAGCTTTTTGGTCTGATGTAGTCCCACTTATTTATTTTTGCATTTGTTGTCTTTGTTTTTGATGTCAGATCAAAAAAATTGCCAAGACCAATATCAAAGAGCTTACTCGTTATGTTTATCTTCTAGGAGTTTTATAGTTTCAGGTCTTTTTTTTTTTTTTTGCGGTACGCAGGCCTCTCATTGTTGTGGCCTCTCCCGTCGCGGAGCACAGGCTCCGGACGCGCAGGCTCAGCGGCCATGGCTCACGGGCCCAGCCGCTCCGCGGCATGTAGGATCTTCCCGGACCGGGGCACGAACCCGTGTTCCCTGCATCGGCAGGCAGACTCTCAACCGTTGCGCCACCAGGGAAGCCCTAGTTTCAGGTCTTATGTTCAAGTCTTTAATCTGTTTTGAGTTGATTTTTGTGTACAGTGTAAGATAGTGATCCAGCTTCATTCTTTTACATGTGGCCTGACCAGTTTTATGGAACAGACTATCGTTTCTCCATTATATTCTTGACACTTTTGTCTTAAATTAATTGACCATATATGTGTGGGTTTGTTTCTGGGTTCTCTATTCTGCTCCACTGATCTACGTGTCTGATTTTATGCCAATACCATACTGTTGGGACTTCCCTGGTGGCGCAGTGGTTAAGAAACTGCCTGCCAATGCAGAGGACACTGGTTCGATCCCTGGTCCGGGAAGATCCCACATGCTGCAGAGAAACGAAGCCTGTGCACCACAACTATTGAGCCTACCTTCTAGAGCCTCGTGCCTAGAGCCTGTGCTCAGCAGCAAGAGAAACCACCGCAATGAGAAGCCCGCGCACCGCAATGAAGAGTAGCCCCCGCTTGCCGCAACTAGAGAAAGCCCGCGTGCAGCAACGAAGACCCAACACAGCCATAAATAAATAAATAAATAAATACCGTTTGGATTACTATAGCTTACAATATAGTTTGAACTCAGGAAGCTTGATGCCTCTAGCTTTGTTCTTTCTCAAGATTGCTTTGTCTATCTTTGTCTTTTATGGATCCATACGAATTTCAGGATTGTTTGTTCTATTTCTGTGAAAAAATGCCACTGGAATCTTTTTTTTTTTTTTTTTTTTTTGCGGTACGCGGGCCTCTCACTGTTGTGGCCTCTCCCGTTGCGGAGCACAGGCTCCAGACCCGCAGGCTCAGCGGCCATGGCTCACGGGCCTAGCCGCTCTGCGGCACGTGGGATCTTCCCAGACCGGGGCACGAACCCGTGTCCCCTGCATCAGCAGGCGGACTCTCAACCACTGCGCCACCAGGGAAGCCCGCCACTGGAATCTTGATAGGATTGCACTGAATCCATAGATTGCACTGGGTGGTATGGACATTTTAACAATATTAATTCTTCCAATCTATAAGAATGGAATATCTTTGCCTTTATTTGTGTCTTCTTCAATTTTTTTCATCAATGTGTTAATAGTTTTCACTGTACAAGTCTTTTGCCTTCTTGGTTAACTTTATTCCTAGGTATTTTATTTATTTATTTTTTTGGCCATGCCACGTATCATGCAGGATCTTAGTTCCCTGACCAGGGATTGAACCCGCACCCTCTGCACTGGAAGCTCAGAGTCAACCACTGGACTGGCAGGGAAGTCCCTATTTTATTCTTTTTGATGCAACTATAAATGGGATTGTTTTCTTGATTTCTTTTTCTGATTGTTTTTCTTCGTGTGTAGAAACACAACTGATTTTTGTACATTGATCTTATATCTTGCAACTTCAGTGAATTTATTTATCAGTTATAACAGTTTTTTGGTAGAGTCTTTGGGGTTTTCTATATACAATATTATGTCAGCTGCAAGTAGAGACAGTTTTACTTCCTCCTTTCCCATTTGGATGCCTTTTATTGCTTTTTCTTGTCTTGCTCTGGCTAGGGCTGCCAGTATTATGCTGAATAAAAGTGGCAAGAGTGGGCATCCTTGTCTTGTTCCTGATCTCAGAGAAAAAGCCTTTGGCTTTTCACTATTAAGTATAAAGTTAGCTGTGGGATTGTCTTATGTGACCTTTATTATGTTGCAGTATGTTCCCCCTGTACCCAGTTTGTTGAGTTTTTGTCATGAATAGATATTTGATTTTGTCAAATGCTTTTTCTGCATCTATTGAGATGATCATATGACTTTTACCCTTCATTTTGTTAATGTGGTATATCACACTGATTGATTTGTGGATACTGAACTATCTCTGCATCCCTGGTACAAACCCCACTTGATCATAGTATATGATTTTCTAGTGTATTGTTGAATTCAGTTTGCTAATACTTTGTTGAGAATTTTTGCATCCAATATTCATCAGTGATATTGGTAAGTAATTTCCTTTTTTGTAGTGTCCTTGTCTGGTTTTGGTGTCACAGTAATGCTGGCCTTGTAAAATGAGTTTGGAAGTGATCCCTCCTCTTCAATTTTTGGGAAGATTTGAGAAGGATTAGTATTAATTCTCCTTTAAATATTTGATAGAATTCACCTGTGAAGCCATCTCTTCCTGGACTTTTCTTTGCTGGGATGTTTTAAATTACTGATTCAATCTTCTTCTGCTCAGATTTTCTATCTCTTCATGATTCAGTCATGGTAGGTTGCATGTTCTAGGAATTTATCTGTTTTTTCCTAGGTTATCCAATTTGTTGGTGTAGAATTGTTCATAGTCTCATGATCCTTTCTATGTCTGTCGTTCAGTTGTAATGTCTCCTCTTTCATTTCTGAATTTATTTATTTGAATCTTCTTTTTCCTTAGGTAGTCTAGCTAAAAGTTTCTCAATTTTGTTTATTAAAAAAGAAAAGCAGCTCTCAGTTTTGTTAAGCATCTCTATTGTTTTTATGGATGTTATTTCATTTATTTCTGCTTGGCTTTTTATTCCCTTCTTTCTGCCTACATTGGGGATAGTTTGTTCTTCTTCTAGTTCCTTGAGGTAAAAAATTAGGTTATTTGATATCTTTCTTTTGTCTTAATGTAGGCATTTATTGCTGTAAACTTCCCTCTTAGATCTGCTTTTGCAGTATCCCATAGCTTTTGATATATTAGGTCTCCATTTTCATTGGTTTCCAGATACTTTTGGATATCCCATTTGATTTCTTCTTTGACACACTGGCTGTTCAGGAGTGTTTATTTAATATCCACATATTTGTGAATTTTCCAGCTTTCCTCCTGTTATTGATTTGTAGTTTCATACCACTGTGGTCGGAAAAGATACTGGGTATGACTTTGATCTTCTTAAATTTGCTAATACTTGTTTGTGACCTATCGTAAGATCTATCCTGGAAAATGTTTCCTGCACACTTGAGAAGAATGTGTACTGTACTGCGGTTGGATAGGATGTTCTGTATATGTTAGATTGGTCTAACATAGGGTTCAAGTTCCATGTGTCCTTGATTTTCCGTCTGGATGATCTATCCATTGTTGAAAGTGGGGTATTGAAGTGTTTTACCATTATTGTATTGTTGTCTATTTTTCCCTTCAGATCTGTTAATATCTGCTTAATATATTTAGATGCTCTGATGTTGGTGTGAATATATTTGTGATTGTTATATTTTTGATGAATTGACCACTTTATTATTGTCTAATGACCTTCTCTGTCTTTTGCTACTGTTTTCAGGTTAAAGTCTACTTTGTCTGATATAAGTATAGCTACTCCTGTTCTCTTTTGGTTCCCAATGGCAAGGAAGATCTTTTTCCATCCCTTCACTTTGAGTGTATGTTTCCTTAAAACTGAAGTGAGTCTCTTGTAGGCAGCATATACCAGGGTTCTATTTTTTAATCCATCTAGCCACTCTATGTGCTTTGATTAGAGAAATCAATCCTTTAACACTTAGAGTAATTATTGATAGGTAAGGACTTATTAATGCCATCTCATTAACTGTTTTCTGGCTTATTGGAGTTCCCTTGTACCTTTCCTTCTCTCTTGCTGCCGTCCTTTGTGAACTGCTGATTTTCCATTGTGATATCCGTTGATTCCCTTCTCTTGTTTGTGAATCTACTGAAGGTTTTGTTTTGTGGTTACCATGAGGTTACATTAAGACATCTTAGAGATATAAGTCTATTTTGCACTCATAACAATTTAACTTCTATTGCACACAGAACCTCTAATCTTTTATTCCCTTCTTTTTTTCATATTTTTGATGCCACAATTTACATCTTTTCCTACTGTGTATCCATTGATCAACTGTGGTAGCTATGGCTCTTTTTTAAGACTTTTATCCTTCAACCTTTATACTAGAGTTAGGTAGTTAACACACCACCATATTACAGTATTCTGTATTCAGTATTCTCAATCTGACTATATGCTTACTTTTGCCAGTGTGTTGTATATTTTCATATATTTCCATGTCATCAGCCAGTGTCCTTTCATTTCAGCTTGAAGAACTCCGTTAGGCATTTCTTGCAGGCAGGTCTAGTGGTGATAAACTCCCTCAGCTTTTATTTGTTAGGGAAAGTCTTGTTTGTTTGTTTTTTTCCAGTCCAGGTCTTTTATTTTCTTTATACCCATCATGCCATGAACTCATAGGGAATGGGCTACAACAGTTCAGGCTCCTTTCCATTGGTTCTCACAAAGTGTGCTTCTCTGGGTGGAGCAGGCTGGCGCTTCAGTTGAACCCAAGTACCTTTCTCTTTGGCTTCCTTCTTTTTCTGATCATTTTCCTTCACCCATTTCAGGAAGCTATCTTGGCTCTTAGAGTGCTTAATATGCTTGATACGCTCATTAATTCTCTTGGCAAGAATCTTGCCCTTGTTTGTTTACAATGATGCCAACAGCATGCTGGGTTAACATTGTAGACTCTCCCAGTTTTGCCGTGGTAACATCTGTGGGGCATTCCTTTTTGAACAGTGCCCATTCCCTTGATATCTACAATAACACCTTTCTTGTAGATTCGCATGTATGTGGCCAAAGGAACAACTCCATATTTTCTAAAAGGCCTAGAGAACGTGTAGCAGGTGCCCCTTTGTGTTGGTCATTTTGGCGAATACATTTTCATATAATTTCTGTGGCAAGGAGATCGAAGAATGCTTCAGATAATCCATCAAAGCCAAATCACTGTTACAACGAATGCACACTTCACTTTAAATGGTGAGAAGAATGCCTGAGAGACAGGGGGAGGGATAGGAGGCTCCGGGAGCCACGTGCGTAAGGAAAGTCTTTTTTTTTTTTTTTTTTTTCCGTACGCGGGCCTCTCACTGTTGTGGCCTCTCCCGTTGCGGAGCACAGGCTCCAGACGTGCAGGCCCAGTGGCCATGGCTCATGGTCCCAGCTGCTCCGCGGCATGTGGGATCCTCCCGGACCAGGGCACGAACCCATGTCCCCCACATCAGCAGGTGGACTCTCAACCACTGCGCCACCAGGGAAGCCCATGGGAAAGTCTTTTTCTTGCCTTCATTTCTGAAGGGCAACTTTGCGGGGTATAGTATTCTTGGTAGTTTCTTCCATTCAGCACTTCAAACATATCATCCCCTTTTCTCCTGGACTGCAAGGTCTCTGTTCAGAAATCCATTGATAGCCTTATGGGTGTTTCCTTCTATGATTTTTTTTCTCTCTTGCTGCTTTTAAAATTCTCTTTGATTTTAGACAGTTTTATTATAATGGGTATTGGACAAGATCATTTTGGACTGAAATCTTAGGGTAACCTATGAGCTTCATGAACTTGGATGTCCAAATCTCTCCCCTGGTTTGACAGGTTCTCAGCTATTATTTCCTTTACATAAGCTTTCTACTCCTTTCTTCCTCTCTTCTTCTCCTGGGATTCCAATGATGCCTACATTGTTTCTCTTAATGGTGTCATGAAAGTCCCACCAGCTTTCTTCACTCCTTTTCGTTCTTTTTTCTTTTTGTTCCTCACATTGGATATTTTCAATTGATCTGCCTTCAAGCTCACTGATTCTTCTGTTTGGTCGTCTGCTGTTAAAGCTCTGTGCTGAATTCTTCAGTTCTGTCATTTCATTCTTCAGCTCCAAAATTTGTTTGGTTCTTTTTTTACATCTTCTATCTCTTCATTAAACTTCTCATTTTGGTCTTATGTTGTCTTCCTGATATCATTAAATTGTTTATCTGTGTTCTTTTGTAGCTAAGAGTCTTTGGAACAGTTATTATGAATTCTTTATTAGGAAATTCAGGATCTTTATTTCTTTGGGCGTTACTGGAGGTTCTTTTGGTGGAGTCATGTTTCCCTGATTCTTCATGATTCCTATAGCTTTGCATGTCTGCACATTTGAAGAAGCAGTCACCTTTTCCAGACTTTACGGGTAAGGGAAGACTTTCACCTAGGGGTGGGGTCATGCTGGAGTGCGCTGTGGCCCTCGGTCAGTGGTGCGGGGCACCAAGAGCAGGCGCATACGGTGGCGCCAGGTCCGGTGGGGCATGTCTTTTGGCTCAGGCTGCTAGGGTCTACATCATCAGCAACTGTGTGCTCCATGGTGAGTACTGCTGAGGGTCCATAGTGGCCGCAAGGGGTACTGGGGTCCATAGTATCACTTGGGGTCAAGTGGCTAGACACCAGGATAGGCAGAGATGGTGGCCAGAGCCAATGATGTGCCACACTCAGCTCTGAGGGCCAACTGCAGGTGCCTATATAGTTTCAAGTGCCTATATGGTGCCTGCCAGTTGCAGACACACAGACAGCGGTAGGGGCCAAGGCAAGCAGCAAGGGCTGGGACCAACTATAAGCTCACTAGCAGCTGTGGGATTCCTACCATGGCCCTGCGGTAGCTGCACACTTCCCAGCCCCACAAGCCATGCACAGTGTAATGGAGGCTGGTGACACGGGTTGGGCCAGGGGTGTGCAAGTGCACAGCTCAAGTGGCTGGCGGCAGGTCAATGCAGCAGGGCAGGCTAGTGACAGAGGACAAGGCCTGATCCAGACCAACATGTAGCTGTGGAGGCTGGCGGCCGGAGTGCTCTCCTGTGGCTGCCAGGATACCCGCTCCCAAACTGCACATTGCAGTGGAGGCCTACAGTGTGGAAAGGCACAGCTGGAGGCACTAGCTGCAAGGAAGCACATTGTGGCGGGGTCAGCTGTGGAGGTGTAGGCTGCTGTCTTGCACTCAAGAGGGCTGCTTGCTGCCCGTGCGGTTCCCAGGCTCCCCAAGTGCAGGGGGGGAGAGTGGGGAAATGGAGCAAGGAAGGACTCGGGCTTCTGGCATCAGTGAACGTGAATACCTATAGGGCAAAAGTTGCTGAAATATGCAGGGGTCCATGGTGGTGAAATCTGCTAAGTTTTTCTGCAGAGCAGGTCACTGAGAACCACACTCACTCCCACTGCATGGCTGCCACTGGTATCCCCTGCTTTTCTTCCTTGCTCCTAGCCATTTCAATACACTTCAGTTTTGCCATTCTGGGTGGGAGCTTCGTGTGGTGCTCTGAAAGTCTTGGGGAAACTGGTCACTTCCTCCATTCTTCCTTTCCTGGCCAGGGGAACTCTTCCTATCTGGGAAGTTCCCTCATGGCACTGAGCAACCCCAACTTGGGGGAAGGGATAATGCAGTCAAAATGAAGCTGTCTTCTTCCTTCTTTTTCTTGCAGTTATTCTCAGGTTTTTGGTTCCACTGTATCACTAAATTTTCTCAAGTGGACTCCGGAGCTCTCCCAGAGCTGTTTTCATTAATGGATAGCTAATTGTTAATTATTGTGGGGAGATGGAGGCTGAGTTCTTCCTTTCCAATCTGGATGCCTTTTAATGCATTTGCTTGACTAACTGCTTTGTGTAGAACCTCCAGTACCATTATGAATAGAAGTGGCAAAAATTGGACATCTTGTCTTGTTCCTAATCTTAGGGGGAAAGCATCTAGTCTTTAACCAGTACGTATGATGTTAGCTGGGGCTTTTCCATAGAGATCCTTTGCGAGATTAGGAAGTTACCTTCTATTCCTAGCATATTGATTGTTTTCACCATGAAGGGGTGTTGAATTTTATAAAATAATTGTTCTGTGTCTGTTGAGATGCAGTGTTCACCCTTTATTCTATTGATGTGGTGTATTACATTATTTTATTTTTGATGTTAAATACACCTTGCATTCCTAAGATAAATCCCACTTGGCCATGGTATATAAGCCCTTTTATATATTGCTGGATTCAATTAGAGTATTTTGTTGATGATTTATCCATCTATATTCGTAAGAGAATTGGTTTGTAGTTTTCTTGCGCTGTGTTTGGTTTTCTTACCAGGGTAACATTGACTTCATAGAGTGAGCTGAGAAGAAATCCCTCCCTTCCTATTTTTTGGAAGACTTTGTGAAGAACTGCTATTAATTCTTCTTTAAATGTTTGGTAGAATTCACCAGTTTTACCTAAGCTTTTCCCTGATGTAGATTTTTTTATTTACTAATTCAATCTATTTACTTGTTATAGGTCTTTTCAGATTTTCTATTTCTTCTCAAAACAGTTTTGTTAGTTTGTGTCTTTCTAGGAATGTGTCCATTTCACCTACATTATCTAACTTGTTGGCATACAGTTGTTTATAATATTTGCCTATAATTCTTTTCATTTCTGTACAGTTGGTAGTAATATTCCTCTTTCATTTCTGATTTTAGTATTTTTAGTTTTCTCTCTTTTTTGCTTTGTCAGTCCAGCTAAAGTCTTATCAATTTGGATGATATTTTCAAGGGACTAACTGCTTTTATTGATTTTCTCTATTGTTTTTCTATTCTCTATTTCATTAATTTATGTGCTAATCTTTATTATTTCCTTCCTTCTATTTGAGTTTGTCCTCTTTTTCCAGTGTCTTAAGATGGAAGGTTAAGTTGTTTATTTTGAGATCTTTCCTTTTCAATGTAGGCATTTACAAATATAAATTTCTCTCTGTGTACTGCTTTAGCTGAATCCTAAATGCTTTGGCATGCTGTTTCTTCAGTTTTATTCATCTCAAAGTATTTTCTAATTTCCCTTGTGATTTTTCTTTTAAATATTTATTTTTTGGCTGTGTCAGGTCTTAGTTGCAGCACGCGGGCTCTTTGTTGTGGTGCGTGGGCTTCTCTCTACTTCTGACATGGAGGCTTTTCTCTAGTTGTGGTGCATGGGCTCCAGAGCATGCGGGCTCATTAGTTGCGGCACATGGGCTCTCTAGTTGTGGCACACGGGCTCCAGAGTGCACGGACTCAGTAGTGGCAGCACACAGCCTCCCTAGTTGTGGCACGTGGACTCTCTAGTTGCAGCATGTGGGCTTAGTTGCCCCATGGCACGTGGGATCTTAGTTCCCCAACCACGGATCGATCTGGTGTTCCCTGCATTGCAAGACCAATTCTTAACCACTGGACCACCAGGGAAGTCCCATGATTTCTTTTCAGATCATTGATCATTCAGTAGTAAGTTATTTAATTTCCATATATTTGTGAATTTCACCAAGTTCACTGATTTTACTTTCTAATTTCATTCCACTGTGTTCAGAGAATGATTTCAACCCTTTCAACTTTATTGATGATTTTAACGGCCTACCACATGGTCTATCCTGAAGTATGTTCTACGTACACTTGGGAAGAAGATGAATTCTGCTATTGTTGGGTGGAGTGTTCTAAAGATGTCTATTTTATCTACTTGGATATAGTGTCATTCAAGTCTTCTATTTCCTTCATGATCATTTGCCTAGCTTTTCTATCCATTATTGAAAGGGGGGTACTGAAGGCTGTGACTATTATTGTTGAACTTTCTATTTCTCCATTCTGTCAGGTTTTCTTTTATATATTTTGGATCTCTGTTTTTAGGTACCTATTTGTTTATAATTGTTATGTCTTCCTAACGGACTGCCCCTTTTGTCATTATAAAATGTCTCTCTTCATCTCTAGTAACTTTTGTTTTGTTTTGTTTTACAGTCTATTTTGTCTGATACATAGCCTCTCCAACTTTCTTATGGTTACTATTTGCATAACATATGTTTTTCCTTCCTTTTACATTTAATCTATTTGTATCTCTGAATCTAAAGTATGTCTGAAGTAGAAAGAATATAGCTAGATCTTGTTTTTCATCCTGCCTGACAATCTTTGCCTTTTAATTGGATTGTTTAATCCACTGACATTTAATGTTTTTATTGATATAGTTAGATTATGTTTGCCGTCTTACTTTTTGTTTTCTATGCTTCACGTCTTTTTCTTGTTCCCTATTTCTCACTGCTTTCTTCTGCATTAAGTGAATCTTTACAGTGTGGCATTTTAATTCCCTTAATGATATTTTTCACTATACTTGTTTTAAGTTATTTTCCTTGTGGTTTCTCTAAGGCTTATGAGAATACATTTCAAATTGATACTAACTTAACTACAGTGAGATACAATAATGTTACTCTTATATAGTTCTATTTCCTCTTCTTCCTTTGTGTGTGTGTGTGTGTGTGTGTGTGTGTGTGTGTGTGTATACACACACACACACACATATATGGTGTTTATTAAATCTGTTTGCTTATGTGCATTTTATTGAAAATGAGGTTTAACATTAGTGGAATAAATTTATTTTCCTATGTATAAAGTGACACTTTTTGCCCTTTGTCATTTTATCTATTGGGGTTTTCATATTATTTTGGTCAATTTAAGAAATTCTTTTTTTTAATATATATACATTTTAAAAATTTATTTATTTAATTTATTTATTTTTAGCTGTGTTGGGTCTTTGTTGCTGTGTGCGGGCTTTCTCTAGTTGTGAGTGGGGGCTACTCTTCGTTGTGGTGCGCGGGCTTCTCATTGCGGTGGCTTCTCTTGTTGCAGAGCATGGGCTCTAGGCACCCAGCCTTCAGGAGTTGTGGCTCGTGGGCTCTGGAGTGCAGGCTCAGTAGTTGTGGCGCACGGGCTTAGTTGCTCCACAGCATGTGGGATCTTCCCGGATCAGGGCTCGAAACCGTGTCCCCTGCATTGTTAATGGGATGAGGTTGCTAGAATTACACAGAAACATCCTTCTTATTTTATCTTTTAGTGTAGAAAATTAACCTTTTCATTTTTATTGCTTCCAATGTTTGAAACTTCTTAACCTTCTAAGATCTGAAACACATTAAAAGTTTTCCTACACATGGACCATAAACTCTAGGTACATAGCTAAACTTTTTTTCCTCCTTTTTTACAGATAAAATCTCTGTATGACTTACTCTGGTTTGTGCTAGAGATGCGGGTTTGTTCAATGAATATCAGAGACATAAACTATCTGTAGCTACATGCCATAGATACTCAGGTAGGTATTAGTGGAGATGCCAGTTAACACACTGGGTTCACTTCAGCTTTACATAGCATACTCTGCACTGCTGAGTGAGATAACACACCTCAACATATCAAATAATGTCATTACACAAATCAGGCACTGAATGTAATATCAACAAACGATTCAATGTTGTATTTGTTTCTGTTTCACACTTGGATGGCCATCCTGTACATAATGCTTAATTCACTTAGATCACATTTTGATGGTGCTATGATTAGGATTTAAACTGATGTTCCTAAAAATTGTTTACCAGTTTTCCCAAAACTATTTATTAAAAAAAAAAAGAAAAGAAACCCTCTGTTTTAAACTGGAGATATGACAACTAAATGCAGATACTAGACTACATCTTGCACTAGAAGGAAAAATAATGGTATAAAGGATGGCGGTATAAGGATAATGGTATAGAATAATGGTATAATGGTTCACTTAACAAAATTGGAATGGGGAAGGCAGATTAGAAAGATACATTTATTATAATAATGTTAAATTTATCAAAATTGATGATTATACTATTGTTATGGAAAGGATGTCTCTCGTCTTAGGAAATACAAGTCAAAGTGTTTAAGGGTAAAGGATCATGATATATGTAACTATTGTCACATGGATCAAAAAAAAAAATCCAAAAAACAAAACAAGCACCACATTCATAATAGAAAAGTGCTTCTCAAACAAAGGTGATTTGCCCCACAAGGGGACATTTGCTTATGTCCAGAGACATTTTGGGGAGAGGGAGCTACCAGTATCTGATGGGTGGAGGCCAGGGATGCTGCTAAACACCCTACAAAGCACAGGTCAGCCCCCCAAAACAAAGAATTATCTGGCCCCAAATGGTGATAGCATCAAGGTTGGAAAACCCTGATACAGAGAAAGGAAATGATGGAGCGAGTGGGATAGAACAATCGATGTATCTGGGTGAGGTGTATGTGGATGCTGTTTTAATTTTTCTTAACCTTATAATTTTTCTGTAATTTGGAAATTAATTCCAAATAAAACATTTTTAAAAGCCTTTTTAAAAGTACTTTGTTGTGATGATTACTTTATCATACATTAAACCACTGCAGTGAAAAGTGGACCTATTTGGGAACTCTCTATTCTATTTCACTGATATTAGACATCTTTTTTCCCAGTGCCACGTTCTTTCCATTTCTGTTTCTATGTAATTCTAGCAACCTCATCCCATTAACAAAAAAAGAACTTCTTTTAAATATACATATACCTATGTACCTACATATTGATATCTTTACTTTTTCCAAATTAATTTGTTTTCTTATTTTTAAAAAACATCTTATTGGGATCCTGAGTTGAAAGCATTTTTTTAAACCAGAATGCCATCTCACACGGTTCTTTGGGAAACGTCTCCTGAAGACCTGGAGCAGTGAACATTTCTAGTGAGGAGTCTTTGAATTATCAAAGTCCTTAAGAATTGACAGTTCTTTGGAAATTAATGAAGCAAGGCATTTTAATATGTGTGCATTAAAAGTGCAAACATCATATGGTTGGGTTGTTTATTTGCCTGATTATTTTTCAGGAAACGGTGAGTGAGGCTGGGCTCTGAGAAGCTGAAGTGGTGATTCCCCAATGAGAGCCCCACTCATGTAATCTAAGCTTTTCAGGGCCATCCAAAATGCAAAGTGATGTTAAGCCACACGTGATACTAAGCATATGTTTGGATTAGAACAATGTACTACAAACACATTTTCAAAGGTTCACACGTGGAAAACGCTTTTGGGCTTTTTAGGCCACAGAACCTTAAAGCCTAAGCGACATTAAGGTAGGCAATTAAATACATCTACCATAGACACACTTCTCTGCAAGGATCTGGAGCTCTGTCTGGAATATAGCAGAATACCAATAGATCAATGAATTAGAAACCTGGATGCTATTTCGCTTCTATTCTACCTCTGTTTATTAATGATTTCTTCAAAGGTAAAATAATATAAAAAGGTTCACAAGAGGATATGTGTTAATATATTTAATAAATGTCTCATAAAATCATTTTCATAGGTAAGCCAAGTGTGATAAAGAGAAAGACCTCATTTGTGGTAGCTGGCTGCTTTCCCCAGTCCTCTCTTTTCCCTTTTGCCCCATATCCAGGTAACCTGATAAGAAGGACAGCTCACACCCTCAGGCCCTTGGCACTAAAATTTCAAACCATGTAAGCCTCAGACTGAGCATGGGAACCTCCACCTGGCTCACTTCGTAACTGCAATAAAAACTCAAGGCCCCGCGTTGCTCCTGTTCTACTCCAGACCAAACCAGAGCTATTCTCCTCGGGTGATACATTTGCTATTGACTGTTGTGAGTCGTGAATCCTTTTACACAACCCACTGGAGCCCATGTGTCATTTGTCCCAACCTCCATAATCTCCTGAGATAGGGGACTGCCCAGCATCCAGCAGGGGATGCTAGGGACCCAAATAAAACACCAACTGACTAGTTTTGCTTATTGATTTCTCAGAATCACTTGCCAAGGAGCTAGGAAGACTCCAGTCTCTAGGAAGTCTTCCAGAGCAAAGACCAGGAGAGTGATGACATCATGTTGGTATCCATGAATAAGTAAGGATTTGAAATATACTGAAGCAAATGTCTAAGACAGGGTTAATAATTCATACAACTAAATCTGAAGGGATAAAAATTAAACCATATGGAATGCAATACTGAAGACATATCTTCAGTTACACTTCTACTTTTATTATTTTAACAGAAACATTTAAAATGAAAAGTTTTCTTATACCTAAACTACACATTAAAAAGCAAAACACAGAATTCCAGCTCTCACCCAAATGGCACTCCAAGGGCACCAAGAGGAGTCACCAGGACTGTGGGGACCGCCGTGTAAGCCAGGAAGTTTCCAATCTGGCCAACAGCCACTGTCAAGAGAATCACAAGGGTATCACTGCAATTACAAAAATCTCTTTGAGCATTCATCACAGAGTTGAATTTTGCAAGACTGTGCTCTGAAAGGGCTACTTCTTTCTCATTACTGGTGAGGAAGGAAATATGGGGCATCATTTGCATGATTAAGAGTCCTGAGGGCAGAGGAGAGCAGGCCCCATAGTATCACTGGCCCAATTAGTTTCAACCCTCTATGGAAATTCCCAGTCTAACCAGCAGTGACTGACAGTGGGTACAAGAGTATATTTCCACTTTCTTCTTAACACATCCCTGTTTTAAGATAGATCATGTAGAGCTTTCCATGCCCCTTCAAGTGGCCTGGGATCTATTCCAGTGACACACTGCTGGCACATCAAGTGGAAACACTACTGCCTGTACAGGGCTGTGCCTGGGGCTGCACTGAGATAGACAGATAGATAGATAGATAGATAGAGCTTAAAAATGAGTTCTTCGATGAATCAATGTCTACTAGAAAATTTCTTGCCTAAAAGACAATGTGTGACAAAAAGACCTCAAGATATATCTGAAATATCTAACAGAATTTTTCTTTATATATGTAAAGGTCTGAACTCTAATTTTATTATTTTTATATTATAACACATGACCTCTGATCTGGTACTTAAGGCTGAGTGAAGAAACTCCTTTGTAAAACTAGTTGTGTGGGGCACAAGCTCACCAAATGCCCACAGCCCAACTACAGATGAGGAAGCAGGAGCTGCTTAATTTCTTCAGACCCAGGACAGTCTGACCTGGACAAAATTCAGGGCCAACAGCAGGCAGCAGGATCCTCTGCCTTCACCCTCCACTGTCTCCCACCATCCTGGTCCTTATTCCAAAGAACAAGCTAAGCTCATCCCACCCCCTCCATCCAGCCCTGACAGACAAATGACTGATCTTACAAAAGGAGACCAAGCTCTTCACCACAAAGAGTACTTACTTGCAATTGTTCCTGCCCACCACACAATGTCTGTTAAATAGGAGGTACCTGTAAAAGAGTGAGACAAAAACATCAGGAAAGTACGAACCAAGAGGTTTACAAGCTACACACTTAAAAGAGGAATTTTTAAATAAAACTAAAATTGAAAAGAATGAATGCCATACTTTTATTCACCCTACAAAGAAACTTTAAAGTAGTCTATAAAGAGCAGCATGAGAAACGATTAAAAGTGGCAAAATACTTTCTGCAATCAACACAAGCTGACCCAAGCAAATAAAATCTTTATAAATTGTACTTTATTTGGGAGGGGGGCTCAACACATCATCTAGAGACAAATATTCTTTGGAGTAACTTTTTATATGTTGATTTCAAACGAGATTTGACCTTCAAAGTCCAATTCTCTCATGCATTTACTGAAACCCATTTATATGATAATTTTTCTAGTACAGGGTTCTGTGACTTGCTGCTTAAACAGGTTCATAATGTAGAACCTTTGTGACATGGCTCTTTTTGCAACCATGTGAAAATGGTTGAAAGCAGACCCTTACACTCACTCAATGATCGGACATTGTACACAGTGGTTTCCCTTTTACTCTCTTGGATTACCCTCTTATGCCCCAATGCATGCCAGGGCAGGCACAGATGGGAGCAGGTCTCCTCGTCACATCCATCTCTCCTTTTGTCCTTCTTCAGGTATGTCAAAATGCTCCCAGTCTAACAGGATTTTTTCACTTCAGACTAAAACACCTAATCTATTTGGATGTTTTAATTCGCAATAATTTGGTATAATGAACATAGGAAGCCAGGCTGCTTCTTTGAGGAGCAGAGCTACAGGTATTTAAAAAGTACTTTTAAGAAAATGAGACCAATAAGTAATGATAGAGTGGAAGGAATGGTCTAGTTCAAATAGCACCATTTGGTAACATCACAGTAAAAACTGATTCAGGCAAGAACCATCAATCGAGACTAAAATAAGTGAATGAAAGTTTGTTGAGGGACAGGATTGCCACGTAACCTCCATGAATCACCTCCACCAGTTTTTTTATTAATCACAAAGAGAAAAAGTTATCTTTACAGTACTCTAAGACCCTGACGGACATCACCTTAACTAAGTGGTCAAAGTTGACACCATCAGCAGTGGGACAAACCAAATCCTGCACCTCCTGAGGGCGCATTGAGAAAGGCACAACATCACATCTGCAGTACTCCTGCCAGACTGCATCACCTGAATCTAATCATGAGGAAATTGTGAAATGGTCCACATATCAGCTGGCCTGTACACTTCAAAATCGGCAAGGTCATGAAAGACAAAGGTATTGTTGCAAATGACAGGAAACAAAAGAGATGTGACTAAACACATGATGTTAGATGGGAAAAAAGGCTGCTATAAAGGACAACATTGGGGCAACTGGCAAAACTTCAATATGGATTGTTGTAGATAATTGAGTAACAAAACCCCTTCACTTTCTGCATGAGAATGCGACTATAAAGCTGACAGCCATGTGGCCAGGGGACAGCACGTAAGGTAAAAATGACCTCTGACGGGCAAATGGCATCTGACTGGAGGTTGGGCTCCCCTAGTGCAATACCTCTGAGAATAGGAACAGCTCTTTCAGGGCCCGGGATTCCTGCCTCTATGACTTTATACTGGAGGGCATGAGGCTTGTAAGGCTGGGCAGCTGTGTCACCGTCTGCTGCAGTTCTGCCTCTGGGACCCTAAACCATGCTCTGCCTCTGCTACCAGGCTCCAACAGAGAGGGCCTGACACTGGCTGTGGCCCCTGTCCCATGTCCCTCTGAGTGTGTCTGATACAAATGTGGCCCATGATGTCCTACATATCAGAAAGTAGAGCTGAGCTGAAGAATGCCCTGCAGTGAACACTGCAGAACAATGATCAACTATTAGTATAGAATCCTTGTTCAATTTCCCAAATGTGCTAAATCACACTGTGGCTATTTTAGAGCATGTCTTTTACTTACATGTGGAATCTGAAAAAAAAAAAAAAAAGACACAGAATTGTCAAAGCAATCCTGATGAAAAAGAACTAAGCTGGAGGCATAATCCTCCCAGACTTCAGACAATACTATAAAGCTACAGTAATTAAGACAGCATGGTACTGGCACAAAAACAGACAGATCAATGGAACAAGATAGACAGCCCAGAAATAAACCTATATACCTATGGTCAATTAATCTTCAACAAAGGAGGCAAGAATATACAATGGAGAAGACATTCTCTTCAGCAAGTGGTGTTGGGAAAGCTGGACAGCGTCACGTAAATCAATGAAATTAAAACACTCCCTCACACCATGTTCAAACATAAACTCAAAATGACATAAAGACCTAAATATAAGACATAAAACTCCTAAAACAGAACATAGGCAAAACATTCTCTGACATAAATCATAGCAATATTTTCTTAGATCAGGCTCCCAAGGCAAAAGAAATAAAAGCAAAAATAAACAAATGGTACCTAATCAAACTTAAAAACTTTTGCACAGCAAAGGAAACCGTCAAAGAAACAAAAAGACAACCTACGGAATGGGAGAAAATATTTGCAAATGACACAACCAACAAGGGCTTAATTTCCAAAATATACAAACAGCTTATGCAACTCAATATCAAAAAAACAAACAACCCAATCAAAAAATGGGCAGAAGATCTATATAGACATTTCTCCAAAGAAGACATAAAGGTGGCCAACAGACACATGAAAAGATGCTCAACATTGCTAATTATTAGAGAAATGCAAATCAAAACCACAATGAGCCTCACACCTGTCAGAATGGCTATCATCAAAAAGTATACAAATAATAAATACTGGAGAGGGTGTGGAGAAAAGGGAACTCTCCTACACTGTTGGTAGGGATATAAATTGGTGCAGCCACTATGGAAAACAGTATGGAGGTTCCTTAAAGCACTAAAAATAGAGCTATCATATGATCCAGCGATTGCTCCACTCTTGGTTATATATTGGGAAAAGATGAAAACTCTAATCTGAAAAGATACATGCAGCCTGATGTTCACAGCAGCATGATTTACAATAACCAAGACACGGAAGCAACCTAAGTGTCTATCAACAGATGAACAGATAAAGAAGATATGGGGTGTGTGCGTGTGTGTGTGTACACACACACACACACACACACACACACACACACACACAAAATGGAACATTACTCAGCCACTAAAAAGAATGAAATATTGCCATTTGTAACAATGGAGATAGACCTAGAGAATATCATACTAAGTGAAGTTAAGTCAAAGACAAACATTATATGATAACACTTACATGGGGACTCTAAAAATAATGCAAATGAATCTATATACAAAACAGAAAAAGACTCACAGACACAGAAAACAAAATTATGGTTACCAAAGGGGAAAAGGAGGGGCAGATAAATAAGGAGTATGGGGTTAACAGATACACATTACTATATATAAAATAGAAAAGCAACAAAAATCTACTGTATAACACAGAGAACAATATTCAATATCTTGTAATAACCTATAATGGAAAATAATCTGAAAAAATACATATAAATAACTGAATCACTTTGCTGAACACCTGAAACTAATATTGCAAATCAACTATATTTCAATTAAAAAAATTTTCAACAAAACCAAATTTATAGATACAAAGAACAGATCAGTGGTCTTTATTTAATTATTGTTATATATGTTACATTTTTTATGTTACAAACCCAACAATATATTGTTGTAACTTATAATAAAGATGTTAACTTTGTTATTTTATATCCTAAGGAAGCTTAGAAAACAAAGGAAATCAAGTATAAACTTATAGTAGACCTTTTCATTGTTATAAAATGTCCTTCTTGGGCTTCCTTGGTGGCGCAGTGGTTGAGAATCTTCCTGCCAATGCAGGGGACACGGGTTCGAGCCCTGGTCCGGGAAGATCCCACATGCTGTGGAGCAACTAAGCCCGTGTGCCACAACTACTGAGCTTGCGCTCTAGAGCCCACGAGCCACAACTACTGAAGCCCACATGCCTAGAGCCCGTGTTCCACAACAAGAGAAGCCACAGCAATGAGAAGCCCGTGCACCGCAACGAGGAGTGGTCCCCGCTCTCCACAACTAAAGAAAGCCCGCGTGCAGCAAAGAAGACACAATGCAGCCAAAAAAAAATGTCCTTCTTTGGCTACAGTAACAATTTTTGCCTTAAAGTCTGTTCTGTTTCATACTAGCATGGCCACTCCTGCTCTCTTTTGTGTATAAGTAAATATTATTGCTTATTATTTAAAATAACTGTGAACACATTTCATTCTAGATCTTGAAGCTTGTTTTTATAGCAGATGCACACAATAATTTACTCAACAGCTTTTCAAAAATTCTATATATAATATTCGAAAGATTTTAGGGACTCTGAGATCAAGGAATCAGTCACAATCTTTTCTGTTGGGGGTCTATGCTGGGGGCAGGGAAAGGCCAATTCCTTTTACTGTGATGAATACAGTTTTGTCGTGAGTGCTTACGCAGTCACGGGATCACTGCTACAGCAGCAGCTAGAATGTGGGCAACACTCGGGCAGTGAAAGCTTGTCCAAGGATGCCAGCACAATGGGACCCACTGAAGCTCTCCTCTTTCACTGCTATAGTTTCCCCCACACCATTAACTACCACACAGCACGTGCTTTTGACAGTCTGAAATGGACTGTCACTAAAATGGGGAAGAACCTGGGATACCTCGTAGCCAGGGCTAGAGAAATAACAAGCCTTTGGTCTCCCTTTAGTCAAAAGGTACAGGTTAGTTCCAAGTGTTTAGGGTCCTCCCACTCATACTCCCCAGGAGGAGTTTGTGTTTGCTGAAATCCAAAGGTATTGCGATCGCCCTCACCTTTTAAGCCAATATTAGGCAAAATTTTTCTGCTTCCATGGACATTACGTAAGTTAAGATTTTCTGTCGGGATACTTGCCCCACACCCCTAACTGTAGATCAAAGTGATACTGCTCTCCATGGCCCCCAAGGGCTCCAGCTCAGCAACATCCCCAGTGCCCACGGAAGTAGCCTATGGCTCTTCTTGCCCATCCACCTGTGCCTAGCATCTTCACTGAGCTGGCTGCCCCAGGTTCCATCCTCCTGCAGCCAGAAATTCCTAGGAACCTGCATTCCATGTTAGCCATTGGCCCTGTCATAGATATTATTTTCTTATGTCCTAAAATGACTTGGTTTCTTCACAGTTTCACCTTCATCACTGTCCCTAAAAATCCTAAAGTTACTCACCTGACACCCTCAGGAGGCACCTGTTCAAGCCTATGGCCATGCTCATCCTCTTCCCAGCTGATGCCTGGGACTTTTCAAGTTCTCTGGCCTTAGCAAGAACAAGGAACCTCAGAATTGTAGAACACTGGTTTTCTGTTTGTTTATTTGACTATACTCATGCCTCCTCCCCTCCACTCCTAGGTGTGGGTTGCAAAGGTAGCAATATCTAAAGTCTAGAATTTTTTTCCCCCTCATACTGGAAACCTTGGATGAGAGTTGAACGGTTGTTTATAACAGCTGAACTACAAGACAAAGAAGTGTTGTGCAAATACAAAAGAGACTTGTCAGGATGATAATATCAATTGGCATTGATGTTGTCCAACCATGGACTCGTGGCTTTTAAAACCTTCCATTTAGGTTTAAATGTGTATCAGAAATGTCCTTAAAATATGACTTTCTAGCACAAAAATAGAGGCAGTCATCTAGTTTATTTACTTGCTGATTATACCACAGCAAAACTGCTTCCACTCGTGTGTGCTCTGTACAGCAACAACAGAATTGCTCCTATCAGCAAAGCAAGAGTGGATCACTAAGTCCTTTACAAATTAATTAATGCCTTAACTTTAAAAAATGTGTAAAAAGATGCTACATAGTTTTTACAGAGTTCTTAAAAAAGGACTATCAAGAAAACTTCTTTCCTGACACCAACACAGCTAGATGAGGGCATTAATTAGACTCAATCTGAGCACTTGGTATTCACCAATTTATGAATGAATTTAGTACTTGAAGTTCTTTTGTATGTTGGCTATTAGATATGCAGAACTTATTTTCCTAAAGAAATAGTTGGGCAATCTTGAAAAAGAAGAACAAAACTGTATGACTTATACTATCTGATTTTAAGATTTAAAAATTAGATTTTTTAAGATTTTTAAAAAAGATTTAAAACTACATCATCAATACAGACTGGTGTAAGGATAGACATATACAATAAAACAGAATAGAGTTCGGAAATAGACTCACACATGTACAGTCAGATCATGGACTAAAGCAACAGTATAATTCAGTAGGGAAATTTCCTCAACAAGCGATGCTGAACCAAATGGATACCAGTAGGGAAAATACCGAACCTTGATTCATACCTCACTCATATACAAAAATTAACTCAAGATGGCTTACAGCCCTAAAGGTAAAAGCGAAAGCTATAAAACTCCTAGAGGAAAACACAGGAGGATGCCACTGTGACCTGAGGAGAAACAAAGACTTTATTTTGGCAGAAATCAAAAAGTACTAACCACATAGAAGGAAAAAAATGATAAGTTAGACTTCATCAAAATTAAAAATTTCTGCTCTTCAAGAGGAAACATTAAGAAAATGAAAAGACAAGCCTCAGAGAAAATATTTGCAATTCCTAAATCTGCCAAAGGACTTGTATCCAGATTATACATACATGTTACATATAATGCACACTATCAATAATAAAAAGATATAATCCACTAAAATACGGGCAAAAGTCTTGAAAAGACACCTCAAAAAGACTGTATACAAATGGCCAATAAACTCATCAAAAGATGCTCAATATCATTAGGTATCAGGGGAATGTAAATTAAAATCACAATGAGATACCACTGTACACTCACCAGAATGGCTAAAATTAAACAGATGACAACACCAAATGTTGGAGAGAACGTGGAGCACCTGGAACACTCATTCATTACTGATGGGAGGGTAAAATGGTACACCTGTAGTTAGAAAGTGTTCAGCAGTTTCTTAAAATTTAATTATACACCTACTGCATGATCCAGCACTGCATGATCCAGCAATGCTCCAACGTATTTACCCCAAAGATAAGAAGACTTTAAGTCAAAAAAGAATTATGTAAGAATTGTCATTGCAGCTTTCCTCAAACAGTCAAAATTTGGAAACAACCAAATTTTCAGAATAGATAAGCAAATTGTGGTATATTCAAACAATGGAACACTACTTAGCAATATAAGTACGACTGATACATATATCACAATGAATATTCAAACCATGATGAAAGAAAGAAAGAAGAGTAGACATAAGAGAATACATACTATATGATTCCATTTATATGAAGTTCAAGAACAGGCAAAACTAATTCAATCTATGCAGATGGATACTAGGAAAGCAGACCCTCTGGTGTAGGGAGGACAGAATGAAAAAGAACACGAGAGAACTTTCTAGGATGACAGCAATAATCAATTTCTTCACCGAGGTGTTGGTTACACAGGTATATTTATTTATCAAAACTCACCAAACTGGGACTTTCCCAGTGGTCCAGTGGTAAAGAATCTACCTCCCAAGGCCACAGATGTGGGTTCAATCCCTGGTCAGGGAACTAAGATCCCACATGCCACAGGGCAATTAAGCCCTCGTGCCACAGCTATTGAGCCAGCGCACCTCAACTGGAGAGCCTGCGTGACACAAACTACAGAGCCCATGTGCTCTGGAGCGTGTGTGCCATAACTAGAGAGAGAAAACCCTCATGCCACAACTAAAGAGAAGCCCACACACCGCAACGAAGATCTGGCGTGCGGCAACTAAGACCCGACGCAGCCAAAAATAAAATAAATAATAAAATAAATAATCACCAGGGCTTCCCTGGTGGCGCAGTGGTTGAGAGTCTGCCTGCCAATGCAGGGGACACGGGTTCGAGCCATGGTCTGGGAAGATCCCACGTGCCGCAGAGCAACTGGGCCCGTGAGCCACAACTACTGAGCCTGCGCATCTGGAGCCTGTGCTCCGCAACAAGAGAGGCCGCGACAGTGAGAGGCCCGCGCACCGCGATGAAGAGTGGCCCCCGCTTGCCGCAACTAGAGAAAGCCCTCGCACAGAAACGAAGACCCAACACAGCCATAAATAAATAAATAAACAAAACAAAAAAACCCTTGATATTTATCTTATTATTCTCTATACCCTACATATGTGTTATATATTTTTTGTACACAGGATTTATTCATTAAAATTCAATTTTGAAATATAAGTATTGAATGTGACTAGGAAGAAATACACCCTAATTGTAATAGTGGTTACCTGAAGGTGAGGAGATAAATGCTATTTATTTTCCTATTCGTAATTGTATGTACTTCCCAGATTTTAAACAATGACTATATTTCTATAACCAAGAAGAAGATGCTCTTTTAAAAGCATGACTATGCCCAGGTTCTGTGAATTCACGATATACTCTGCTGAGTAATCATATCATACCAAAGAGCTCTGACTGGGCATGAACATGCAAGGTAAACCCTCTGCCTGCCCACCCTCCCTGGCTAATCCAGGCAATATCTAAAAGGGGTCAGTTTACTGTCACAGGTTCCTGGCCCAGAAACATTAGGGAGTGTGGGGTTAGGGAGTGTGGGGTTAGGGAGTGTGGGATTGAGCATATTCTTCTTGAAAAGTGGTCTTTTTTAGCCGCTCATGGCTACATTTTTTTTAAAAAAGAAGGACTGGGGCTTCCCTGGTGGCGCAGTGGTTGAGAGTCCGCCTGCCAATGCAGGGGACACGGGTTCGTGCCCCGGTCCGGGAAGATTCCACATGCCGCGGAGCGGCTGGGCCCGTGAGCCACGGCCGCTGAGCCTGCGCGTCCAGAGCCTGTGCTCCGCCACGGGAGAGGCCCCAACAGTGAGAGGCCCGCGTACCGCCAAAAAAAAAAATTTAAAAAAAGGCCTGGTTGGTTACTCATTAAGGACTTAAAGGGCTGGAAATATAAATTACATTATAGTTTATACTATTTATGCATAAATATTTTTGAAGAAAAAATATACTCTGTCCAACAGAAATTCATCAACACCAAAGGTATTTCATGTAGGAATTTATATTAGTGATCTATTCCCACATTTGTCACATGAAAATGATAAGAAATTCTTATTTGCCTTAGTTTCGGGGTATTATTTATACTTAATGTTTGGGGTATTATTATACTTATTTATAATAAAACAGTATCGGAGTACCAGCTTTTTCCACATAGACTGTGAAGCCCCTCATTAGAAAAGTCTTATCTATAGGTGAATTTATGTATCTTCCCCCCCACCTTTCCCACTGGGAGCAGCAGAGAAAAACCACCTTCAAAGTCAGCCCAAGCTGGGTTCAAATCCTAGTGCAACCAGTCCTGTATTGGGTGCATGCCTCAACTTCCTCTCCTGTATCACACCTCCTGGGATCCATGTCCCTATGCCATCCCCTCCCACAGTTGACCTGGGCTGGCCCTGAGTACACCAACAGAATGTGGCAGAAGTGGTAGTGCCAGACCTCCAAGGCTAGGGCACAGGGATCCATTCGGCGCTCATCTTAGTCTTTGGAAGGTTTGGTCTAGGGGAAGCTATCCACCATGTAAGGGGTCTGACTTCCCTGAGACCATTATGGTGTAAGGAAGCCCACGGTAGCCACGTGTGAAGAGAGTATATGGAGGGATGAAAAGAGGTGGTGGGGGGAGGCAGCTCAGGAACCATCTTGCTGTCTCAGCTATCCCAGACAAGTGATGAAGAAGTCATCTCAGATGACTCTAGCCCCAGCCACCATCTGACCGCAACCCACTGGAGACCCCAAGGAAGCGGGGCCCATTGAGTCCAGTCAGCCCATGGAACATGACAGATGCATGAGTCAGGGACATCATAAGTCTTCTGTAAGTAGCAGCCTTCTTTATCTTCTCCTCTCATGGAAATACTATCAAGTAAACCAGATATGTACAGGCTGTGGAGCCATTCAAATGCTCTTAACACTCACCCTATTCTCACCATGTTCCTTATCAACGATCTCCCCTTGGAGCTAGATAGATATCAGGGTTACAGATTTTCAGATCTAGCAGTAACTCTGGATTCTATTACTTAGTAGAGGCCACAGGTAAATGAGGTCAGCTCTGAATAATTTGAAGAAAGCTCAGAAATAAAATACGAGGTTTGGTTTTACCCTCTTTACTCCAGGGTTACTCATGGCCAATTAGATAGCATTACTGAGTGTCCACCACATGCCTCCCAGTGGACAGGACATGTGCCCTGCCTTGAAGAGCCAGGATCCAGGCGGAGCACAGACAAGTGAACAAGCCATCATACCACAGGTTTCAGGGGCAGGAAGGGGCTGAAGACAGGCACCAAGAAGACACACGGCAGGAGAGGAAGCTGACCCCATCTGTCAGGGTCTGGAGGGTTTACAGAAGCTGGAGGAACTAACCACAGAGTCAAAGGGCTGCAGGGGTGAAGATAACACGTGTGTGCCTCAGCTCTGGGTTTGGGGGTACATGCACCTAGGTGTGTGCCTGGGAACGGCAAGAGAGGCAAGGAGAAAACATGTACATTCCATGACCAGAGAGCACATGCCCTTCAAAATCAGTACAGAAGGCTTGAGACTGGCAGGTGGGATGCTTGGATCCCAGTTTCCACTCTCACAAGACAACTCACTCACCTTCCGAGCATCTTAACAGTGTGACTACACCACTAGGCTGTACTCCTCTCAGGAAGGAGACTATGAAATCTGAAAAGGACTTTTTTATGGCGTTAAAATATATATCATAATATTTAGCATTTTAACCATTTTTAAGTGTACAGTTCCATGGCATTAAGTACATTCACCTTGCTGTGCAATCATCACCACCATCCATCTCCAGAACTAACCCATCCTCCAAAACAGACACTCTGTGCCCACTAAACACTAACTTCCCATCCCCCCTCCTCACAGCCCCCTGCAACACCATTCTACTTTCTGTCTCTGTGAATTTGACTATTCTAGGTACCTCATATGAGTGGAATCATACAAGCTTTGTCCTTTTGTGACTGGTTTATTTCACTTAGCATAATGTCCTCAAGGCTCATCCATGTTGTAGCATGTGTCAGAATTTCCTTCCTTTTTAAGACTAAGTAATATTCCTTTGAACGTATATACCACAATTTGTTCCACATTTTCTCTACTGTGAATGATGCTGCTATGAACATGGGTGTGCCAATATCTGTTCATGTCCCTGCTTTCATTTCTTCTGGATATACATACTCAGAAGTGGAATTGCTGGGTCATATGAATTCTACATTTAATTTTTTGAAGAACCTCCCTACTGTTTTTCATAGCAGCTGCACCATTTTACATTCCCACCAACAGTGCACAAGGGTTCCAATTTCTCAACATCCTCACCAATGCTTGTTATTTTCTGCTTTTTTTTTTTTTAAACAATAGCCATCCTAATGTGTGTTAGGTGGTATCTCCCAGTTTTGATGAAAGGGATTTTAAAAAGATTGTGGTTCTTCCTGGCCTAGGACGTTCTACATAGAGTCACTCATCTATGCAATTCTATGACTTTCCTGAGGCTGTCTCCACAATGTCTGTCTGAGGGCAGGACATCATCCCCCCAGTTAAGAGGCTCCCAGGACATCCTCACCTATTCACCAGCACAGAATTCTAATGTTGCAACTGGCTTTCAACAAATTATCTTCAGACTTGATGGTCACCTTGTTTCTCTCTTCTAAGCTCTGCTTCAAGTGGGCTCTAACACTAAACATACTATCAATGACCTGTGGCCCCAGGTGTCCCCTGCCCTCTTCCCATCTTCAGGGTCTTTCAAAGCCACACCAGGAGTGAGGCAGTTCACCTTGAGCCTGTGTTGTGGATGGTGCTCCTAGCCTATCCATTCCATTCCATGAATGATATTCCATTCATTGGGAAGGTCCTTTCAAGAGTGAAAGCTGGTAACAGAGAAAGCTGCACCCCAACTCCTCCCCCACAAAGGAAGGGCTGTGACCAGAACTTGGCTCTCCTGAAGCTGAGACTTGAAAGAAATGCTGGTGCACGGCAGTGCAATAAAGCTGAAACTTTCAGTGAGACAGCTTTTTACAGTGTAAGACCATCAGGTCTCCCTTAGCACAAGAACTTGACTCCCCAGTTTTTAGCACCCCCTCTTTCCTCCGATCTCCCCCATTTCAGTCATTTTACAACGGCCAACTATGCTGCTTATTAGCAGAGGTAGAAAAAGGTTTCAGGGGGAGTAGATGCTAAAACTATGCATCCTCAATACCTACAACAGTGCCTGGCACATAATAAGAGTTTCGTGAATATCTGTTGAACAAATCAAAACTAAATTTATCAAAACAAGACTGTATGTCTGTCTTCCACCATTATGAGCAAGCCAGGTAGCTTGAATTAGTAGTGGTGGGTAGTAACTGGAGAAGTATGAAATCAGCAAATATCACATTTTCACTCATTTATTTAAGGACGTAGTATGCAGGTATAAATAAAAGCATGAATAATGTTTTTTTTTCAGGTTGCTGTGTTTTTTATTTTCTTAGTCACTAATTCCCTTGAACACATAAGCTGAGCTGAAATAATTTAGTTTTACTCAATAATTATTGTTTTCTGGTAACTGAAGTCTATATTCAGGTTTCCTTAGATTTTACCTAATGTCTTATGGCCATGTGTCCTGGCTACGACAGTCTGTCAGACTTTACGATCTTGACAGGAGGACTGGTCAGGTATTTTGTAGGCTGTTCCTGAATTCAGGTTTGTGTGCTGTTTTTCTCATGGTTAGACTGGGGTCATGGGTTTTGGAGATCATGTACCTATCCTATCAAGGGCACGTGTGCTGTTTATTTTTGAATCATGACGATCATGTCACCCACCCCTGGAGCCCCTCAAACTGATATGTGCTCCCTTAAAAGTGCTCTACTGCCAGATGTCCATTTGTTACCTTAGAGATACATCTGCATCCTAGGGAAACCACGCTTGGTTTTATTTAGATTTTATGTACAGACTGCAATGTTTTCACTTCGAAGTTGAATTCTTTAACAAATATCTCTGATTTTATATTTTCACTCAATATTGTAGGCCCCTTTATCTCTTTCCTCAGTTCACTCCTGGCTGATCATCCAGGACACTCAAGAGAGTTTCACTTGCATTATAGAATCTGAACTATTAAATAAGTTTACTTATCTTAAACCCGTGACCTGGCGGTTTCCTCCTTTTTTTTTTTTTTTTTTTTGCGGTACGCGGGCCTCTCTCACTGTTGTGGCCTCTCCCGTTGCGGAGCACAGGCCACGGACACGCAGGCTCAGTGGCCATGGCTCACGGCCCAGCCGCTCGGCGGCATGTGGGACCTTCCCGGACCGGGGCACGAACCCGTGTCCCCTGCGTCGGCAGGCGGACTCTCAACCATTGCGCCACCAGGGAAGCCCTAACACTATTCTTGTAGAACGACCACAAGACTCTCTCAGTCCTTCTGGACACGTTGATTTTCAGTTTCAAAGCATGCTACATCTTGCGTTCAGTAAACTGTCTCAGGCCTCTCTTATTACAGAAGAACACTGGCAAAGAACTCTGCTACATCTTAACACTTTCCACATTGATAAGCAGTGGTGTTTGGTGGCTTATCCACCCAGGGAATACTCAGTTGGCCCATTTTTGGTGGTTTTAATCTTCTTTGAGTGTTCTTCACACCGAAGATCACTTGTAGTCATAAGGACCCCAGGAACAGAAGCCACAGGAAAGGTCAGAACTCTCGCTCGACCCTGAGAGCGAGCGCCTCCTTGGCCCGCAGGTCCCACCCCGGCCTGCCTAGCACACAGCTCTTACTTCTGCACTGGTGTGGCCACTGCAGGGCGAGAAGTCAGCAGGTCCTGCCCTCCAAGTGCACCCCAGGCCGGAGTCACAGCAAAGGCGGGAGGCCCGTCGCTCCTTCTGAGCAGGCACTGGGCTCCGACCATTCGGGGAATACTGCAAACAGGAAGCTTTCCCTAGCAGCCGGTGGGTGCGGGTGACGGACGCCTGGGCGCCAACCAGAGGGCAGGTCGGTGGGATGCACGGCTGCAAAGCGATTGGGTCTGGGAGGGAGGAAAGAAGTCAGCGGGAGAAACCTTATAAAACTGAAGAAGGCTTCGCCAGCGCTGGGAAGGGAGAAAAACCGTGGCGGCGACACAACTACCACCGCTCAGGGCTTACCGGCCGCCTCCGGAGCTGCTGGAGGACTAGGCTCGGCCGCGGTGGCGGCGCTTCTGGCGCACAGGACCGCGTCCGCGCCTGCGCTGCGGGTGGTCTAGGGGCCTCGCGCCCGCGCAGCTGGCCCTCCGAGGTGCCCCGCCCCGTCTCCGGACCCCACTCGGGCGACGACCGGAACACCCCACCCCGCGGCTGCCCCCCTCCCCACGGCCGGCGGCTGCTCCCTCCACGCCTCCGCCCCCACCCCGAGCAGGGCCGCGGCCCGCCCTACCTCGCCGCTTGGCGCGCACGATGCCCTTCTTCTGCAGCACGAACGTGGACCCGTTCACCAGGCTCGACACCACGGCCACGCCCAGGCCGAGCGACACGGCGGCGGGGCTCGGGCTGCGCGCCCCCTCCCCGGCCGCCGCCGCTGCAGCCGCTGCAGTCCCCATTCCGCCGGCTCCCGCCCTCCGCGCCTGCGCGCTCGCCCGCCGGGCCTGGAGGCGGGGGCCGGCTCCGCGGCCCAGAGCCACTGGGGTGCGGGGGACCGGGGTTCTGCAGGGGCGGGGTGGAGCCCGGGCTCCGGGAGGGGGTGAGAGGGGGGAGGAGGGGGAGGAGCGCGTTAGGAGAGGCGGCGGCGGCGAGGAGTGGGGTGAGGTGGCAGGTGGGTGGGCGCAGAGGCCGAGCTGCAGGCTTGGCGGTGCAAATACAGGGCCCCCAGTTAAGTTTGCTTCTCAGGTAAACAGATGGGTTTTGGTGGGTGTCCCATGCGATATTTAGGACTGGAAGAGCGCTAGCAAGACGCCGCGTTCGCTGGGATAATGGTCCCTCACAAAGCTGTTCGGGGGCCCGCAGAGAGCCGCCCCTGGGGCCTGAAACCAAGACACGTCAGCTGTGGAACCTCGAATGGGACCGCTGAAGGAAGGGAAGTCATCTGTCTCCGCACCGGGGCAGTGAGCTCGTGATCGCACCGTCCAATTTACTGATTTATTTATAATAAAATATACCGAAATTACAGAAAACATGGGACAATATTTTAAAATTACTCAATCCCACAGCCCTAGCCTAATAGTTATTGTTTTCCCACCTAAAGTACAATTGCAATGACAATATACAAAATATCCTTTTTATTTAATATATCATAATCAGTTTTTACGTTGCTACATAATGATTATTTTAATGACGGTGTAATTTCCCATAAAGTTAATTACCGTAATTTGTCTAACTGTTCAGCTGTCGTTGGATGTTAGGTTGCTCCCAGTTTTTTTTTCTTTTATAAGTGATGCCGTGATGAACATCTTCGTAAATTTTGAAAAAACTAAAGAATATCAACTTATACCTATATGCATCACTGTTTGTGAAGCAATATAAAATCAAATACTATTTCTGTATGAAAACTTTTATGCTGAATGAATCTAGTCCTTTGCTTATTCTCTTTTTGTTGTGGTAGCATATATATAACAAAACTTGCCATTTTAGCCATTTTTAAATGTACAATTCAGTGGCATTAATTACATTAACAGTGTTGTGCAACCCTCACCACTGTCTATTTCCACAACTATTCCATCACTCCAAACAGAAACTCGATACCCATAAAGCAGTTATCTCCCATTTTTCCTACCCCCTAGTCTCTGCTAATCACTAACCTACTTTCTGCCTCTATGAATTTGCCTATTCTAGATATTTCATATAAATGAAATTGCACAATATTTGTCCTTCTGTGACTGGCTCGTGTCACTTAGTATAATGTTTCAAGCTTCATCCATATTGTAGCGTATGTCAGAACATCATTCCTTTTTATGGTTCAGTAATATTCCATTGTATGTAAATATAGTAGTCCCCTTTATGCAAGGTTTCACTTTCCTTGTTTTCAGTTACCCAAAGTCAATGTGGTTCAAAAATGTTAATAGAAAATTCCAGAAATAAGCAATTCATAAAATTTAAATTGCATGCTGTTCTGAGTAGTATGATGAAATCTCATTCCATCCTGCCCGGGACATGAATCATCCCTTTGCCCATTGTATACTGTCCATTTATTCACTTAGTAGCAACTCAGTTATCACATCGACTACTGGCTATCGCAGGGCTTGGGTTCATGCAACCCTTATTTTACTTAATAACAGCCCCAAAGCACAAGAGTAGTGATGCTGACAATTTGGATATGCCAAGGAGAAGCTGTAAAATGCTTCTTTTAAGTGAAAAGGTGAAAGTTTTGAACTTAATAAGGAAAGGAAAGAAAAAAATTGTATTCTGAGGTCAATAAGATCTACACTTAGAATCTTCTATCCATAAACTGTGAAGAAGGAAAAAGAGATTTGTGCTAGTTTCGCTGTCACACCTCAGACTGCAAAAGTTATGGCCACAGTGCATGATAAGTGCTTAGTTAAGATGAAAGAGGCATTAAATTTTTACAATAAGATATTTAGAGAGAGACTACATTCACATAACTTTTATTACACTATATTGTCATAACTGTTCTATTTTATCAGTGTTATTAATCTCTCGCTGTGCCTAATTTACAAATTAAACATTGTCATAGGTATATATGTTCATCTGTATGTATAGGAAAAAAAATACTATATATAGAGTTCAGTACTATTTGAGGTTTCAGGCATCCACTGGAGCTCTTGGAGGGTATGGCCTGCAGATAAAGGAGGACTAATGTACGATATTTTTTTTAAAAAAACAACTTTATTGGAGTATAACTGCTTTACAATGTTGTGTTCGTTTCTGCTGTAGCACAAAAAGAATCAGCTATATGTATACATATATCCCCATATCTCCTCCCTCTTGCATCTCCCTCCCATCCTTCCTATCCCACCCCTCTAGGTGGTCACAAAGCACCGAGC